>NC_141076.1:49386447-49698947 GCF_041138505.1 Cibotium barometz
GCTCATCACATCCATAACGTGATGGGCTTGCACCACTGGGACCCGTGCTACTCGCATCTGTGCCTATCAAAGGAGTGGACTACCTCCATGGAGATAACTGGCCATATGGGGTAGATTACCTATATGGCATCAACTGGCCTGATGGTAAGGCAACCTACATATAAGATTAAATGATAAGACTTATAAAATGTATAAAGAGTAAAGGGTGGTTGCAAGATAACGGGCACCACTTTTTACAGTTGGGCGGGTGCCATTTGAACACCCACTATATGTATAATGTGTCCCAAACACCATGCCACTAAATTCCAAACATAACTACAAAAGATTAGACCTTTAAGTTGTGAAGATGCCTGTTTTTCGGCTACCTTTAGGGCCCTGATTGGAAATCCACTTTGTTTCAGTGATTGTTTCATTGCACAGAAGTTCTTGCATTTGCATTTTCCAACTTTCTTTACCGCAGCATATGTCACACAAACAATGCTTAGTACTTTTGCATTTTCCAACTTTCTTTATTGCACACATACAATGTTTAGTACTTCTGCATCCCAAGTCTAATGATCATCCCAATTCGTACATGAATGTAACACATTGCATAGAGCTTAACTTGATTTATTGGGAATTTTGTTTGGCTATTTAGCTATTTTTTATAAATATTTTTTTGTTGCTTTATATTGTAAAGCAATATGTGATTTTCTGTTCAAGATCTTGGCAAATGTGAAGCTCATCATTGAATATCTAACGATGAGAAGTCAGACAAATATGTATAGAATGTGGCCATATTGTCAAATTGCAATTTTAACGGGGTTGAATCTCTTCCGATCTTTTGTAGAAAATTCACTCAGTTACTTAGATGGCTTGAAAAATTTTAATAATTTAATTATGTAAATTTCATACGACCCTCATTGTACTTCAATTTCTTGTGGATCAAAGTACTTGTCATGCTGAATTTAACAAAAAAAATTGGAGTGAATTTGAGTAAGGGAAGCCCATTTTCTAGCCATCTTAATCAAAATTTCACTGTTTGTCCGTCCAAAGTCTAAAACAAAGGATGCCTATTAGGCTTGGTATTTCACCAAACCTAGAGAGTATGCCATTTGTCAAGCAATTGAGCTATGGTAACATAGTCTTAGTCCTACCTGTACATGCCACATCATATGGAGGAGACTCCACATAAGCATCTTGCTATCTCATCATGCCTTGTAATCATGCCACCTTAACTTAGTTAACAATGTTGACTCCCTAAAGCCTACATGGCATGCCACATCAAATGTATAGATGGGATTTCCACGTAATCAAGAATGTCCATGTCATCTTGCCATCTCAACACAATAAACTTGGTTGACTTTTTGTGCCTACATGGCATGACACATCATATACATGCATGGCATTGCCACCTCGTACTTGAGCATGAGGAATGCCCATGTGGAGGTTTCATGTCATCATAATTTTACCTCAGCATTATATTTTATGATTTTTTAATACAAAAAACATAAAAAAATAATTATTTAAATAAATTTTAATAAAATTTTTTGAAATAAAATTATGTAATATAATTTTAAGGAAAAATAAGAAAAAATAAATATAAATTTTTAAATCAAATAGATATTATTTATTAAAAAAATATATTATTAAAAAATAAATAAATTTTTTTTATTTTTCAATCAAGTGAATATTATGATATAATTGAATAAATTCTTACTATTTAAAAAATTTATATTTTGAAAATCCTTTTTTGGGAGAAAACTTGAAATATTTTTAAAGAAATTTTAATATTTTTTATTAATCAAATAAATTTTATGTATTATACAAATAAATTTTATTTATTAAAGAAATAAAAAATAATATTCATTACTTAAAACAATTAATTCATTCATAAGGTCTAAAAATTATAATTATCTTTTAATATTTTTAAGTATTTTATAAAAAATTATCATTATCAGTAAAAAGATTAGATAAATTGAGAAAAATTGTCATTATCTGTAAAAAGATTAGATAAATTGATAAAAATCTAGATTTTATCCATAATCTAATTTAACCAATGAAATGGTAACTAGCTTGGTATATATAGTCCAATGTTTTGAGTTTCCCTCATTCTTAGAGCTTCACCAACTTTGGAGATAGCTGCATTCCAAGCATATATTAATCTTGTTCTATTCTAGTATTACTTTAATCTTAACTATCTTCATGGGATCTCCTCATCCAAATTATTCATGAGGAGCAAGCAAGGCTTCACATAGATAGGAGAAGAAAAGATCGTGAGCGCAAAAAAAAGGATGTTTGGGTTGGGTATCACAATCGTACGGTGTCTAATGCAGGTGAAACTTTGCGAGTGGGTCCATAGGGCTACTACCCCTCCACTTGTAAAGTTTCACCACCATCGGATGCCGTAGGAGCGTGATGCCCCACCCAAACTCGCTAATTTTGCATGGTGCCCAAGGGGTCCCATATGCAAAAAATAGTGAGTTTGGGTGGGACATCGTGCTCGTACATCGCCTGATATGGATGAAACTTTGCGAGTGTGTCCATGGGGCTGCTACCCCTCCACTCGCAAAGTTTCATCACCATTGAACGCCGGATGGATGGGACGGTGTGTTGCCACCCGCGCTATTTTTTGCATAGTGCCCAAGGGGTCCCTTATGCAAAAAATAATGGGTTTGGGTGGGGCATTATTATCATACGATGTCTAATGCACGTAAAACTTTGCAAGTACGTCCATGGGGCTGCTACCCCTCCACTCGCAAAGTTTCACCACCATCGGACACCGGATGGGTGGGACGGTGTGATGCCACTCACTATTTTTTGCATAGTGCCCAAGGGGTGCAAAAAATAGCGGGTTTGGGTGGGGCATCATGCTCGCACGATGTGGGTGAGACTTTGCGAGTGGGTCCATGTTCCTACTACCCCTCAACTCGCAAAGTTACACCACCATTGGATGTCGGATGGTTGGGACGGTGTGTTGCCACCCGCTATTTTTTGCATAGTGCCCAAGGGGTACTCTATGCAAAGTGCCACTACCCCTCCACTCGCAAAGTTTCACCACCATCGGACGCCGATGGGCGGGATGGTGTGTTGCCATCCACTATTTTTTGCATAGTGCCCAAGGGGTACTCTATGCAAAAATAGCAGGTTTGGGTGTGGGGCATCATTATCATACGGCATCCGATGATGCAGGTAAAACTTTACGAGTGGGTCCATGGGGTTGCTACCCCTCCACTTGCAAAGTTTCACCACCATTGGCAGATGGGTGGGATAGTGTGTTGCCACTCGCTATTTTTTGCATAGTGCCCAATGGGTCCCTTATGCAAAAAATAATAGGTTTGGGTGGGGGTATCATTATCGTACAATGTCTGATGTGGGTGAAACTTTGTGAGTGGGTCCATGGGGCTTCTACCTCTCCACTTGGAAAGTCTCACTACCATTGGACGCCGGATGGGCAGAATGGTGTGTTGCCACCCGCTATTTTTTCCATAGTGCCCAAGGGTCCCCTATGCAAAAAATAGCAGGTTTGGGTGGGTCATTTGGAATAATGATGCATTTTTGTCTTGCCACATGCTGTTTTTTGCATAGTGGCCAAGGGGTCCCCTATGCAAAAAATAGCGGGTTTGGGTAAGGCATCATTATCATACGGCGTACGATATGGGTGAAACTTTGCGAGTGGATCCACGGGGTTGCTACCCCTTGAGTCAAAACATTTCACCACCATTAGATGTAGGATGGGCGGGACAGTGTGTTGCTACCCGCCACTATTTTTTGCATAGTGCCCAAGGGGTCCCCTATGTAAAAAATAGCGGGTGGCAACTTTTTTGCATAGTGCCTAAGGGGTCCCTTATGTAAAAAATAGCGGGTTTGGGTGGGGCATCACGCTCGTACGATGTCCGATGCATGTGAAACTTTGAGAATGGGTCCATGGGACTGCTACCCCTCCACTCACAAAGTTTCACCACCATCGGCTGCTAGATGGGTGGGACAGTGTGTTGCCACCCGCTATTTTTTGCATAGTGCCCAAGGGGTTCCCTATACAAAAAATAGCGGTTTGGGTGGGGCATCATGCTCGTATAACATCCGATATACGGGTGAAAATTTGTGAGTGGATCTATGGGGTGGCTACGCCTCCATTCACAAAGTATCACCACCATCGATGGGTGGGATGATGTGTTGCCACCCGGTATTTTTTGCACAATGCCCAAGAGGTCCCCTATGCAAAAAATTAATGGGTTTGGGTGGCACATCATTATCATACGGCATTAAATGCGGGTGAAACTTTGCAAGTGTGTCCATGGGGCTGCTATCCCTCCACTCTCAAAGTTTCACCACCAATGGACACCAGATGGGTGGAACGATGTGTTGCCAACCACCTGTGCCCAAGGAGTCCCCTATGCAAAAAATAACGGGTTTGGGTGGGGCATCATTATCATACGATGTCTGATGAGGGTGAAACTTTGCGAGTGGGTCCATGTGGATGCTACCTCTCCACTTGCAAAGTTTCACCACCATTGGATGCCAGATGGGTGAGACGGTGTGTTGCCACCCACTATTTTTTGCATAGTGCCCAAGGGGTCCCCTATGCAAAAAATAGTGGGTTTGGGCGGGGTATCATTATCATATATGACGTCCGATGTGGGTGAAAATTTGTGGGTGGGTCCATGGGGATGCTACCCCTCCACTCACAAATTCTTACCACCATCGGATGACGCATGGGTGGTACGGTGTGTTGCCACCGCTATTTTTTGCAGTGCCCAAGGGCTCCCCTATGCAAAAAGTAACAGGTTTGGGTGGGACATCATTATCTTATGACGTCCGATATGGATGCAACTTTGCAAGTGGGTCCATGGGAAATCTAACCCTCCACTTGTGAGAGAGAGAGAGAGAGAGAGAGAGAGAGAGAGAGAGAGAGAGAGAGAGAGAGAGAGAGAGAGAGAGAGAGAGAGAGAGAGCAATAATATTAATACATAAATATTTGATAGAAAATTTTTAATGTAAAATATTTTATTAAACGATCAATTAATCATCTATGGTTTAATTTTTCACATAGGCAATTCATTCTGTATATAGAAAATTGAATGTTCAATTGTTTACAACACTATCCCTATATAGGAAGTTTGTAATTACCTAGATGATCACTCATATTTCTTAGGTCTAGAGGATTGAATAAATGGGAAATACCATTGTCTAGTTATATATGGGAATTTTCCATCTACATAACAAAGAAATGTATCTATATCATGAAGGAAATCGCCACAT
Organism: Cibotium barometz; assembly: GCF_041138505.1. NCBI lineage: Eukaryota > Viridiplantae > Streptophyta > Polypodiopsida > Cyatheales > Cibotiaceae > Cibotium > Cibotium barometz. The sequence continues at coordinate 49,391,689 of NC_141076.1, forward strand.
CACTATGTAGGAAACCACCAAAAACTCCTTATGAGAGAGAAGGTTGAAGCCAATTTCATGGTCATGTAGGCAAAAGAAGGTTGTCGAGAGAGCAAGCTCCTTTTGTTAGGTTAGCTGGGTACTCTTCCTTTTTTCAAGAAGATAGCATTGCACAGAAGAATGCTACCATGTTAGTTGGGTACTTTTCCTTTTAATCAAGAAGACACATAAGAAGGCTACCATGTTAGTTGGGTACTTTTCCTTTTATCAAGAAGATAGTAGTGCACAGAAGAAGGCTACCATGGTAGTTGGGTACTTTTCCTTTTATTAAGAAGACAATGAGAAGGTTACCATGTTAGTTGGGTACTTTTCCTTGTATCAATAAGACAATACTGCACAAAAGGTTGAGACCAAATCATGGTCCTACGGACAAAAGATGGATGCCAAGAGATCAAAGATGGATGCATAGTCACTAAGGCTGTCACAACTCTTGCTTAGAAGAAACTGGAGGTTGCTATAGCCCAATAAAAGTGGATGAAGAAGAGGCTATTTGGAAGAAAATGGAGGGAGAGGTTACCCAACTTAGCACCTAGAGAAGACCCAAGCAAAGATGATAAGAGTAGTGCAAAGAGGATCTAAAAGCTTAAACTGTTTCTTGGATCCTTAAAAATCGTATTGCAACGTAGAAGCCTTTTGAAAGATAGGGATTTAGTTTCTCGCTCTTCACAAGGAAAGCATTATATGTCGCAAAAGTGATCTTGCATAGATGTTGGGAGAGCATATAACTCTTATATACATATTTAAACATTTGTATGAGCTATAAATCAAAGGTTAAATTATCCAAATGTTAAGTTTGTTAAGTAAAAGGTCATAAGAATAGATTCCCAAATCCCAATGATACATTCAATGAGGTATTAAGGTGATATCATGTGCCACATAGAGTGTCATGTGGCAAGATAAAATCAAGGAGTACTAGCATAGCTCTGCTCACTTTTTGAAAGTTCTCGAGGTGTCTCCCCCCAAACCCATGCCAAAGCTCCTTCTTCCTCTCCTATACCTACCATGTCTAATCCTTCCTCTCCCAAATCTACCACGTGAAATGCATGGGAATAGTGAAAATGAAGAATAGTTATAGATGGAGTGTCATGTGACACAAGATATGTAGAGGATTCAAGGAGATGATTGAGGGATGTACTTGGCTCTTCTCTTTGATGTATCCATCTGGCTATTTAAGAGCTGATAAAACAAAATGTGCACCTTTGATTAATTAATAATTAGTAATTCTTTGATTAGTATCTTATTGTTTGCACTCAGGTACTTAATCAAGTAATGTTATCTTGATCTCTTTATTATGAGAGGATACTCGTTGCTTCAATACTCCCTTACTAGGTTTCCTTAAGTTGGTATCGTAGCAAGTTAACAACTACTATTGGTTGTTGTAGCAAGTGATTAGGAGGATTAATGTCTTCTTAAAGAGTGTATATTAAGTAATTAGATATCTATTAAGCTTCTAGTGCTTTAGGGTTTGTAGCCAGTAGGAGAGGACTCTGCTACGCAAGGGTAACTCCAACTTTTGAGAGAGAGAGAGAGAGAGAGAGAGAGAGAGAGAGAGAGAGAGAGAGAGAGAGAGAGAGAGCTATTGCTTCTACTGTGTGGACATTTAAACATTTGAGCTATCTAGAAGTTCCATGGGCTTTTTGTATAGAGATGGAATCATTTTGTGCATAGTTGATGAAACCTCTACACTGCACGCAATTGAGAGCTACTACTACTAGAGTGAATCATCGTATCGCCATCAAATTATTTTGTGAGTTCGAGGTGGTGGCACCAAGATATTAGCGATCGTAGCCATATATATATATATATATGCAATCAATCATCACATGCCTTTCCATTTGATATAGAATTCAGGTTAAAAATTTTCCTATTCCCTATTTCAATATCTCGCTCGAGATAAAATCCTCTAATATTAATAATTTACCCTATTTCAATATCTTGCCCGAGATAAAATCCTCTAATATTAATAATTTTCCCTATTTCAATATCTCGCATGAGATAAAATCCTCCAATATTAATAATTTTCCTGAGATAAAATCATTAATATAAGCATCTTGTCCGAGATAAACTCATTAATACAAGTATCACACCCGAGATATATTAATTCAATTTCATGCTCGGTTCTTGCCAAGATATATTAATTCAATTTCATTTTCGGTATCTCATCCAAGATATAGTAATTCAATTTCACGCTTGTTTCTTACCAAGATATATTAATTCAATTTCATTTTTGGTATCTTGCCCAAGATATATTAATTTAATTTTTGTATCTGCCTGAGAAACATTTTCTTATTTACCATATCTAGCCCGAGAAATATATTCTCAATTATCATATCTTGCCCGAGATAAAAATATACATACTGTGAGTTTGCATGATGGCACCATGACTGGGCAATCTAGTTAGCAACTCCACCTATCTCGCCTGAGATACGTTGAGATGCTGACTAGATTGCTTGGTCATGATGCCATGTATCTCGCCTGAGATATAGTGTGGAAATTCGTCCCCGACCTATGTGGCTGCCACATATCTTGAGCGAGATATGTGACTGTGGCAACTTGGCAATGTGTGATTGGTACACTTTAACTCGCCTCTATGATACCTCGGACACAAATTTGGGAAGCTAAAAAATGTCCCAAGCTTCTGTTCAAATTGCCCTGAAGTAGTCAACTTATCATGCTACTGCCCTAAACTTTGTGTATGTGAAAAGGTTTTGTTAAACCATACCTGTGTCTGAGTGAACTGTGTCCAAGCTTGTGACCCATATCTTTCGTTGATGATAGAGAGTAGATTTGCAACATCTGGGTCTTGCGCGATGGGTTGATCGACATTGCCTATACATACAACCCAAGTTACCCAAATATATGCATAAGAGTCAATTGCTTGAAGCATAAAACATTCCTAAATAGCTATTCATAAAGGCCTTATGCATAAAGCTCTATGCATAAGGCCTTATGCATAAAGCCTACGCATAGAGTCTTATGCATAAAGCTCTATGCATAGAGCCTACGCATAGAGTCTTATGTATAAAGCTCTATGCATAGAGCCTTATGCATAAAGCTGTACACATAGAGCCTTATGCATGCATCTAAGCTAAACCTAAACCTAGAATTCAAGGGTGCAATAAAGGAAAAACTTGCATAAGCAATTAAAAGAAGAAGAGAGCTTACCTCTTTTTGTGAAGCTGAAAGAGAGGATTAGTGCAAGAGCTACAAAACAAAAGAGGTAATAAAATAAGAATGCTCTATCACAATAATGCTTTAAAGCTTAAACAAAAGAGGCAACATGCGTTATTAGAACTTCATGTTGAGACCTTCTAGAATACTTCTTAGACAAGCAGGGTGGACAATGCCTCTTTTGGATCATAGCTTGTAAGGACTTTCCACATGCTTACCACTATTAAAGCCAAAGGTAACTTTTCTTTTATAAGAGAAGGACAGTGAAAAGATCGAGAGCTCCCTCTCCACTATAGCCACCTACTTGTGGATAACCACTCCTGACTTGACTTAACCAACATTATAGATGGCCTACAATAATGCCCCAGATCTCTATGCATAAGGCTTATGCATAAGCTCTACACATAGAGCCTTATGCATAAAGCTTTATGCATAGAGGCTTATGCATGAGACTTATGTATAAGCTCCATGCATAAAGTTCACATAATGATTATGCATAAGCTTGCATAAGGCTTATGGTATAAGCCATATGCACTATGCACTACCCATAAACATGAACTTGTATTAACAATTACATGAATAAGATAGCTTACCTCGACAATGTCAAGTCCACGGAGGGGACAACAATACAAGACCTACAAGACTTACGTATAAGCTCCATGCATAAAGTTCACATAATGATTATGCATAAGCTTGCATAAGGCTTATGGTATAAGCCATATGCACTATGCACTACCCATGAACATGAACTTGTATTAACAATTACATGAATAAGATTGCTTACCTCGACAATGTCAAGTCCAAGGAGGGGACAACAATGCAAGACCTACAAAATATAACATGAAAAAAATTAATTAGTAACACATTTATGGGAAAAGCTCTATGCATGATCTATATTCATGCATGCATAGAGCCTATGTATGCTCTAATATGTGAGAGGATCCTACTTCACAATACTTGATTGGCCTCCTTACATTAGCATGCAAAGTCACTTCTCTTCACTGAACTCTAACAGAAGGAGGTCTGGTAAGCATTGTGATGACTATGTTTAAATATACGTGTAAACTCTATAAATATAGAGAATACCATACGCATAGAAAAAGAGAGCATAAGAAATATATGCTATATTCATATGAGAGTATAAACTTTCAAAAAGCTTAATAATACACTCCATCCATGCATAGCACTCCACATCAAAAAACCATGAAGACTTATTCATAAGACTTATACAAGCTTATTGCATAAGGCTTATGTAAGCTTATACATAATAAGGCTTGTATAAGGCTTATACAAGCTTATTGCATAAGGCTTATGTAAGCTTATACATAATAAGGCTTGCATAGAGTCTTATGCATAAAGCTTGCATAAGACTATGCATAAGCCTTATGCATAAAGCTTGCATAAAGGCTTTATGCATAGAGCTTATATATAAGCTCTCTATACAAGCTTTATGCATAAGGCTTGCATAAAGCTTATGCAAGCTTGCATAAAGGCTTTATGCATAAGTCTCTTGCAAGATTTATGCATAAGGCTTATACATAGAGCTTATGTATAAGCTTCAAGAAAGCTATACATAGGCTTGCAAGCTCTATGCATAAAGCCTATGTATAGAGCTTTCAACTGAGATATGTTTTGAGATATACACAGGAGACTCTTGCATCAACCATTCCTTTTCCATGCTTGCTTATGGCCTTACTCTTTGTCTCACAAATTCCTTTAAGGTCTTCATGAACCTTTCAAAAAAAACATCCATCGAACATGAACAATACCACAAAGCGCCACTTCATCAACCAAATGCACCACAAGATGCAATTAGCTAGTGAGAATTGTTTTCTAGGAAAGTTTTTCTCGATCATACACACTGCCTCAATAGTATTGAGGTGAACCATCTCAATGGATATAGGATCTATCTCCTTTAAGAATATATACCTACATACATAGCAATCATGTGAAGAGAAGATTCATACCTCACCAAGCTTCGCATTTTGTAAATAGCCTCTCTTACCTTCTTATCTCCACAACCAACTATAGCAATTGGAAGAATAAACTATGCATAGAAAAAAATGGAAGTTAGTATATGAGCCTACGAATTATGTACCATAAAGAGAAAATGAATAAGCAAATATTTATATACCTATAATATCTTGTGCCAATCATATGTCTTGACGCCATATAATTGTACCTCTCCTTTCTTTTTTGTCTTTGTGAAGGCACCCTTCAATGAATGCATTACTCCCGTTGGTGTACAAAAAGAGGCAATCATATTTTTCACCTTATTTTGATCCTTCTTAGTTAATACCCATGGTGCCTTTGGTAGGACCATGTTACCACTCTCACTTACAATTGGACATGTATTTTGAAGGCGTCCAATGTTTTGTAAGTCATCCCTTGTACCTTTGTATCTCATTTACCAATTAAATGGTCCCAAATATTTGTTTCATATTCTTAAAGATATGCATGGGATCTAAGAGATGATTGATCTTAAACTCACACCAATATGGAAGTCGAAAGAAGATTGAGTGTCTAGATATCCCATTTCATGCCTCAAACCAATCTCTATGTGTGGGCGAGACATCATGTGGCACATACTCAGGATGTGAAGGAGGGAGAAATCAATGATGTTTGTCATACACCACCTTCTTTAGTGTAGAGGGTCTTTCCAAAACAAGTGATGGTCCACAAATAGGACATGCATGATATCCAGAGGTTGCCAAACCTATTTTAAAATTGAGATGATTGAGAGGTAGATATATAAAGTTTAAAGCTTAAAGTTATCTAGTTCACGTATGTATCTGAGCACTCCAAGAACTCAAGATAGTCATGCATAGTCCAAAGAAAAACTCCTTTCACCTCCACCTCACGCCTATTTATTGGCCTTGAGACATCATGTACTTTGATATCTCACCATAGTGTCTCAAGCTCCTCAATCAAAGAGGCTGGAGGTACACATCCATGTTTACCACCTTATGTTTACCACCTTATACTTGCATGGTACAAGGAGAACAAGCATGATATAACTTTTCTCGATTGCCACCCATGGAGGGAGGTTCTAATAAAATAGGCTAAGTAGACCATGATGTGGACTTGAAGCTAAATGGGTTAACACCATCCATGCCCAAGCCAAGACGTAAGTGACGGGGCTCGTCTTTAAACTCTGGCCATTGATGGTCCACATGTTGCCATGCCGGTGAATCAGCTAATGATCCTCAATGATGCAATTGGTTGAGCGATGAGTAGCATGCCATGTCGATCCTTCCATGCCACGATTATGGAGCAATGAGGAGGATGACCAACTAATCACTAATGTGCCACAAGGAAAAGGAAGGCAACGAAGACTGGTTGTAGCATTACGCCAAAAGGTGAGTACATTCTGCATTCTAAATAGTCCCATCACGGAGAAGTGGATTCGTAGATACAACGATGCAATCAATAGATGAAAGGATGAGAGAAGAGCTTTCAAAAGAGAAAATAGACGCTTGCCATTCCCACTCAGCTTAGAATCTCTACCAAATGTGATCAATATAGAATGGCCTCGTATGGCAATATCGATGATATCAAAAAATAGAGAGATGATCACAAGAGAAGAGCATGAGTATGCATGAGGATGTGACCCTCAAGTAAGTATATTCTTCATCTCTGTCTCATGCTTTGATCTTTATATACCTTGTTTAATGCACTATACTAAATGTCATGCTTTTGTTTAATGTTAGTACAAACTATATAATGCAATATGGTTAGAGAAAAGGCACTTTCGCATGGAGTGTGTGGATTCTAAAAGAAATACATTTGATTGTGGTATGATGGCAACTTTTGTGCAAGAAAGTCGAGCTAGTAGACATGATACCAATGTCATAGAGGACAATCTTGAGTATTGTGGAACTATTCAAGATACTCTTGAGGTTGGGTTTAGAGTATTTAGTCTATTCATCTTTGATGTTAATAAATGGTTCAAGGTAATATATAGAGGTGCTCAAGTAACCATGAAGAAACATCCAAATGGGTTCTTTAAAATTGATTCTACCAAGCTAGTAGACATGATACCAATGTCATAGAGGACAATCTTGAGTATTGTGGAACTATTCAAGATACTCTTGAGGTTGGGTTTAGAGTATTTAGTCTATTCATCTTTGATGTTAATAAATGGTTCAAGGTAATATATAGAGGTGCTCAAGTAACCATGAAGAAACATCCAAATGGGTTCTTTAAAATTGATTCTACCAAGTTTTGGAATGATGAGAAATATATTTTCGTACTACCTCAACACTGTCAATAGGTTAGTAACCCAACCAATCACCGGTAAATCTTGATGTGGTATAATAAAAGTGTAACTCTTTTGCTTTATGATTTTAGATTGTATTTCATGCCGATTGAATTGATCCAAAGTGGTGGTATGTTATACAAGTTTCCCCTCGTCCAAAACATAACTTTTAAGATCAAGATGTTGAGACCGAATCTCTAGATGAGTCTCTAGATGAGGTGTAAGTACTACCTCAAATTGACTCATTGGAAGAAGATAATGAAGAAAACAGTTTAGAGGAAGCCGATATTCAAGAGTATAGGGAACATCAATCCGAAGGAGATGATGAGTCACCTATCGATCATGACAATGCTTCATTGGATAATGATAGTGATATTGATATGGAACTCTATCTTTTCATTGAGCTTCCATTAGATATAGACATTGATGAAGCAACACATATGGATCTATTACATGATGGGATAGATTCATGAGCTTGACATTGTTTCCTTTCAAAAGTTTTCAACTAACGCACATGAGCTGGACTTCGACACAATTAACATAGATGTGTAGAATTCAGCACGTGCATGTACATGCTAGGGGTGTGTCACAAAGGAGCTCTCTCGTGATGAATGCAGCATGAGTGTAATCGTTCTGGAATTTATAGGGCGACGACTACATACCATACAACACAGCTTGCTGCGTTAATCCAATACTCCCCTTACCTGCAGCACACGTGTGCCGGCCCCAGCTGCACGCAGGTCGCCCACGTGTGCCCCCTGCATCACAGAGATTCGCCCATCAAAGCAAACGCAAATTTAGCAAGAAGCTGATCGAGCTTGCCTCAGAAGAAGAAGATGATGCAGCCAACGACGTCATGCTTGCCCATGCCTGAAACCGATGATTAAGAAGAGCTTCTTGTTGCTTGTTAATTTGATCAGAGAGCGCCTTTTCTTTCTCTTTTTTTAACAAAACCAAGTTATATAAACAAGGTACTAAAGCCAAAACATAAGATTACTCGTCATATCACGGTCTCTCGGGAGGCGGGATGAGAGTGTGAGTGTGTTTTTTTTTTCAATTTCCCGTCACTCCTCATAATCTGCACGTTGCCTCCACATAATCTTTTGCACCGTCCTTGATGCAGCCTTTTGATGGTTCACCCCATTAACACAAACTCAAGCTCTCATCATTCCTTTTATATTGCTCAATATCGATCAGCCCCGACACAATATAATTCGCTCCCTCTACCAATTCCTTGCAGTCTCCATTTACGTCCAATATTCCATAAAGCTTGTTTGCTGCTCCCAACTTCTTCGAATTAAGCACGTTTTGCTTAGCGTCTAATCCACCATGAGTATGTTAAGCACGTACGCAATTAGGCAACCAGCTGCAACCTTTCAAGTCATGATTATAGCCTTTTGTACTACCCTTCTTTTCCTTCTTACATCAAACATGAGGAGCACACAGGTCGAGCAAGGTAATGATGGCAGTTAATTTAGCTTTCCAATATAGTTTTGCATGTCCTCATAGGCACACATAGCCAATTGCTAGCTAGTCTTAAGACGTAAGAATCAATGATCCATGTTGCAAGCCCAATTAAATGTAATTTAACCTAGCCCATTAAGGTTGACGTGAGCCTTACTGCACATCCTATGATTTCTTCTCAGGTTCTCTTTCAAGACATGAATCAACAAAGATCTTTAGAGAAGTGGATAAAGTAGAGCATCGTATCACTGATGTGCGAATCAAGGTGCTCCATTATTAAGCCCAAGCTCTCCTGTTTGTGTTTCATTCTTAAGTGTAATTAGCAGCTTAACTCTTTAATATAAAACCAGATTAGCATGCAGAATTGGTGCTGACTGAGTTTTGTTGTGTTCCGTTGCAGGAGGAGATCAATCTGACCCATGCAGATGATGATGAGAGATTAATCGCGATATCTTTGTCGGGAGGTGATGATGATCAGAAGAAGGCTACTGCAAGTCTACGCTCAATAGTACTGCAACAGCCAGCGAATCACAAGCTGGTGGCAGCTGATGATCATGGGCTCCCAAGGAAGTTTATGGGATCATCAAATAGATACCATGATTTGATTATATCTTCTCCTAGCTCTTCTTCTTCAACAGCAAAGGCTATGATATTCGGAAAAAGCAAGCAAAGAAGGCAATTAACAGAAGTTCAATATGAGGCAAAAGCCACAGCAGGAGCAACAACAGCAACAGAGGGTAGTGCACAGTTGCTCAATACAGAGTACACAAAACCCATCAACAATGCGGTAGATGACTCCGTATCTTTCCATGTGGATTACAGTGGCCCTAGAACACACCCGCCCAGGAACAATTAAGCCGCATATAATGATCAGAATAGCCTTCTAATCACCAGCTTGCGCAGCATTTTGATGAACAGGAGGATCTTGAAGACAATCCATTAACCACTACAGACTATCTTATTATCAGCACATGAGTAGTGTTTTTTTTTTTTTGGGTTTAGGTGAAAGCACATTAAAAGTAATCAGTTACACTTACATTACCGACTAGTTGCTTGGTGAGATCAAGTTAATCACCAAGCTTGTATAGTAATATCAATCTTAATTTTGGTGTGTACTTAGATCCAAGATATAGCTGTAACAAAAGCATGGAGAGAGTATTTTCGTTAACTTAAAACCTGTTCGAGTCCATAATATATAGCACTTTTTTTTTTCAAAAAAAGGAATTACGAGTGTATCTCATCAACCTAGCTTGTGAGTACTTTGAATCAGTGTAAGTTAAAAACTAGTTACCGTGTTCAATTTTAAATTCGTATTTACTTTGGACGTGTACAAATATAACGTTTTATAAAAGGTTCCAACGCACGATAAAATTGGAGCCTTAATAGTAAAGCTCAGCTTACATTAATACTGTGGTTTCCTGTTAATTCTTTAATGACTAGTATTTTAGTTAAATTGTTTCTTATTTTTTAATTCCATCTTCGTCTCAACACAAGAATCTCTACAATGCTGCTCTGTGCATGTATGTAGCATAATGAGATTCTCATAGCCTTGAAAATAATCTATATTTGGCCTATAATTCGATCGCAGGTTCTAGGTCCTACTTAAATCCATTTGCTTTGTCGATGTGGATCCATGGCGATATTACATTATCCTATCCTTCTAATCCTGATTGCTTGCACTAATTAAATATCTATCATTTTAAATAATGCTACTCAACTTTCTTGCAATGAGGGGCTACTGCAATAGCAAAATTTACAAAACCATTTGATATGATTTTCTGGTTGCATAATTTTTTTAAAGGATAAACTATTTCTCTAATAGATTATTCTACCATTCTATTAATAATACACTAGCTAGTAGTATTCTATACAAATTAGGATAACTATTTTTCTAATAGGTTCTACCACTATATTATACACTAGTTCGTAATCTACGCAAATTACAACTTCAATGATTATTTTGAACAAGAAAACATGAGTGGTACAAATCAGCGCATTGAGGATGATATGCGCGACACGTCACATCGTCTTCAATTTTTGTATTTGAATAATTGTTGGTTTATGTTAAACATCATGCCCCTTAAGTCTAAGGAAAGGGCAAGAATCTTTGATTTTCTTTTTATATTAAGGCAAGTAACCCATTGATCAAGAGGACACGAGCAAAGGGTAGCCTTTGGCTAATGCTAGGGCCACGATGGATATATAGATTCTTAATGATTCTGAACCCAGCTTCTCATTATACATGGAGCCCAATTGCTCCCAATTAAGATAATCATCATTCACACCCTTAAATTAATGAGGCTTTTCAAGGAATCCCATATAATTAATTAATCATTGGTAGACTTACATAGTGTTGCAACTCAGATGCGAGGAGCAATTAACTCAATTCAATACCATAAAGGGATCTTCAAAGCTTTAACTATGAATGCAACTGTTTGCAAGTCGTTCAATGATTTGAGCAGGTTATATATTTGGGTCATGGGAAGGGATGTGAACCTGTGTAGGATCAGCATTGCAAGCCAGAAAGTCTTCCTTTTTTATAAAACGAATCTTTGAAAGGCACAAAATCAAAGCCTTTTGATTTGTGATTCTGAATTGGAAACGTGCGAGCTTGCAGTGAGTTTTCCTTAAAAGGGGGCCGCAATTTTTAAGAAATATTGCGCCATATTAGAGGGTTTCCACCATGTGAAAAAAAGGATGGTTTTTAAAAAAGATGACCGCCTGTAAGCATATATATATATATATATATATAGCTAATTAGGTCTCTCAAAAGACGTGGATTTTCAGGTTGCTTTTGCTTTTACACCAAGGTTTTGCTTGAATCCGAACGCCCCAGAACGTGCAGAAACACCTTTGCTGCATGGTGCTAAGTTAGCTGCCCTCCACACTACAAAGGTTCTGCTGTTCACATTACTAAGTTAGCTGTGCACAGCTGCTCGAGGGATATTTTTCAGCTCACTCCAGCTGTATTACCAGCCGCAAGCTTGACTTTTTTGACTCGCACCCTTGCCATTCAAAATTGATTGGTTTGGTAAAATATAGCAAGTTATTTTTTTTGTATTTTAGTGTGTTTTTTTATAGGTAATTTAAAATTTTGCAAGTATTTTACGGCTAAAATGCTCAACAACGGGTTTGGCACCGTCAAAAAGCAACTGTGATTACAAGCATTGAAGGTCCATTGGTGCATGCTTTCAACTCCACTTAACATGGATGGTTACATCTACCACTAGCCCCAAAACCGGCTATAGAGTGTGACCTCTGCTCCGGCAATTAGCATTTAGATCAAAGTTTGAACTTTGAAGTAAAACAGTTTTTTAAACGTGGCCACTTAACAGGTTGGTTAACCGCCACCACACGTTGAAATAGTTGGTGGTATGTGTTGACATGAACTCCCACCAGAGACTCTAGCTAGTCGTCCACTAGAGGGACTCTAGAGACTTCGCGAGAATAGCTCATTGTCATCTTTATCAATTCAAGATTCTAAGCTTGTTTCTAGAGGTTACCTTGTTGTCATCATCAGCTCGAGATTTAATTTCTCAAAGGCAGAAACATGTTTTCCATTTTTACGGTACAATTTTCTTATTTTTATGAGGGTATTGTCTAGCTTTAATAAGGCAATGATAACAACTCCCGTGGTGGAGCATTTTGCAATTTACATACGGTTTAATTTTCTTATTTTTAGGAGGGTACCTTCTCCGCTTTATAAAGCAATAATAATAACTCCCATCCAGTGTTTTCCAAACATCCAATCCCCCCAACCCAGAGTGGCCTTGACTATAAAGGCCAAGGTGCATTTAAGAAGGGGGAGCATGTCATGCGATGGTGTGGAAGTCGGCCAGGCATCCCGAGGCGTTTTTAATGCTTGAGATTTAAAAAGGCCCGAGTTTGCTCGGGTGCACTCGAGTTCAACCCCACGCTGGGTTTCGAACCCACACCCCCGCATTGCCATGCGAATGCTCTACCACTATGCTGCACATGGTCTGTAAGTCCAGCGCCGCATGACTTGCTTATAACCCAACCCTTGCCGCCCTAGTTCACCCCATGGAAATCGGACGGCTGCTTGTGTTTCATTTCGCATGCGCCCGACTTCTGCGTCGTCTTGATTCCATGCTCCCCCCTTCTTAAATGCACCATGCCTTTTATACCCGAGGCCAAGGTGGTGTTGAAAAGTCTCCAATACAATGCCCTAAATTGACATCCAATGTCTTAGATTACCATCCCCTAATGAATTGTGCCCACACCCTGCGCCCCCCCTCTTCTCCTCTTCTCCCTATGACCATCGTCCCCCTCCTAATGCCCTTCAATCCTTGTCCTCCTACAATTAGACAGTTTTTATAACCCCATTGTATTTGATTGATTTTTAACACTTAGAATGTTTTTGAGGATATAGAGTGGCGAAACTCAATGCACATCCAATCTTCCAAGGACAAGGAGCAACATTCAAGGGTCCAACTCCTTTTTTTGGTCATGGGTCCATTGGATAAGACAAGGAGACTTGACATTGAGGTCCGTACATTCAAGACAAAAAGGAGCCTCCATGCTCCCACTCATGGGAATAACAATCTTGGTTGTTCATTTTTTTTCTTGGTGGTGGTGGTGGGGTGTTTAATTTTTATAAAGGTCCTTTTTCTATATTTTAAGTAAGGTCTTTTTTCTTTTGTCTCAAGTCTCTAGAAAGGCAAATGCCCTCCTTAGGGTATTCAAAAGAGCCCTCACCATGTGTACTCTCGTGGGAAATTTCAAGTGGATCTTCATGAAAGTAAGCCGACCTTTTCATAGGCCGCCCCAATCTTCCATTTAAAAAAAAGCACATTTTTTTGATGTAATGGTGGAACGCTGACTCCTTGTAATATTGGCTTTTGCTCTTAGGGCTTTTATGAGATTGGCGAGCTTACAACAATGAAGAGTTCTTCCTAGTTTTCTTTTAACACACACTTTAGTGTTTTTTGTTGATACAAAAGTGTCGTGTTTATTTGAAATTGGATATTATAATGTATTGGTCTTGATGGAACAATGAAATATGTGTTGAGCTTGCTCTAAAATATCCAAAAAGTAATGGCCGTGGCAAGCACATCTTTGTAAAAAAGAAAAGTTTCCACAAAATAACAAGCTAAAAAGAGAAACTTATATATATAATACTTTTGTAAAACGAACCTTAGTACGATGCATGTGTAAAGTTCATAGATTTTTATGGCATTGCGCTTCATTAAAATGTCTTGGGGTTATCTTTAAATAGTGTTGTTTCTGAACCTTATAAGCATGTACGTGTGCACAAGCATTTGGAGCTGATAAGTTCCACGACCGACCTTTCGATTTTTACTCGTTTTTCTGTCCTCGCAAAAAAGCATGTTTTCCACAAACCGCCCTTGAGTTATTAGTAATACGGCCTTGCTATTTATATATGACATTTTTCTTTCACTTTCTGTGCTCTTTTTAATTTTTAAAGGGATCCCCCATTTGTCTATTTACATCACATCAGAATCATATACATAGTTGCACTGCCTGTAATCAATCGCCACCTCCATTTTCCTTGTTGTCACAATGAATTATCAAGCCTTAGCCATAGATTTCCACCAATTACAACACACCATGTCAACTTGTTCTTGGAACTTTTATGCTTGGTTCGGGGCCTTATATAAGGGCTAATATGTGAGCTTCAATGGGGACCCCTTATATGGAAACACTTACCCCTCTACCATCTATTATCATGCACAATCTCAAGGCAATTATAGAAACCATCAAAGGCACTAGTCTTTGAAACATAGACATTCATCCCGACCTCCATGATTGGCCCATTTTTTACATCTATCACCAACGTTAGAATTCTTTTGCTCCTAGCTCGCTGGGTATAAGTGTCAATATAGGCACCGGTATAGATGTCAATATAAATTATGACATCGATATAACTGTCAGTATATGTATTAGTTTCGACACTTTTTGTGCAAGGTAGCCTTTAAGCATCTCCCTCCCTCTTTTTATTCTCCACATAGCCACAACAAGAGAGGTAATGGTCTTGTTTTTTTATTTAGAAAAATAAGCTATTGTCTTTTTTTTCTATTTTAGTGATTGTTGTGTGCTTTTTGGTTTTTTATAGGTTAGGGTTTACAAATAGGGGCTCTCCACTTCTCAGCTCTCTCCACAGATCTATAACTAATGGAGGCTTAAGTCTAATTTGTTTTGTTTTATTTTTTCTCTATTTTTATTTTTATTTTTTTATTTTTATTTTTATTGTAAACTAATATCATGCTTTGGGTTTTGGCTTTAAAAAAAACAGGCTTTGTTCTCTCTTCAATCCGCTCCCAAACTCGTAAAGTAAGTTAGTCCTCTGTACTCTTTCTCTTTGTTAAATTTTTTTCCCTTTGCACAGCATCCTTGAGAACTTTGGGTTTCCTTTCTAGAAGTATTTTGCTAAATTACATGCTCTATGCATACATAGGGATCTATGTAAGAGCTCTTTGCTTGACCTCTCTACTCTTTGCATGCTTGAGCTCTCTGCTCTTTGCATGTATGAGCTCTATACTCTTTGCATCATGTATGAGCTCTATACTCTATGCATGCAAGGCCTCTTTGCTTAAGTATGCATGCATAAATCCCTATGTATGCATAGAGCATAGAGCTATATGTATGCATAGAGCATAGAGCATAGAGCATAGAGCTATATGCATGCATAGATCTCAATGTATACATAGGGATTTCTATGTATACATAGAGCTCTATGCATACATTGAAATGCTCTTTTCTCTTTGGATGCATGAATCTATACATGTAAGATCTCTATGCTCTATCCATGAATGCATAAATCAATATGTATGCATAGAGCATAGAGCTATATGCATGCATAGATCTCAATGTATACATAGGGCTTTCTATGTATTCATAGAGAATAGAGATCTATGCATACATTGAAATGCTATTTTCTCTTTGCATGCATGACCTCTATGCATGTAAAAGCTCTATGCTCTATGCATGAATGCATAAATCCCTACGTATGCCGAGAGCATAGAGCTATATGCATGTAAAGAGGTCAATGTATATGTAGGAATTTTTATGTATGCATAGAGCATAGAGCCCCATGCATACATTGAAATGCTCTTTGCATGCATAGATCTCTATGTATGTATAGGGTGTTATGGCTCACCCTAACCCTCGAAACACATCCAAAAAAGAGGAGATTACCTGGTGAACCGCAACTATTGTGTGAGTATCTTTCCAATGGCCGAGCTCGTAACCCTTGAGGTCTCCAAACTCTACAACTCCTTGAGAAGCAATTCCACCGCATCTCTCACGAGCGTTGTCACACTGCCGCGTTGCACTACTATGGGTCCTTGTCCCTCCTCTCACCTCACGTCACTCACACACACTCACTAGCATGCATTAGGGAGAGAGATTAGCAAGAGCAAGACTAAATTGCACAATGGGAGAGTATGTTGTATTATGAGAGAAATTCACTTATATACATGGCCATAAGTGTTCACACTTACTTAAACTATGGCCGACCGGGCACTTTAGGCTCATGAGAGGCCTAATGCTATTACAATGACTACTCTCATAATATATCCATGAAGTACATCACTTAGGACTTCATCCTAACTTGCTACCACATGCTCTTGAAGCGAGAATCGCCATAAATACTCTGTCACACCATTACGAGCGCCTGTCCAAGTTGTGGTTTTGGACACTATTGCTTCATATCTTGAATGTATGACTCTTGAATGTATGACCCTTTTGTGTATCTACTGTGACTCCTTGATGTAAGATAATGGCGGTAGCTCTTGTTAACCCTAGAATTAGGTTAAAATTTTTCCCTTCCTGAGATGGCGATCGCGTCCGCATGATCGTGTTGAAGACCTTTGTGTGGGGAGAATGAACAAGCTTTGTCGATGGCTTTGATGTTGAATGACATTCAATGGTCTTTGTTCCTTCGGAGGAAATAAGAAAAGCTAGTTAATGAATGAAGAGGTTAGTGGTTTATTGGGAATTCCTAACAGGATGGGGGGTGGGGTTTTTTGCGAATGATTGCATTTTTATATTTGTGTGAGCCCCCTTTGTTTTTTTGGTTTACTTTGTTTTTGGCAATCATCAGCAAGGTTATATTTGATTTTTGTTAGTGGGGATACTAAGAGATGTTAATAATGGGAGAGAAGAGAGGAAAGGATCCAGAATGTAGACTTAATCATCAGAACAAGATGGTGATTCTCAGTTCCTCATTTGATTCATTGAAGCGACATTCATCATTTGAAGTAATTGGCTTTTGATGATGTCCTTTTATGTGGTAGTATTCTTATCAAATGTTGTTGAGAAGGACCTGTTCCTTTTGCCCATGTGCTTTTATGTTTTTATGTATATTTAAGTGCTCTTATGAAGCAAATTTACATGAATTACAAGAATTGGCGGTTCTTCCGAAATCAAGACCGAAAAAACTTTCCTTGCCTAGAAAGCACGAGCGATTCCTCCAAGAAAATCTTCTAACAAAAATTTATCTAACGGGGTTAAGAGCCTTAACTATCCTTTGTAATCCGACCGAACCCATGGGTCACATGGCCAAATCAAGAAGAGACTTGCACTTGTTTCATAGAGATCATCACTTTTTTTCCCTGAAGTGAGGCATAACCGTTGATTCTTTCCCATAGAACAAGAATAACCCTGTGACCTACCTCAACTATCGTAACTTAAACATAACTGAAATTTATTATAGGAATCCACCGATCTAGCCAGCCCATGGGTTAGCTAGCCCATGGGTTAGCCAACCACCCAAGCACTGTATTGGTGGGATCCCTCTTTATAGAAATTAGTTCTATTTTATCCCGGGTACCAGGGAAAAAAGTTCCCAAGCCCCCTAGACATATGCATGGGTGTCCTAGCAGGCGAGCCCGTGCATCACCTAGTAAGAACCCTCTAGGATCCTCCTTAGGTGTCCTAGAACTTCACTCATGGACCACTTCGTTGGCCCTGGCCCATCGTACCGGCGGAAGCGCACCATTTTTAACCGTACCGACGCTGGTCAAGACCTTGGCAGGCTTTGCCACGAGAGACGTCCTTCGATGACTCCCCGCTTGCTAGCTGTTTGCAACGTAAACTCTCCTTAGATTAATAATAAACCAAATGCTCCTCTGGCGTAAGACAGTCCTTTACAAAAACAGAGTTTCTATGCAAGTAGGATTTTTCCATTGACTTTACTTTCATCTCACGAAAACCATTTCACGAGAAAATAGATCTCTAGTACTATTTCCATAAGACCCTTCATTCAATACCCAAACGTCCTTAATGAAATCACGAATCTCGTATCTCGGGTGATCCATCTATCAATTACAATTTAAAACAAATTTCTAACTTATTTCTAGACGATTTCAGGTTTTTAGGGGAAATTCTCTAAAAATCAGACAGTTATCCTTTCTTCGTACTAAAGAAATGGGATTGGTCACAAGTCTTGGCTTAATTTATGATTCAAGAGATGGGTAGGACCCACCTTTCTTACATGGTCATGGTCTAGCATTGAATTACTTGAATTACTTGAATTTATTCCTAGATTTATTGACCCACCTTTCTTACATGGTCATGGTCTAGCATTGAATTACTTGAATTTATTCCTAGATTTATTTCCTAAGAATATTTCTCCATTTATCTCATGAAATAACTCTGATTTCTAATCGTAAGGATAAACATCCAAAAATATAAAAATTCATTCTACCTTGGATATAAAAGATCTATAAATAATTCTACTCGTGAATAATGGAATTTAACAAGGATATTTCTTTTTCTAAATGATTCTTTAGTAAATATGCATACATCATTTTATTAAAAAATTCACATGAAAATATTCTCTCTTGTTTTTAATCCTAGGCATCAACATGCCCTAATTATCTACAAGAAATATGATGAAACTTTCTCTTTTTGATACCAAAATTTATTATGCATATTCCTATTTAAAGATATGATGAAAATTTTTCTTTTGATAAATAAAAATATTATGTATATACATATACATATTTAAAATATAACAAAAATTCCTCTTTTTAACATTTAGACATTTATGCATACATACTATCGATGTATATTCAAAAATGTAACAAAAATCCTTCTTTTAGCATTTAAAATGTTTATGTATAGAATATCATAAAAATTCCTCTTTTAGCATTATTAAATTTATGCATAAACATAATTACATAAAAATATGGTGAGACTTCCTCTTTTAATATAAAAATTCTTTATGCATAAACCTAAGCACAACTGCATCTAAGCATCTTGTTTATTTAAAAAAATACCCAGATATAACTTCCTTATGAAAATAATTATAAGAATGTTAGCATAAGCTCTCTCTAATATTAAAATGAATAAATATGAAATTTCTTATCATAAAAAATAAACTTAAATGAATTAATCTCACTCTAAGTAGGTTAAAAAAAACATTAAAATGTTTAATCTCCATCTCTAGCTTGTTAGGCTTAGAGTTTTGGGTAAGAAAATGAGATTAGAATTAAGGACTATCCTTCCACGAAGGATTTAACCATAAAAGTGAGTATTCTTTCAAAAAAGAGAGATTACAATTCAAAAACAATACATTTAAGCATAAAAGATTAACATTAATTCATTTAAACAACATAAATCAATAAAGGCATGGTTTTAAGAAGAAACCATGAATTAGAATGCTTCCCAAGCATGTAGAGACATTGGGAAGAAGATTAAGAGAGTAAAACATCATTGTTTTAGGCTTACCCTTGGTTTTTGGCTTGATTCTTTAGGGAGATGTGTAGACCTCAAGGAAGAGGCTTGGCCACCAAGAAGAAGAGGGTAATCTCCAAGAGAAGAAGAGGATTAGTGAAGCTCCAAAGCTTCACAATGGAGAGGCAAGGTAGAGGGATAATGGAATTACACTAAACTGAAATTTACACTAGCATATGTAAATACACTAAGATGAAAATACAAAGGAATGAGGTTCTATTTATAGGTGAGGGAGGCCACCAACCAAGTCCAACTAGGATCTAGAGGCTTCCAGCTTCAGTTTGATTCAATTTGGACAAGTTTTGAACCAGTTAGGCCCACTTTTCTAATCTAGTTTGAAAGACGAGAGAGGAGAGATGAAATATCTCAATTTTTTTGAATTAAAAATTGGGGTAATGATGAGGATTGTAGGTGCCTCCTTCATGAGCTCCACTCACCCTCTGGAGGTGTCAAATTTTCCATTTTTATACTATTAAGTCCCAGTACTAGTCAACTCTTCATCTTATGTGAGAATTTACTCATTTCTAGTGGATTTTCTTTTATTCTTGCATTTTTCTTATTCAAACACTTGGATTAACCCCATTGGCCCATTAGAACACTCTTTGGACCTAATCCATAATTTTTTAAAAATGGGTACCTTTAGGCTAAGGTGTCCAATGCACATATTCAATTAATTTCTAATGTATATTGGAAAACTCTTTTTAAACTTTTGTTTCAGGGGAATTCATCTTAAATTTAAAGGATAACTTTGTATCCAAAAATATCTCAAAACTATATTATCTCTCTCTAGAATATTTTCTCTCTCTAGGCCAAAAACAAGGAAAACAATGTTTTCTTGTATTGTGAAAGGGGGATGATCACAGGGGACTAAGAGGAGAAATTATACATCTTTAGGGGCTGAGGAGAAACCTTACAAAATGTGTGGTGTGTCCTATTGATAAGTGGCATCAGGTCTCACACATTTATAAGCCATTTTACCCTTAATATATAAGGCTACCGAAAAATTGAAGGTTGAATTTTTCAAAATCCCCTTGTAATGCCTAGGGAAAAACGGCATAATAGAATTAATCCTTCAAATTAAAGTTTCATCCCATGCCTTAAAAAATAAGCATGCATCACAGTTTAACAGGCTCTGGTTCATTAAAACATCTTAACATTTTTTTATTTCTATAAGGTTGTTGGAGACGGAGCAGAGTTTTTTTCTTTGTATATGTTGTGTGTGTGTGCATGTGTGTGTGTGTGTGTGTGTTGAGAATGAATATTGTGAGCATTTAATTATATATATTAGAGAGAGAGATAGAGAGAAAAGCATGCCTGCAGATTTGATTAAAAGCCTAAGTTTATTTGTGGAGATACAAGAAGAAGAAGGGGCGATGGCAATGTAGAGGGGCGACGCAAAGGGCGATTGCTAGAAACTCAATGGGAATGAATGAAGCTCCCAAGGGAGATAAGACCAATGTGGTCCTATACCACGTGGTCTTAGCACCACTCTTGTGGTGTGTACTAATGATCATAAGTGGTGTTTATAAGATTTGACACATGAATGACATGTCAATATGCTAGGATTCTTACTCTTCCCCTCTCTTGCATGTGTTTGATTTATTTTTAGAAAGGACTGCATCTGCCTCCTCATTGACCCCCCCAAACTTAGACAATGCCATCGCCTCTACATCCATCGTGTCTGCAAGTATTTTGAGATTTTTTGACTACTTCAATAAGTGTTCATTTTTAGGTCAGTACCGTGCGATAAGGAGCTCACAAGCACTTCGCAAGATCTTTATCGCCTGGTAATGACCTTTTCTTAACGAATAGTAGCTATTAGGGTAATGTTGTGTTAAGGTTCTGCACCAAGCGATAGGAGGCTCATTGGCATCCTATTGGCCTATATGGTACACCGAACCCCCTTAGGGTCATGTTGCTCATGCAGTCAATACCGAGCGGCACTAGTGTGGTTGGCATCCTTAATATTGGTCCCTTTTGAGATTATTTTCCTCAAGGGGAGCCAATACCAAGCGATAGGAGGCTAGTGAGCATCGTGCTGGCCTCATATCGCTTGGTACTGATGACTCCCCTTGAGAACGTTGCTCACAGGGTTAGTACCAAGTGACATGAGTCTCGTTGGCATCCTCCATGCCCCATATCAATTTTTACGGACCTCCTTTTGCGATCATTTTTCTCACACGAGGGTTAGTACCAAGCGACTAGAGTCTTGTTTGCATGCACCATTTCACTTGGTATTGCCCCCTAGCAGTCAAATGGATTACGGGGTCAGTACCAAGCAATAGGTGGCTCATGGACATCGTACTAGCCCCTTATCGCTTGGTGTATTGACATCCCTTGGGTCACGTTACTCTCACAGGGTCAATACCAAGAGACAAGAGTCTCCTTGACATCCTTCAGGCCCCATTTTGCTTGGTACTATCCCCTTGCTCATTTTGCTCACGGGGTCAGAACCAATGAATAGGAGGTTTGTTGGCATCCTGTTGGCCCCACGTCATGAGACACTAACAACCTTTTTCAGTATTTTTGCTAATGGGGTTAGTACTACCAAGCGATATATGGCTTGTGACATCCGTGTTGAAATATACAAGTGAATAGGGTGTGTGCGGGAACAAGCCCTTGGATAGAGGCTGTAAAAGAGGATGAGTAAATGTGAAAGAACCTGTGAAAAGGTGAGAAGAATCTACTGGGAGAGAATAATGGGTAGCATGAGGGAATTTAGGAGTGTGGAGATATTCTGGGAGATATTCAGGGAAAAGAGAAGAGGTGGAGAGAATCAGGCAAAAGGTGGAGATATTCTGGGAGTGAATCAGGGAGAAGATCTCTTTTGTAAATTTTTTTAAAAGTGTTAGAAATGTTTTATAGTTTAATCATAGAAATTGTAATATTGATGCAAATTACATCAAACTTATAAGGATTAATGTACTTATAATTGTGAATCTATATATAAAAAAATAGGTCAATTTGAGTAAGGGAAGGTCTTTTTTTTACCTCTCCTAAATAAAAATCCCCATTTTGTGTCAATTATCTTTCAAGTCTAAAAACAAGCCTAGTTAATCAAGGAGGCTTTGTAATCTAACAAGCCTTAAGATCTTGCCATGTGTGAGCCTAGCTAGCTTTTGTAATCTCTAGGCCTGGTGGGTAGACCTCCTATATATCCATGCCACTTGTGTCCATGTCAACTTGGGAAGATTCCACATCAGCTTCATGCCACCTCAATTATCCACGTCAACTTGGGAAATGTCCACGTAATCACCTTGTCGCCTTAACTACCGATAAGCTAGTTAACCTAGTTGACTCGTCTTGTCTCACCACATCATCATAGTTATCATTAATGGCACATTATTTTGCCACCTTTACATGCCACCTCATGGGTGAAAACATGGCATACCACCTCAAGTGATACCATGTCATGCACGCTCCACATGGCATACCACCTCATAGATGATAACATGGCATACCACCTCATAGATGGTAGCATGGCATACCACGTCATGTGATGCCATGTCATGCACACTCCACATCATCCCTCCATAGTGTATGACATTGTGAGGTGCATTTTTGTGATTCTTGCTTGAGGGATTAGAACCCCAACAAAATTCTATGGTGGTACATGTGAATTTGAGGAGAAATAGCTATAGGTAGTCTTTAAATCTTCATAATATGAGTTTTGATGGAAGATGCATGAGTGCATGTGGAGAGTGATGATAATGAGCTATGGTTGATGATGTCCATCGTGATGATACATAATCATATTCATCTAGCACCCACATGGTAAACATGTACACTTGCCAGTAGAGGTCTATTAGCGGTATGGGTCTAAGAGAGGATGGCTTTAGATGATCATAGGATGCTCTCATGATGTGAGGATGTTGGGAGATGTGTGAATTTATGTGAGATGGTGTTAGAGATATCACATGGTTGATCATGTACATAATGATGACGCATTAGTATCCATGCATAGGGTACTAGTCCACTTGGCACATTAGGGAGGGGTGTCATCAGTCGGGGGGGGGGAGAGCAAAAGGAGTATTATTTGAAAGTGGCCATTTTCTAGATGATTTAACTGGGAGTGAGAATTCATATCTATAAGAGGAAGTAAAAGAACAAAAAACAATAAATGGGATCATGATTTTTTTTTTGGGGAATGATCACATCAATTTGGAACAGAGAGGAATTGGACAGTAGATTCCTATGTCAGAAGATGTGGGAGAAGCTAGAGGAGGAAGGAGCGAATGGAATGACCAAGGATCTAGAAACATGGCTTAATTAGAAGAACAAGTGATTGAGTCTAAGAAAGTGTGAGAAGATGATGAAGGATTTGATCATCTTGGACCTTGGGATCAAAGGCCAGAGTAGAGAGGACTAAGAATGTAAGGGGCCAATTGGGATTAGGCTTGTCTTAAGACCTTTGATAGTGTAGCTGTTGGAACTTGGTTTTCTCCTTAGGTTCCATGGTGATTGAAGTTTTTTTCACCTAAGAGTTTGTGGATTCTTGCTAGGAAATCACCATTGGATCCTTCTATTTTTATGCTTTCATATAATTGTTCAAAATTAGGTGTGTGTCAGTTGTTATAGCTCTCATCTTCTTCATGTAAGGTTCAATCAAAGAAAAGATGTTTCTATGATCTGTCAATAACATAGTGTCATTTGGGAGTCTAAACCATCTTGTATCTAAGGGATCAATGTTTGAGCAAATGGTGATTTATTGTGAGCCCAGAATGTTGAGCTTGTGTATATATTGATCATGAGGAATTAGTACTAGATTGTATAGGTTAAAAATCATCAAATGTGTGGGTTTAATTGGGATTCAGAGATTGAACAATGATTGCTAATCATGAAATGGTTCCTTGATTTTTTTGAATCGCTTGAGCAAAATCATTAGGGAATAGTTGATTTTAGTTTAATTGTATCAAGTTTGAGTCTCACAGAATTTGGTAGGAGATATAAAGGCTTACAGAGAGGTCTATGTACAAGATCATAGTAGCTCAAGGAGCAAAAATGGTAGATTTTGCTGGGTTGATGTGAGTAGGAAATCAATTTGGGACGGATGTGATGCTATGATGTTTGTGAAATAGGAAAGTTTGGACTTGAATTGAGGGATTGTACAAGATTAGAGATTGTTCAATTGGGGAACGATTAGTCTAGTTCTCCTAATACTTGAGGGGAGAGAGGAACTACAAATTTTGGGAGACCAATGAAGAGAAATTGTTTGGATAAACCATCCCAAAAGAAGAACAGATTTGACTTGAATAGAGAGATGGTATACAATCAGATGTGATTAGAGAATGATCTATTAAGAATCGGAGGTGGTATAGAATCAAATGTGGTTAGAGAATGAACTATTAAGATGGTGTTCTTACTTATGAGGATTCAAGAGGGTGAGAGTCTATGGGCTAAGTGTATTAGTGATGGGTAATTTCTTGGATCAAACACCTCAAAAGGATAACCCTAGATAGTTTGGATCTATTTTGATAAAGAAAGGTTCAGAGAAGATCTTCTGGGTTGTTAGGTATTTTGGAGCTGGTGAATTGGAAGCCCCCCATTCTTGTATCTATATATCTTACCCTTGTGTGATGTTTGGTGGTGTTAAAGAGGCCATCACCTAGAACCCTCACATGTTTTGGGGCCCCCATTGAGGAACAAACAATTCTGGTTAAGAGCTTTGACGTGTAGGCTGGAATCCATTTGCTAATCAACTTAGGACCTATGCTAGGTATGGGATATGAAGTGTTTAGAGGGAAAAGGACTGAAGATGTCAACCAATTTCTGAGGAGGATTGAGTTGGAAACTTTGAGTAGCAACAAGGATGAGGATGCATACAATTTGAGGATGGTGAGCTTGCTTTTGGAAGGTCTAGCCAAGAAATGGTATGAGGATGTTACAGATGCTGAAAAATGGGATTAGGACAAGTTGAAAGAAGCATTGAGAAGGAAATATGTGTGGAAAGGTAGATAGTCCTCTGAAGATTTATGGAGAAATCTTAGCAAGTTGTACCAAGAAGAAGATGAGGAGATGCCAACCTTTGTGGAAAAATTTGAGGCTATTTGGAGAAGGATACTTAGAGCCTTGGAAGAGAACCAAGTACCACCTCATTTTTTGAAAAAGGGCAGGTTTGTAGTGTATTGCATGGCAGCATGAAAGAGCAGGTTTGTAGTGTATTGCATGGCAGCATGAAAGAGAAGGTGGAGTTGAAGGACCCTAGCACATTTTTTGAAGTTGTAAGGATAGCAACTAAGCAATGGAGGAAGAAGTTGAGAAAGCAGGGAGAGTCCTTTGTATTATGAGAGATTTTCACTTATATACATGGCCATAAGTGTTCATAGTCACTTAAATTGTGGCCCGCTGGGCACTTTAGGCTCATAAGAGGCCTAATATTATTACAATGACTACCCTCATAATATATCCATGAATTATATCACTTGGGACTTCATCCTAACTTGCTACCACATGCTCTTAAAGCTGAAATTGCCATAAGTATTCCGTCAAACCATTATGAGCACCCATCCAAGTCATAGATTTGGACACCATTGCTTCATATCTTAAATGTATGACCTTTTGGTGTATCTTCCTTGACTCCTTGATGTAAGATAATGGCAGTAGCTCTTGTTAACCCTATAAATGGGTTAATAATTACATTTA
Source organism: Cibotium barometz (assembly GCF_041138505.1). Classification (NCBI taxonomy): domain Eukaryota; kingdom Viridiplantae; phylum Streptophyta; class Polypodiopsida; order Cyatheales; family Cibotiaceae; genus Cibotium; species Cibotium barometz. Next base: position 49,417,982 of record NC_141076.1, read on the forward strand.
TGATTGGGTATTCCCATCGAGAAACTTAATGGAACCTAATCGATCAACTCTACCATGTCAAGTAGTAGGAGAAAGAACCAATCAGAGACTACATCAACAGAGTAGGATACCTCCACTCTTGATGTGTTGAAAATCATAAATTCTCTGATGAAAACCTAATGGGAAGATTCTTGGAAGGGATCCTTGATTTAACCTTTCATAGCACCTTATACTCAAAGAAACATAAACACTTTGAGCCGCCATGTTGTAGGAGTGTCATAGACTTCAATAATAACTTCATGGGAACTTCTTTGAGGAATCTTCTCTAAAGGAACCCCATCAGAAGCATTTTTGGCATAATGCCTTTGAGGATCTATAACAAAGGGATAGAGCCACAGGCTTCACCATAGAAGACCTATCGGGTGCACTTATGCAACAAATGACTAAGCAATAGAAATTGGGTCAAGAAAGGATAACATATGATAACTACATCTATATCCTAGACATGAGTTTGTCTAGTGTTAGATATGTTATACACAAGCATGGAATTCCCCCACCTAAGACCTAGATAAGGAGGAATTTTGCATGTATACTATAAGAGGGTAGGAAACCATGATACTACCCATTACTAAAAGAATCAACCTCATAGGCGCTAGTCACACTAGTTCCACACCCGCTCATCACCAATCTTTGCTTGTTCCACCAACAAGGTCCATGATTGCTAACGTGCCTCACCTAGGATATTACTTGCCTCAAAGGGTAGTTCTAAGAGTTCTCGATTTATCTTCATTGCCTCCAATGTTTTCTTAGCAACCACTATTCCTAGGGTAACTCCCATGAATTAATTGACCTTGATAGAAATACCAGAAGGGGAGATAGAGGAAATAGGAGGAGACACTATTTACCTAGAACCCCTAGAGGCTCAAAGTTCCCCAAGGGGAGGAAGAGGGAATAGGAGGGGACACTATCTACCTAGAACCCCTAGAGGATTAGAGTCTCCCAAGTCAAATCCTAAGTCACTATCTTTAATATGGTGACAACATCTACCCTATCTTTATAGCTATAGGTGAAATCTAATAGAAGAAGAGATATTAATGATACTGCAACCGGAATCTTATTCTAGGAATTGATTGTGGAAAAGTAGAGAATTAATTCAATCATAAAAACCATTGCTTGTAAGCTTCAACTAAATCAAATCAATTGAAAAATTAAACACTTAAACAAAAATACTTAGCTCCAAAAAGACCATATTGGGTGCAATCTTCCCCCCTCTTATGCGTGGCCTCTCCCCACACAAGAGTATTTCTTTTTTAGCTTTCCTTTTCACCAAAATTAGGCCATAGCCCCCAAAATACAAGATGTGCTTTTTAGAGAGCACGGCACTCTTCTTTAACAAAAATAGAGTGTCAAATTGGGACTAGGGTAAAGCCATAGGCTTTAATAAATTCCACATAAATAAATGTATCTTTCTTAAAGTTCAAAATGGAAAAATCATTTGATAAGATTACAAGCTACTATGCTTGCCAAAAATGAAATGTGATGATCCAAGACATTTCTTCCAAAGTAAACTCTTCAATTCCCATAGTCTTCATCACCTGAAAATATAAGCCCAATTAATTATTAAATTAATCCCACAAATATTAAACAGGCACAAATCATCACCAACTCATGACTACCAGGCGTAAGTACCCCAGGAATCACCCTGCCATACAAACTTAACTGAAATAATCATAGGTGGCCTCAAACATACGTCTTATACCGCACGTATTAATATTTATAGTGGTATCACCCACGATATTAACCTAGCCGACATGACACAAGAGTAATCTAGGCGTCCCCAAATTACTCAAGAGGGGATAAATAATATTTTTCTAGAGGACTTAAAATATATTCTCATGACAGATATAGGATCCCATCACATGCTATTACAGTGCTATTCACTGTAGAAATGGATGTGGATATCACCATTGTGTTGCAAAGTGTCCCACCATCAGGAAGTCCATGATAGCTATAGTGCTATCAATGCAAGGGACCTCACCATTGAGGGTGGTAGAGTGTCCCATCATGAAGAAGGCTATGGTAGCTACAGCAACCAAACTATAGCCACCACCACTAGTACCTCTCTACACTTGTTGTAGTGTTGACCACATGTACAAGGATTTCCCATTAAGACCGTCTTCCCCAAGTCTAACCCAAGAGCATAAATTGAGTATGAGAATTAACTTTGCTAAGAGCTAACACAAATAGTTCCTCTCAATGTTGTGACTAGAATGCAAAAGAGGAGGAGAGTTGTTGCTCACGAAGTTGGACAATCTTTGAGTTGTTGCTCAGGAATTTGGACAAGCTTTGAGCTCTTGTACTCAAATCGTGCACAGACTATCCCTAGTCCTACCCACCAACAAAGTCTTGGAATATGAAAGAGACACCCCTATAAGCAGAAGACAAAGGTCCAAGAAGATAGGACAAGGGGAAGACCGTGTGACAATTTAAGAGGGTTTAGGCAAGGATATAGCTATACTAATGTCTCTTCATCCTCCTTTTGAAAAAGATTTAAATTCTCAACATATAATAAACCAAGAAGAGCCAATCATAGACCCTAGAAACCTACCTAGGAAGCTAGTAGAATCCCCCTTCTAGGGAGAAACTGAATCCTCAACCTATAATAAACCAAGAAGAGCCAATCATAGACCCTAGAACGTACCTTGGAAGCTAGTAGAATTCCCTAATCCTATTGAGGAAAAAATAGGCTAGAAGTAGGTCAAGAATCGGTAAGGGTGTGTCGAGCACAAGTGGATGTTGAACCTCTAATGGTTCCTACTATTAGAGTGGATATCAATGTCAATACTAGTTTCACAAATGGATGCTGGAACCTCTAATGGTTCCTACTTTCGGAGTGGATATTAATGTAGATACTGGTTTCACATTGCTTAAGAGAAGCCTGAGAAAAAAACCATTCCATTCCACAACTAAAGAAGACTTGAAACAAGGACTAGGCAAAGAGGAAAAAAGATTTGAAGCCATTCCCTCCAAGATCCTAGGAGACGATAGAAGAATTACACATTCAAAGGAACCTATACATATTCCATATACCATTATCAGCTCCGATTAGCTATGTAAGTTACAAAAACCCAAGAGACATAGCAAGACTCATTGCCTTCCTTTCCTCCCAAATCCAAATTTCTATTGGCTCCTGCAAATAAGGAAGTCCAAGTCCAAATTTTTGTTGGCTCTTGCAAAATAATGAAGCCCAATCCCAAGTCCAAATTTATGTTGGCTCCTACAAATAAGGAAGCCCAAGCCTATGGAGGGACCTAAAGTATTGGATGGATGTGGATGGTAGATTATGGGAGGACATGGAAGATTATCCCCATCAAGGCTCTTTAAATGAGTTTGAAGCTGATGAATCCACTAGGAGGAAGAGGTAGTTCACCAAGTTCTGACAAATAAATTAGGCCACTACTTTTTGAGAATGATAATATGAATGTCACCCTTCCTGTAAAATACAAGGATACTCAATTCATAGCCCATCCTAGATGGAGGGGCTAGAGTCATCTCATCATTACTAGTATTGGGAGAAGTGGGGACAACCTCCACTTGATACTACTAGTCTAATAGTCAAACTTGTTGATGGGCCCATAGCAAAACCCATATGGCCATTTGAAAAATTTGAGAATCAAGACCTTTGGCGGCCTAATCTTCTGCTACTTTTTTATGATAATGAAATTTTTTTATCATCCCAATTCTTATTTACTACACAAACCCTTCATGAGAGAAACCATAATGATTTATGATTGGGAAACATACCATCTCAACATAAGGAAAATTAATAAACCCCTCAAGGAAAACTTTGAAACATGGAAAACCTATCCCATGAGTAGTAGACCTTTTGCTAAAGACTCAATAACTACAAATAATACCCCACTGAACTGAACATGTGCTATCTCACTTGTCATAAAATGCTGAACGAGGAGTATGAGAGCTTAGAGTTTGCCTTGCTTCTAGATCCATTGATGCACATACTTAAAACCATGGATATCCTCCTGGCTAAAATAGACACAAGATATGCCATACTGGATGTGGCAAGGAAATCTCTTTGATACATATGTTGATGAGTGATGCACAACATAACATACGCTGAAGTTTGAAGGCAATATCTACAACTTGATGAAAAACAGGTAGAGGGAGAGGAGAGACACACATAGGAGCAAACCCTAACCATAGAGGGAAGCCATCTTCCTTCTCACACAATGCATAAATCCATAATCCATAATACACAAATCACACTATATGTTGTGTCCACACTCAACTAACCCTAGCTAATGTCCACACATTATGACCAACTGGACGCGGTCATTTATGTCTCACACACGCTGCTACCTAACATGCCAGCACATAGCACAGCTCGCACATGCTGCCATCGAGCTTGAATCTCAATAGCCCCTCTCAAGCTCATGATGTACTGCCATAGATGAAGATGTAGATGAGCTTGGGTTATCAAAGCTCTCAACACTCCCCCTCAAGCTCATCCCACGTACTCCCAACAAAGTACAGAAGTACTCAAACTTCTCCCTGCTAAGTGGCTTTGTAAAGATGTCGGCCATCTCCTCTTCAGTCTTCACATACTGTAAATCCACTGTACCATCCAGCACTTTCTCTCTGACAAAGTGATAGTGGACCTCTATGTGTTTGGTCCGTGCATGAAAAACTGGATTCTTGGCCAACTGTATGCTGCTCATGTTGTCATAATGAATGACAACCTTGCCATCAATAGGCTCACCCAAAACAACCAAGAGACTCTCTCACCATACTCCTTCACATGTAGCAATGGTTGTACCCCTGTATTCAGGCTTTGTGTACTAGATAAAGCAATAGTAGGTTGCTTCTTGCTACTCCAACTCACCACTACACTTCCAAATGTAAAGGCATAACCACTAGTAGACCTCCTGTCATATGAGCTACTTGCCGAATCTGCGTCTGTGTAGCCATGTATATCCAAGCCTTTACCATGCTCATAAAGAAGACCATAATGTGCAGTGGTCTTTACATATGGCATAATGTGCAGTGGTCTTTACATATCGCATAATGTGCAGTGGTCTTTACATATGGCATAATGTGCAGTGGTCTTTACATATCACATAATGCGTCTCACTGCATCCAAATGAGGTTTTCTGTGGCTCTGCATAAATTGGCTTACTAGCCCCACAGCATAAGTGAGATCCGAGCGTGTGATAGTCATGTAAATAAGGCTTCCAACCATCATTCTATACATAGATGGATCATCCAACTCTTAACAAAAATCAGCCCGTAACTTCACATTCTTCTCCAAAGGTGTACTCATTGGCTTACACCCTATCATCCCATATTTTGCCAACATATCCAATGCATATTGGCGTTGCACTAACCATGTACCTGCATGGTCTTTGATCACTTCAATTCCAAGAAAATATCTCAGTTCATCCAAGTCCTTCATGTCAAACTGTCCACTCAATGCTTTCTTGACATGCATAACATCTGTAGCATGATCTCCTGTGACAATCAAGTCATCCACATAGATGACAAGTAAGACAATCCCATGATCTGTTTTCTTCACATAGAGTGAAGAATCTGCTAAAGAAACATGAAATCCAAGGGAGATAAGATATCGGCTCATCTTATCACTCCAAGCACGAGGTGCTTGCTTCAAACCATATAATGCTTTCTTTAATCTGCATACATGAGTGGGATATCTCGGGTGTACATAGCCTTTTGGCTGTGCCATATAAACTTCCTCTTGTAGATCACCATTTAGAAATGCATTTTTCACATCCATTTGATGCATTTCCCAACCATTTGCTGCTGCAGCCATAGCAATGACTGCTCTCACTGTTCCCATCTTTGCAACTGGACTAAATGTTTCATCATAGTCCAAGCCTTGGGTTTGTGCATAACCCTTAGCTACCAATCTTGCTTTATGGCGTTCAATGGAACCATCTGACTTGCATTTCACTTTGTAAACCCATTTGTAACCAATGACATTTTTGCCTTGTGATAATGCAACCAAATCCCATGTTTTATTATGAACCAATGCGTCCATCTCAACATCCATTGCCTTCTCCCATACATGCTCCCCAATAGCTTCTGTATAGCATGTAGGTTCCATATGCTTTACCAAAGATGTCATATATGCATAATGCATAGCAAAATCACGATATGCCAACCTGTCAACGGGATGTCTTACCCTTTGGGATCTCCGTAATGCATGCGGATCACTCTAAACACCTGTCACTCTACCATGTGAAGGCACATATCTATCCTGCCTTGCATAGGTGTGCGTAAAACTGGTATGCCAAGTTCCTTATCCAAACTCTCTGAACTTGACGACTCATAACCTGTAATTCCAATTCCTTCAACTTTTTTTTCCCTTTATCCACAGCACTACTCCCAGTGCGCACACTCTCATGTCTCAAGCCTCCTGACCATGGACGTATAGTGCTACTCTCAGACTCTGTTGGCCCAGACATAGAAATAGAACTTGCTTGTGGCAAGTTCACATGCACATCAGCATCAAGAGAATCAATGACACCCTCATCCTTTGCTTTGTACCAACTAGCAAGTTTATCAAACACCACATCTCGTGAGATAACCACTTGACTAGTTTGTGGATTGTAATATTTATATGCCTTGCGATCCTGTGCATATCCAACAAACACACACTTTTCTGCCTTAGGATCCACCTTCCTCCTTCTCTCATCAGGCACATGTACATAAGCTATGCAACCAAACACTTTGAGGTGTCCAATGTCTGGCCTAAAACCTATAAACCGCATCCCTAGCGTACTTTCATGTATGGCTGCTGTGGGTGTCTTATTAAGTCATACACCACGGTGGCACATGCTTCTGCCCAATAATAGTCTGGCATGCTCTTTTCATTGAACATTCGCCTTGGCCACATCACAAATGACTCTATTCTTTCTCTCAGCAACACCATTTTACTGAGGTGTGTACCTGCAAGTTAACTGCCTTCTTATGCCATGCTTCCTCAAGAAATGCTCAAAAGCATGTGAGGTGTATTTCCCACCTCCATCTATCCTCAAACATTTTATCCAAGAGCCATATTGTTTCTTTGCAAAAGCTTTGAAGTCCATAAACTTTCCCAACACTTCACTTTTCTCTCTGAGAAAGTAAATCCAAGTCATTCTGCTGAAATCATCAATGAATGTTACATAATATAAGCTACCTTTAATGGATGGGTTTTGTGCAAGACCCCATACATCGCTATGAACTATTTCAAGTGGCATGCTACTCATGTTGCCTTCTCTAGGAAACGGCAACCTTGTAAGATCCCTCCCAAGCCATGTATGTATGTGTCTCTTTTAATATAGATTTCAATAAGAAAAGAGAGTGTAATTAGAAAGAGTGAGACAATAAGGCTAGAAACATTAGAAAAGTGTTAGAATAAAAATATTAGCTCCAAAAATCCTAAAAGAAATAAGAACATAAGAATAGTTCTATTAAGAGATAAGTATCCCCAAAAATAGAATTTCGATTTTAGGTGATAAGCGGTCATATTTAGAGTACTTTTACACATTTAGAGTCCATGCATACTAAAAATGTGGAAAAACAACGTGTTTCCAAAGATGGCGCGTTTGTGGCTATATACAGACGTTTTTGCCTATTCTGCCCGCGATGGCTTGTAGACCAGATGCCTTCCCGTTCTTTTAATTGGTTATACGACTATATTCTGAGTTTTTATCAGAGACTTATGGTCGAAATAGTTTGCTGTTTCTGTCAGGGTCTCTACATAGAGAAAACTGTGAGAAGGCAGCAAGTAGCCTCAAGGTAATCCTAGATTTTGAGATGTATATATCCCTTCATTCTTATCTAATATCTTAGAAAAGAAGCTTAGATTTCTATGGTCTTTCGAAGAAAGAGACCAAAACTCCATAGCTTTTCTTGTAGAGAAAGAATAGTAGACCGTAGTCCTGTAAGAGAAGGCTATTTTGCCATAGACCTTAGAAAGAGAGAAGAGTCACAGTATGAGTAAGAGAAGATAAAGCTTGGAGATTATTAGATGATTTTAATCAAAAGACAAGGTATTAGAAGACTCTATTCTCATATGTCAAGTTCTAAAGCTCTTGTTAATACGAGCAAAGACAACGATAAACGACAAATTTCTATAAGGTATATACATATTTTGTTTTTCAATTATATATCATTCTTAGGGGTTGAGGTATGGCCCCGGCTTCTCTATTGATTGTTACAATGATCTATTTGATTGATTTACCATTTAAAGTTTGTATTCTTTTAAACAATAACATATGCCTTAATAAAGAATGTCTTATCGCAATCTCAAGTTGAAATGCTAAAATCTGTGTGAGAAAAGGATTGTTTTCTTAAGAAGGTAACATGGATTCTGGTCCTATGGTTTAGTGAGTAAATGGATTGTTATCTTGGTTAAATTAAGGTACAGGTACAACTTCTCCCTGCCTTGACGCTGCCCCGTTCTTGTGCTTGTATAGCCGGACGGCGGAGATGTTAGTAAGGCCCGAAGTTGGCCCATGGTATCCCTCATACCATTGGGATAATGAGGTTTGCCGATTGAGGCGAGTGATTATGATGCTGCCTAGTTCTGAGGGCCCAGGCTAGTGCGGTGAATTAGCCCACCCTAGTGCGCAGACATCCCTCTGAGGGGCGGGAGGATCGAGCGATGGAGCCTGAGAGGGCGACAGGCCGACTTGAGTCCTCGCCAGTGGTGGCCGACGATGAGGTGTATGGTCCCGTAGGGTTTTGCCCCCAGGCTGGAAGGCCGAATTCTAGATCATCGGCGATATAAAGGAAAAGAATAAGAGAGCCGGTTTGGCTTGTATGAAATTGATCCATGTTTAAACTTTGTTTTTATAAATCTTGTCTTTGGCATTATTGTATTGTGTAAAAAGGCTGTTTTAACAAACCTTGTGAAAAGGGCCTTAATTAAGGAACATGTTTATTTATGTCAAACAGTGTGGTAGGATTAATTAGAAAACAAATTGACGCGTGAGTAGGGTGGAAAGTGGGAGGATGGAATGCCCCGACGGTACCATCCTACTACGGACGGGTGGACCCGATTAGTCGGGTAGCTTTCCAACAGATTAAGTGAAAGCCCTACGCTAGATAAATAGGTTCTCGGGCAACTCTATTCTAGAAGACTAGGCTAGCGGCTGTGCCTTGCATGGATGAGGAAAAAAGCGTTGCCTCTAGAAATCAAGTCTTGTAGTTGCCCAATTTATGTGATCAATCACCCTATGGGTGATTTGATTTTAGAAGACCACGCTCCCCCTGCGGGATAGAACTAGGTCTTACCTATGAATCGTATCCTTGAATCTCTCTATGGTCAAGGTGTTGATGAGTAGGAAATTTTCTCTAAGATAAGACTTAGTGGACTATCTTAAGTGTTTTCCCTATTTGTGGAAGGGGGGAACCTTACAAACCTCGCCTGCTTTCCAAACTGACAAGCATCACAAACATGCATATTCCCATCATACTTGAATCTAGGTAGCCCACTAATAATGCCTCTTGCCTTGCATGTTCTTTAACCTTTGTATATTCACATGCCCAATCCTTTTATGCCACATGTCAATGTCCTGTACCACATTTCATCTTTTAGAGAAAATGGCTGATTTCAACTCAGGAATCCCAACATCCAACTTAAATAACCTGCCTTCTTTCTTGCTTTGGCAATGACTCTACATCCATTTTTGAAATCCTTAACGAAGCAACCATGCTCGTTGAAATGAACCTGTAGTCCCTGTTCCACCATTTGACCAAACTTTTTGTAATAGAAGGCACATACAAGACATCTACCATAGACTTTGTTTCATCATTATGCATAACCAATGGTACACTTCCAACATGTGTGATAGCATGTTGGGTATCATCTCTTGTCTCCACATAGCCTGTCACATCCATAGGCTTTATATGCTCAAACCATTCACCATGACAAGTCATATGGTTTGACACTCCAGAGTCCATATACCAAGTGTCGTCATTTTCACCATTCGACATCATAGATCCCACAACATGTTTCATGGTAAACAAGTGATTTGCGCTGCCATCATTACTGCTTGATGCATAATTTCTACCATGTTGTGCTCTACCCCCTCTCAAATCATTTTGTTTGCAGAAACAATCACGTGCCATATGACCAAATTTCCCACAGTAATGGCACTCCACATTTTGCATAGATGTTTGTTGGCCTTGCCAACATCCTCTACCATGAGGATTACCTCTGCCTCTCTGAGGTGTATATCCACGACCACCTCTAGCACCATATGTAGGCTGAAAATTCTATTGTGGTGACCTGTCTTGCCATCCACGACCATTACTACAGCCACGTGATGCAATCTCCCCCTGCCTCTAAAACCACTTTGTGAATAGAAAGCCTGATTTCTGCCATTATCATCATGGCCAGTAGATGCATCATGAAAAGAATCATTGAGTTTGATTTCCTCAACAAGCAAGAGTGAAACCAACTCATCAAAATCTGGTAAACCTGTACTCCAAACCGAGATGGATGTATCAAAAGACTTATACTCCTTGCCAAGACCATGCAAGGTAATGTCTACCAAATCATCATCAGGCATGGGGGCATTGATTGTTGCCAATGCATCTGCATACTTCTTTATCTCTTGTACATAATCATGGATGCTCTTTCCTTTCCGTTTCACATTATGAATCTGCTGTCGCAACAACAACTGAGACTTGCGAGCACTAGTGTCTGTATCAAATAGCTTTACCAATGTATCCCATTCATCCTTGGGATTCTCAGCATCATGTATATGTATGAGTATAGCATCCGAGATACATATATGTCTAGGTTGTCAAGGTAGTTTCGGCTCTGGCTCAGCACCTGTAATAAGATTCCAAAAACCTTTTCCCTTCAAAAAATGTTTAATCCTGTACTTCCATGCCTGGAAGTTCTTCCTATCCAATTTTTCACCCACAATTTGTACTGGGTTGTTTGACATATTTGCTCAATGCAAATGCACCTTTTGCACATGTCCAAATCTGTAAACGAGCCTTCCTCAGCTCACTACACTCTAATAAGTGTTCCAGATACTCTAAAGTAGTCAACAAACTTCACTTTTGATGTAGAAAATCAAAGTGATTGCATCCAAAATGAACTGGCATACGCAGTCCAAGGTACCCTGTTTTGGCGCACTTTCCAAGGCTCCAAATTGCAAAATGTAGTGGTTCAACCAAGTGTGGATAACTTGCATTGACACCTAAACAAGCTCAATGTTGCATATCGACACCAACCAAGGTGCGTACATACCAATTTTGTCAAACCCCCTTCTCTGTTTTGAGAAAAACCAGAAAAACCAGTAGTAGAATTGCTCTAATTTCTTCAATGCTTGTCCAAATTGGAAGACCAAGCATTCATTAGCTTAGCAATGATATCCACTAACTCCATGTAAAAGGATTTAGACCAATTGTTTAAGATGAGAGAGTAATTAGCCGATTAATCACACTCTATTTCACTAAACACAGTAGACAGCCTGTTTAATCAGCTCATGTCTAGCTCCATAATTCATAATTGCTCCAACCAATCATATAGCAACCTCCTTGGGTTTGTGTATTACACAATTGCTAAGCAAAATTTTGGTTTAATCAACCACACAAGTGGAATTTGGCCTCCACTTATCAAAAGTATGAGAAAAGTGCTCTATTTTCTCTGTATGATCTACGCTGCCTGCTCCTGAGGAGATTTGGGCTGTTTGTAGTGATAATTGAGACCATGTATTGTTGCCTAACACTCCAAGGCATGTGTACAACCCATCAATTGATTTATTTTTGCAAAAAACTAGGTTTAATTTCATCGACTCTTTTTCTCTGTTTTGTGAGAGCTTCAAAAACAGTAATTTTTCAATCACTCAAATGCATCATACTTGCTCCAAATTCATTGTAGGGCTTGCACATGAGTTGCCAATACATTAATCCTTGTCACATACATTTTTCTTTGCCAGATTGCATCCATTTACACAATACATCATCGCTTCCAAGCTCCAATGGAAAGCTTGCAAAAAACCAAAATTTTCTTTTGCTTTGGGCAACCCTAATTTGCCTTGTTTGTGCTTGAATCACCTGCAATTCGCTCAAGGGTGTTTAGTAGTCCTTACCCGGTAGGCCAAGCTCTCAGATCTGATAGAAATTGGTGTACTCCAAGCTTCAGAGCATCAATGGCAAGCTTCACAGTTTTTCTTCACAGCTTCTTCTCCCTCTTCTCTCACTCACTCATAAACCCTAATAGAAAGCACCAAGCTCTGATACCATGATGAAAAACACGTAGAGGGAGAGGAGAGACACACACAGGAGCAAACCCTAATGTATATTGCAAACCCTAACCATAGAGAGAAGCCATCTCCCTTCTCACACAATGCATAAAGCCATAATCCATAATACACAACTCACACTATGTGTTGTGTCCACACTCAACTAACCGTAGCTAATGTCCACGCACTATGACTAGCTGGACGCGGTCATTTATGTCTCACACATGCTGCTACCTAACATGCCAGCACATAGCATAGCTGGCACATGCTAACATCAAGCTTGAATCTCAACACAACCAAGATGTGGTAGCTTAGGGACCTAAATACTAAAAAAGAGAGGATTTATATCTCTTCAAGGGAGGAAATGAAGACTATTAGATTCTATACATCGAGGCCATAGACTCCCTTTCTTTTTTGCCATTAAATGGTAGAATGAGATCAATATCTCCAAAGTTCCAATTAGGTTAATTCCAGAAAGAGAGAAATAAACCCTTAGAATTAAAAAAATCTCATGCTCCACAAGAAGAGCAAGAAATAAAGCCTTAGTAGAGGTTGAAAAAGGCTAAGAGCATTCTGCAAGAGTGTTGGTGTAACAGATCTTAGATAGATGAGAACTTCAAAAGGTCTATATATTTTGAGAATGCAAAGAGGACCCCTGATGGAAAGGTTGGGATGTCGTATAATGGAGGTCAACTGCTAAAGTTAAGGAGGCTAACCTAGTGGAACTCGATGAAGATCTTCAATCGATATAAAGAGCTAGTCCAGAGAAAAAAAGAATAACTGAAATACTTACAGAGTGTTAGCATAACCTTGCTAACATGGTGGAAAACACATGTTCCTACACACATAGCCATGGAGTACATGTGTACATATGAGCATGGAGTAAGAGACATGGATCAAGAACAAGATTAAAGTACAAGCAAAACATCATAGTGTGTTCCATTGTCATATCCAATTTTCATACAAGAGGGGCTTTATATAGCCATCCAACTATGTGACTCTTGGGATACCCATGTTACTATTGGGCTCCCATAACCTTCACAAGATCCTAACTCGCCACCAGCCCTCTTGTAAGCACTTCTTGATATGACATCTTTTAATGACCAAATCCCACAACTCATTAGCCTAAGCTAATGCTAGTAATGCTAGGGGGTGTTCACACCCAAGATAATGCCAAAATAATGCTAGTAATGCTAGGGGGTGTTCACACCCAAGATAATGCTAGTAATGTTAGGGGGTGTTCACACCCAAGATAATGCCAAAATGCTAGGGGGTGTTCACACCAGTCAACACCTATCTTCCCTTTTATTTAATTGAGACTATACTATCTCCTATATCAATTCCAAGTACATTGTGAAAGTCTGTGAATAAGTGGTTGCTAGAAGGTATAATGCAAACCATTGTACCTTCTATCTCCTATATCAATGCCTTTGTTTAATTGAGAGTCACACTCTCTCCTATATCAATGCCAAGTACATTATGAAAATCTATGAATAAATGGCAACTAGAAGGTACAATGCAAGCCATTTCAAGTCATATAATATAATCATGTAGAACCACATGAAACTGATGTTGGTAGACTTAGGAGATGGTGAGAAGATGATTTCCACCAATCCGATGAAGAATCCACAAGCATATGCTAATGGTAGACTAAGGAGATGGTGGGAACATGATTTCCACCAATCTAGGAATAACACTTTTATAAAAATCCTTTTATGCATCTATTTAGGCATAAATTCAACTTTAAGGAAAATAACACTTTCAAATTAAAAATAAACCTTTTATACATTTTACTATGCATAAATTCCATTTTAATGAGAATAACACTTTCATAATAAAAATAAATCTTTTATGCATCTATCTATGCATAAATTCAATTTCAATGAAAATAATACTCGAAATAAAAATAAATCTTTTATGCATCTTTTTATGCATAAAATCAAAATTGATAAGAATAACTCTTTTGGATTAAAAGTAAAATTCTTTATGCATCTATTTATGCATAAAATCAAAATTGATAAGAATAACTCTTTTGGATTAAAAGTAAAATTCTTTATGCATCTATTTATGCATAAAATCAAAATTGATAAGAATAACTCTTTTGGATTAAAAGTAAAATTCTTTATGCATCTATTTATGCATAAAATCAAAATTGATAAGAATAACTCTTTTGGAATAAAAATAAAATTCTTTATGCATCTATTTATGCATAAAATAAAAATTAATAGGAATAACTCTTTTGAATTAAAAATAAAATTCTTTATGCATCTTTCTATGCATTAAATAAAAATTGATAGGAATAACTCTTTTGGAATAAAAATAAAATTCTTTATGCATCTATTTATGCATAAAATCAAAATTGATAAGAATAACTCTTTTGGAATAAAAATAAAATTCTTTATGCATCTTTCTATGCATAAAATTTTTTGATGAAAATAACACTTTTTGGATTAAATTAAATTCTTTATGCATCTTTCCATGCATAACTCCAATTTAGTAGGAATTACACTTTTAGAATAAAAGAATTTCTCTTATGCATCTAATTTCTGCATAAAATTCATTTATGATGAAAATCACACTTTTAATATTAAAAAAATCTTTTATGCATGTGTTTATGCATACAAATCATTTATGATGAAAATCACTCTTTTAATATAAAAGAATTTCTTTTGTGCATCCATTTATGCATAAAAATCATTTATGATAAAAATCACACTTTTAATATAAAAAATATCTTTTATGCATATGTTTATGCATACAAATCATTTATGATGAAAATCACTCTTTTAATATAAAAGAATTTCTTTTATGCATCCATTTATGCATAAAAATCATTTATGATGAAAATCACACTTTTAATATAAAAAATATCTTTTATGCATATGTTTATGCATACAAATCATTTATGATGAAAATCACTCTTTTAATATAAAAGAATTTCTTTTATGCATCCATTTATGCATAAAAATCATTTATGATGAAAATAACACTTTTATAATCAAAATAACAATTTCAATATGCTTCCTTCTATGCATAGAATTTAATTCTAAAGAAAGTAACACTTTTTAATAAAATATTTTTAGTATGCATTTTTCTATACCTAGGATGAAAAATAACACTTTAAAAATACATATACGATGGGAATTACTCTTTTTGAATTAAAAAAAGTAAAACTTATTTTATACAATTCTAGAAAATTTTGCCATAACCTCCTTTGTATGGCTGACCATTTTTCAATTTTTAACTCTCTGAAATTAACTAGAATTTCACCAAGAGTATTTAAATCATTCTAATGTAAACATTTTCTACTTATTTAAGAGAAACATTATGAAAAACTTGATTTTACAATCATTCATCTAGGATAAAGAATGGTTGGATTTACTAAAGAAGAGAGGGGAATGCCTTTTTTTCAATGAGGCATAACATCATATTCATATTAAAGAAGATAAAAATCATAAAATGAAATAGAAAAGAGAAGAATCTCCAACTTACAAGGAGAATTTGAGAGCTTTCCTTTGGCTTGATGGTTTGAGGGATCTACTCTTGTTTGAAACAAGAGTGGCCACCAATCTTTAGAAGAGGGAAGGTCAAAAACTAATGAATTATGAGTAAATTCAGAGTTTTTGGCTCTTCGAAGAAGAAGGATAACAGTGCAAAAACACTATTAAGCTTCCACAAAGGGGAAGGCTTCTATTTATAGGAAAAAGTGAGCCTCTAACCAAGCAAACTGATTCTAGAATTTTCCAGATCAGTTTGGTCAATTTTTGACCATTTTTAGGTCAGTTTAGCTCACTTTTTGGATCTAGTTGAAACAGGAGAGAGGAGGAGAGATAAAAATATCTCATTATTTGGTAGTTTAAAACTCTCCCACACATGTCAAATAGGTGCCTCTTTCATCAGGGAAATTCCCCCTTACTGAGGTGTCAAAAATGCATCATTTCTTCTAAATATCTCTCTTTTTTAACTATTAACCTTGTCCTTAGTCAACTCTTCATCTTATGTGAGTATTTACTCATTTTTGGGGGATTTTTCTTTTATTCTTCTATTTATCTCCTCTCTACATTTGGATGAATCTTATTGGTCCATAGGAACCTTAATTTAAAATTTCAAAAAAATCTTGACCCCTAGGATAAGGCCTCTTGAGAACAGATTATAATTTATTTCAAATGCACCTTCTGAAAATCTTTTTGAACTTCTGTTTTGGGGGAACTTATTTAAATATGAAGAGATATTTTTCCATCCAAAAATATCCAAAATCTGAATAACCTTTCTCTAGAACATTTTCTCTCTCTAGGCCAAAACAGGTAGAAACAAGATCTTTTATATTTCTGAAGAGGGATTTGACTACAGGGGGAGAATTTGGACATCATGAGGGGCTGGGGGAGGAATCTTACATTGTCAATATGTACAAATAAATTTATTATCCTTAAGTCATTTCTGTTCCAAATATAGTTATTTCCCATTTCATTAATGTAAAATCCAAAAGTTCACATGATTTTATTGAATACAAAGAAAGCCATACACATTTAGAAGAAAGGGTTCTTAGACTGTTACCCAACATCAAAATAGTAAAATTGTAGCAAGGGTAGCATTGATGCTTCTATATATTCCCAAAATTACATTGAAGATTTATCAGAACATATATAAGCATTTCTCAAATTCTTCTCCCAACAAAAGCTAATGCATCCTCATACCTATTCCAAATACATAAGGCTGGTCCAAAATGATCCCATGCAGTCTCAAAATTCAACCAAGTGGCTGGCCAATACTTGGTTGGTTTCTACGAGAAGTTAGTGCTTGGAACAATTTCACCTTTGTAAGAGCTGATTGGTGCATAAACTCGTGCACTTTATCACTCAATCCCAAAAGACTGATGAAGATAAAGTAGATGTGTTTGCATGGAATATACATCCCTTTCTTTGCATCTCATTGCATGAAGTCCTTGTAGGAGTAGCGTGGAAACTCTGATATTGTCACTGTGTATGTCAGACCCTTTGTAATAGAACTTTCTGTACGCACGTAGTAAAGATGCATTTCATTTGGACTTATTATCTTCTCTTGCACTACTTCAACATCTAGCCTTTGTGGCAGCAATGAACCCAAAGCATGTCACCACACTACGTGGCTCTGTTCTTCTGATGGCCTAATTAGTGTCATGAACAACACTCTCCTTGCATAGAATCTCCTCTTCATGTACGTTTGAAGAGGTAGGTCTCCTCCCACCAACTAGTTGCCTACCTGTAACATAAATATACTCCGGCCTATGACTGTCATGCTCCATCACTACAACAAGAGTGGCATAACCTCTTCTCCTTCTAATTTGGGTTTGATCCATTGATGACCTTTGCATTTCAGGTGTCTGAAGACCAACCTCTTCTATAACACTATGCGTAACATCAACTAGTCTCTTTGTCAACACATTGCTTAAATCTCCTGTCATAATCCTCTTCCTTAGTTTGTCCAGGGTAGGTCCTGTTCCCAAATGTTTGCAAGACATGTAGGCATTGTAGTGTGCACTTTGAAGCACAAACATTGCTAGGTCTGAAGCAATGGGCCTCATATAAGCTTATGTGTTTAGCATATCCCCATGAGCAGCCCCCATACTTGAATGCTTTGTGTCTAATAAATTCATAGAAGGAACAAATCCTGTGTCGTTATGTTGTTGCATGAATTCTCCCCTCCATTGGGAAACTCGTATATCCCACCATGCCAACCATGTCTCAAGGGCAGACAACTCACCATCTTTTACATGCATAGGTGTCCACCACTTCTTTAAAGCATCTTTACAAATGTCTGCACTAGCATCCAATGTTGCTCTCTTCTGGTTTCTACACAACTGCTTATGCTCTTCTTGAAAAGGAGGCCTCATGCATTTCCTTGTATTCTCTATCATGCTCATTTCCCAATGAAAACCACATGTTCTCTCTTTACCCTCCATCACATTATCAGGTCCACCATTATACACTGTTCTAACTGCAAGCCAATTTGCACCTACTCCATCTACCATAAAGCCTTTAAATTCTAGCAAAGGGAATCCATTTTTTAATATTTGATTAATGAGCTGCTCTAGAACTTTATCTGTGCACGAGTGTCTTTGAGCTTAAATTCACATGTAGCAATTGTGAGAAGCTCTCTGAGATGAAAGGGTCATACATATGAGCACCCATGGTAGACCATCCCCCAGTGGACATGGTCAAAGTGCAACCATTGTTGCCCCAAGCTACCACCTGGCCTCATTCTATTAACCAAGTCAAGCCTTAAACCTGGACCAAAACAGTAGACATCTTGAAGACATGAGGTTGCTGATCATCTAAGAGCTATCCAGGAAAAAGGATACTCTATAGAAATGGATATATGCACGTCGTTTCAAATCCAACAATGAATCAAGCCCACAATCCACTCGTTCTAATCCATATCTAGCTGACTACATGGATCTTTGAATCCTCCTTCTTTGTGACAATGGTTTGATTGTCTCAAGAACTTGTTGAGAACATCAAGCTCATCCAACTCCTCAATCGCTTCCTCTTTACCAACAATTAACATGTCCATGACAATATCTTTGGCAACACCAACTTCAATATTTTTGCAGGACATGAAAGGGTTCTTTCTTTCACGATCTGATACCATTTTATCTACTTTCTTTTTTTACCTCGACTTCTCCCCTCATCAATAGGATGCTCATGAACTTCCACATGCACTGCGCATCTTGAAGTATATTTACGATCATGGGGAATGCAGTAGAGTAAATGAAAGCTTTACATTGTGCAACACAGATTGGTATCTCACCACAATGAATGCATACCAAGGAACCACACTCTCTATCAATTGGACCCACTAGACATGTTTTTTTCAATTTTCCTTTCCATTGCATTTCATTGTATAGTTTTGTTCGATCAATGTAAGGACAATATAAATTGCAACACCTTAAGTAGTCCGCACACCTACTTATTCAAACCATTCCATTGAAAGAGTCTTGCGAGCTTGTAGAGTATAGCGTCTAGACATGACCATCAGACTTTTGATTAATCCCAAACATTGCAGAACCTAGAAGAGATGGCGGAAGCTCAAACACAATATAGCCATTATAGTGTCGAGGCAACTCTGAAACATAGTGGTGGCACTCAAGAAAGCAACATGTAATGAACTATTAAGTGGGAGCTTTTCAAGCAAACTGATCACACTTACAGTGTCCCTTGATTTGGCAGAAGGTGTAGCCTCCTGTGTCATTACTATAGTGAACACACCACCATACTTTGGCTCCACGTTGAATCTAAATTCTCAAACTTCCAGCTCAAGTGGTTGATGAATGATTCCTACATCTTGAAGTCTTGTCTCCTCTTGGAGGACAATGTCGCTACTTTGCAAACCAAAGAAATCAGTGAGTTGTTGTAGCATTAAAACCTCACAAACCGATGTGTCGTATCTGATTTCCAAAGTGTGAGCTGTAGAAAAATAGGTAGAGGGAGAGGAGACACACACACAGGAGCAAACCGTAATGTATATTGCAAACCCTAACCATAGAGAGAATCCATCTTCCTTCTCACACAATGCATAAAGCCATAATCCAAAATACACTATACACACTATGACTTGTGTCCACACACTACTACCCCTAGCTAATGTCCACACACTATGACCAGCTGGATGCGGTCATTTATGTCTCACACATGTTCCTACCTAACATGCGAGCACATAGCATAGTTGGCACACACTGACATCGAGCTTGAATCTCAACAGATCATGATGTACTGCCATAGATGAAGATGTAGATGAGCTTGGGATATCAAGGCTCTCAACACTCCCCCTCAAGCTCATCCCATGTACTCCCAACATAGTACGGAAGTACTCAAGCTTTTCCATGCTAAGTGGCTTTGTAAAGATATCTCCCACCTGCTCTCATCAGTCTTCACATACTGTAGATCAATTGTACCATCAAGCACCTTCTCTCTGACAAAGTGATAATGGACCTCTATGTGTTTGGTCCTCGCATCATGAAACACTGGATTCTTTGCCAACTGTATACTGCTCATGTTGTCACAATGAATGACAACTTTGCCATCAATAGGCTCACTCAAATCTGCCAAGAGACTCTTTAACCATATTCCTTCACAAGTAGCAATGGCTACACCCCTGTATTCAGCCTCTATACTAGATAAAGCAACTGTAGGTTGCTTCTTGCTACTCCAACTCACCACGGCACTTCCAAGTGTAAAAGCATAACCACTAGTAGACCTCCTGTCATATGAGCTACCTGCCCAATCAGCATCTGTGTAGCCATGTATATCCAAGCCTTTACCACTCTCATAAAGAAGACCATAATGTGCAGTGGTCTTTACATATCGCATAATGCGTCTCACTGCATCCAAATGAGGTTTTCTGGGGCTTTGCATAAATTGGCTTACTAGCCCCACAGTATAACTCAAATCCAGGCGTGTGATAGTCATGTAAATGAGACTACCACAACCATCTTTCTGTACATAGATGGATCATCCAACTCCTCACTAAAATTAGCCCGCAACTTCACATTTTGCTCCAAAGGTGTATTCATAGGCTTAAACCCTGTCATGCTATATTTTGCCAACATATCCAATTCATATTGGTGTTGCACTAACCATGTACCTGCATGGTCTTTGATCACTTCAATTCCAAGAAAGTATCTCAACTCACCCAAGTCTTTCATGTCAAACTGCCCACTCAATGCTTTCTTTGACATGCATCACATTTGTACCATGATCACCTGTGATAATCAAGTCATCCACATAGATGACAAGTAAAACAATCCCATGATCTGTTTTCTTCACATAGAGTGAAGAATTTGCTGTAGAAACCTGAAATCCAAGGGAGATAAGATATCTTCTCATCTTATCACTCCAAGCACGAGGTGCTTGCTTCAAACCATATAATGCTTTTTTCAATCTGCATACATGAGTGGGATACTTTGGGTGTACATAGCCTTTTGACTGTGCCATATACACTTCTTCTTGTAGATCACCATTTAGAAATGCAATTTTGACATCCATTTGATGCATTTCCCAACCATTAGCTACAGCCCCATAGCAACTGCTCTCACTGTTCCCATCTTTGCCACTGGACTAAATGTTTCATCATAGTCCAAACCTTGGGTTTGTGCATAACCCTTAGCTAACCAATCTTGCTTTATGTCGCTCAATAGAACCATCAGACTTGCATTTCACTTTGTAAACCCATTTACAACTAATGACATTTTTGTCCTGTGGTAATGCCACCAAATCCCATGTATCATTATGAACCAATGCGTCCATCTCAACATCCATTGCTTTCTCCCATACATGCTTTCCAATAGCTTCTGTATAGCATGTAGGTTCCACATGCTTCACCAAAGATGTCATATATGCATAATGCATATCAAAATCACAGTATGTTAACTTATCAACTGGATATCTGACCCTTTGGGATCTCCACAATGCATGTGGATCACTTTGAACACCTATCACTCTAGCATGTGGTGGCACATATCTATCCTGCCTTGCACCAAGTGTGCGTAAAACAGGTATACCAAGTTCCTCATCCAAACTCTTGGAACTTGATGACTCATAACCTATAATTCCAATTCCTTCAACCTTCTTCTTTCCTTTATCCATAGCACTACTCCCAGTGCTCACACTCTCATGCCTCAAACGTCCTGACCATGGACGTACAGTACTACTCTCAGCCTCTGCTGCTGCTGCTGGCCCAGACATAGTAGTAGAACTAGAACTTGCTTGTGGCAAGTTCACATGCACATCAGCTTCAAGTGACTCAATGACACCCTCATCCTTTGCTTTGTACCAACTAGCAAGCTCATCAAACACCACATCTCGTGAGATAACAACTTGCCTAGTTTGTGGATTGTAACATTTGTATGCCTTACGATCCTGTGCATATCCAACAAATACACACTTTTTTGCCGTAGGATCCAACTTCCTTCTTCTTTCATCAGGCACATGTACATAAGCTATGCATCCAAAAACTTTGAGGTGTCCAATGTCTAGCCGAAAAACTATAAGCCTCATCTCTAGCGTACTTCCATGTATGGCTGCTGTAGGTGTTTTATTAAGTATATACACCGCGGTAGCACAAGATTCTGCCCAATAATAATCTGGCATGCTCTTTTCATTGAGCATTGCCCTGGCCACTTCACAAATGGCTCTATTCTTTCTCTCAGAGCCACACCATTTTGTTGAGGTGTATACCTGTAAGTCAATTTTCTTCTTATACCATGCTTTCTCAAGAAATGCTCAAAAGCATTTGAAGTGTATTCACACCACCTCCATCTGTCCTCAAACACTTAATCCAAGAACCATATTGCTTCTTTGCAAAAGCTTTGAAATCCATGAACTTTTCTAACACTTCACTTTTCTCTCTAAGAAAGTATATCCATGTCATTCTGCTGAAATCATCAATGAATGTCACATAATATAAACTGCCTTTGATAGATGGGTTTTGTGCAGGACCCCATACATCACTATGTACTATCTCAAGTGGCCTGCTACTCATATTGCCTTCTCTAGGAAACCGCAACCTTGCCTGCTTTCCAAACTGACAGGCTTCACAAACATGCATATTCCCATCATACTTGAATCTAGGCAGCCCACTAACAATGCCTCTTGCCTGCATGTTCTTTAACCTTTGTATATTGACATGTCCAATCCTCTTATGCCACATATCAATGTCCTGTACCACATTTCTGCTTTTAGAGAACATGGCTGATTTTAACTCAGGAATCCCAGCATCTAGCTTAAACAATCTGCCTTCTTTCTTGCCTTTAGCAATGACTCTACATCCATGTTTGAAATCCTCAATGAAGCAACCATGCTCGTTGAAACGAACCTGTAATCCCTGTTCCACCATTTGACCAACTGCTGAGGCCAAGCTTTTTGTGATAGAAGGTACGTACAATACATCAGACAGATTTTGTTTGACCATTGTGCATAACCAATGGTACACTTCCAACATGTGTACTGGCATGCTGAGTATCATCTCTTGTTTCCACATAGCCTTTCACATCCATAGGCTTCATATGCTCAAACCATTCACCATGACAAGTCATATGGTTTGATGCCCTAGAGTCCATATACCAAGTGCCATCATTTTTAGCATTTGTCATCATAGATCCCACAACATGTTTCATGGCAAACAAGTGATTTGCGCTGCCATCATTATTGCTTGATGCATAATTTCCACCATCATATTGTGCATAATTTCCATGATGTTGTGCTCTACCCCCTCTCAAATCATTTTGTTTGCGGAAACAATCACGTGCCATATGACCAAATTTCCCACAGTAATGGCATTCCACATCTTGCATAGATGTTTGTTGGCCTTGCCAATGTCCTCTACCACGAGGATTACCTCTGCCTCTCTGAGGTGTATATCCATGACCGACCACCTCTAGCACCATATGAAGGCTGAAAATTCTATTGTGGTGACCTGTCCTACCATCCACGACCATTACCACGGCCACGTGATGCGAATCTCCCCTTGCCTCTAAAGCCTCTTTGAGAATAGAAAGCCTGATTTCTGCCATTATCATCATGGCTCGTAGATGCATCCTGAAAGGAATCACTGAGTTTGATTTCCTCAACAAGCAAGAGTGAAACCAACTCATCAAAGTCTGGTAAACCTGTACTCCAAACCGAGATAGATGTATCAAAGGATTTATATTCCTTGCCCAAGACCACGTAAGGTAATGTCCACCAAATCATCATCAGGCATGGGGGCGTTAATTGTTGCCAATGCATCTGCAAACTTCTTTATTTCTTGCACATAATCATGGATGCTCCTTCTATTCCGCTTCACATTATGTATCTGTTGTCGCAATTGAGACTTGTGAGCACTTGTGTCTGTATCATCAAACAACTTCACCAATGTATCCCATGCATCCTTGGGATTCTCAGCATCATCTATGTGTATGAACATAGCATCCGAAATACATATAGGCAGATAATGCAACACTTTGAATGCTCTTTCTGACCATTGCTTATTATTATGGGCTATAACCTGCTGTTGTGTAGGTTGTCGAGGTAGTTCCGGCTCTGGCTCAGCACCTGTAATGAGATTCCAAAAACCTTTTCCCTTCAAAAAACTTTTGATCCTGTACTTCCATACCTGGAAGTTCTTCCTATCCAGCTTCACCAACAATTTGTACTGGATTATCTGACATATTTTCTCAATGCATACACCTTCAGTACACGTCCAAATCTGTAAATGAGCCTTCCTCAGCTCAACCACACTCCAATGAGTGTTCCAGATACTCCAAAGTATTCAACAAACTTCAAATTTGATGTAGAAAATCAACCTGTATGCATCCAAAATGAACTGTCTCACGTAGTCCAAGATACCCTGCTTTGATGCACTTTCCAAGGCTCCAAATTACAATGTAGTGGTTCAATCAAGTGTGCATAACTTGCATTGACACCTAAAAAACTTCAATGTTGAGTATCAACACCATCCAACATGTGTACATATCAATTTTGTCAAACCCCCTTCTCTGTTCTGAGAAAAACCAAAAAAACCTGTAGTAATTTTGCTCTAATTTCTTCAATCTTTGTTCAAATTGAGCAACCAGGCATTCATTAGCTTAGCAATGATGTCCACTAACTCTGTGTAAAAGGAATTAGACCAATTGTTAAGACCAGTGAGTAATTGATCGATTAATCACACTCTGTTTCTCTACAACAACCAGTAGAGACAGCCTGTTTAATCAGCTCATTTCCAGCTCCATAGATGATAATTGTTCAATCCAATCATGTAGCCTCCTTCTCAAGTGTGTGTAGCAACCAATTGCTAAGTCAATTTTGGAATATGTCAAGCATCCAAGTGGAATTTGACCTCCTTGTATTAAAAATATCAAAATTCTACCATGTTTCTCTGTTCAGCCTGCGTCGCCTGCTCCTGAGGGATTTGGGAGTGTTTAAAGTGCTAATTGATGATGTATACAAGTACCCAACACACCTAGGTATGTGTTCAATCCATCAATGCTTTGATTTTTGCCAAAAACATGCACCAAATGCATCAAAATTTGAGTTCCTTTTCTCTGTTTTGTGAGAGCTCAAAAACCAGTCAATTTCACACATTCAAATGCATCCAAATTGCTCCAAAATCAGTTTAGGGCTTGCATATGAGTTTCCAATGCATTCCTCCTTGTCAGATACATGTGTCTTTGCCAGATTTACATCTAATTTCACCATACATCACCGCTTCCAAGCTTTAATGGAAAGCTTTCAAAAAACCAGAAATTTTCTTTGTTTGGGTTGCCCTAATTTGCTTTGTTTTTGCCTGAATCACCTGCAATCCGCTCAAGGATGTTTAGAAGACCTTATCCGGTAGGCCAAGCTCTCAAATCTGATAGTAATCGGTGTGCTCCAAGCTTCACAGCATCAATGGCAAGCTTCACAGCTTCTTCTCCCTCTTCTCTCACTCACTCATAAACCCTAATAGACAGCACAAGGCTCTGATACCATGTAGAAAAATAGGTAGAGGGAGAGGAGACACACACACAGGAGCAAACCCTAATGTATATTGCAAACCCTAATCATAGAGGGAAGCCATCTCCCTTCTCACACAATGCATAAAGCCATAATCCAAAATACACTAGACACACTATGAGTTGTATCCACACACTACTAACCCTAGCTAATGTCCACACACTATGACCAGCTAGACGTGGTCGTTTATGTCTCAAACATGTTCCTACCTAACATGCTAGCACATAGCATAGCTGGCACACACTAACATCGAGCTTGAATCTCAACATGAGCACCATGGTTTTGATAAGGAAGGACGACATTGTGAGCTAAGCAATGAGAAATCCAAAAAGATGAGGAATGGAAGGGAGACAGAGAAGATAAATGCTAAGGCAAGGATGACTAGGAGAAAGAAACACAATGAAGAGCAACCAAGAAAGAGAGATGGCATCCAGAAGTGCTGATATGGCATAGTCCAACTTGAATGTCACAAAGAGATATGGTGGCCAAATAATAACAACAAATGCCATATTTTGAATTGAATACTCAATCAATAAGTGGTGGCTATCTCGTTCACATATAATTTGTAGGCATAAACAATTATGTTTTAGTATGTGCCATCTAATGCAGTGAGGGTTGTAAGGAGATTGTGCTCCATAACGTTTTTTGATTCTGTAAGTCATGGAATATTTAAGTGGACCAGAAAGGGTTTTATTAACCCCTCAACAAGGGATATAATGGCTTTGCTATTTATGGCCCGTTAATTGCCATTTAGGGTGGCTATACTAAATGGATTACTGTGGACCACCATTAATTTCCATTTGTGGCCCGTTAATTACCACTAACCCAATATAGATCACATCAAATCTTTGTGAATAATGTTTACTACTTGTTACATTCTAGCCGATTCTAGTTAACACTTGTAAGTTAGTCTTTAGTAGTAGTCTAGCTTAGGTAGTTAGTAGTTAGTAGTTCTAGTTGAGTAGTTACTATTCAGTTTAGTTTAATAGTAGTCTTTAGTCTAAATTAGTAGTTGATTAGTAGTTCTTGTTGCGATATCGAGCTCACATTGATGACCCACCTAGGTGATAGCTTCCGCATCTACACCACTGGCATGGTTGGTGAGATTATGGGTGATATATGGCCAGTGGGATGATAGGCTGTGTGACAGCCATTTTGGATTACTAAAGACTGGCATAGTTATAGTACCAACTCATTTAGTCAAGTTCACATTATGGATTGACCCTTGTATGTTGTAGTAGTTGAGTACTAACCCATATAGTGTGTACTCTTATCTTTATGCTATGTTGGTTGAGTAGATAATAGGAGATATTGCTATATTACAGGTTGTATATTGAAGTTGTCTGTTTGCAGGTTATTTGATTATACTACAAGAAAATATGTCTGATGGAATTAATCAGATTAGTGAGAAGCTGGATATGAATAACTTCCATTCCTAGAAGTTCAGAATGACCAATTTCTTAATGGGTAAAGGATTTTGGGATTATGTAGAAGGAGACAATGAGGAGCCTCCAGAGTTATCAGAGGAGAATGCCACTCTTGTAGATATAAAGGCATTTAAGGATTGGAATCAGGGTGCACAAAAAGTCATATAGTACTGGCTTTCAATTAGTGTCACACAGACAGTATGATAGGACACATACAGGATGCAAACACTCCAGCAGTTGCATGGCAAAATCTGGTTTAGATGTTCCAGACTAACACAAAGGCAAGGAAGTTACAGTTAAATCAAGAGTTGCATACTATGGAAAAGAAAAGCATGTCCATCATCAATGAATATGCCTTAAAGATCAAGGGCATTGTTCAATGCCTTAGGTCGATCAATGTATCAGCGAGGATGATGATTTGGTGAGTGTCTATCTGAATGGGCTTGGCAAAGAGTACAAGCCATTCAAGACCTCCATTGTAGTTAGGGAGAATATTCCCAACTTTCGGGACTTGATATCTATGCTGATCATAGAAGAAAAGGCTTTAGGTGAGGATTCTTCTTCACAAAAAGTAATAACACATCAGAGCAGGCCTTCTACTCTAATTCAAGTAGAGGCAGAGGTAGAGGCCATGGTCGAGGCCAAGGTGGTGGTCTCGACAAGGAAATCAGAATTTTGGACAACAACAGTCCAATGATTCATATAGCAGTAATCATACATAGGTGGAAGAGGCTAGTCTAGAGTTAGGGGGAGCCAAAGAGGCCGAGGTGGTTGGCAAATAAATCAAAATGCAAATAGCATAGAGTGCTATTACTATGGCAAACCAACACACGTGGCAAAGCATTGCTACAAAAACCAGAATGACATTAAAAGTGGGAAGTCAAGCAAGGCAACTATGCATCATCTAGCAAACATGGAGGTGATGACAGAAAAAGTGAGCAGTTGTTTATGATGTAGCACATGCTTAGTTCCATAACAAGGGATGTGTCAGGATCTCAAGACATATGAAATGGTATGTGGATTATGGCACCTCTAACAACATGAGTCATGCTGAGTGGTTTAGAGATATGCAGAAATGAAAAAACCAAGTTATGTAGAAACAGGTGATGATACTGCGCATCCCATTGTGTATGTTGGTAAAGTGCCATTGTCTATGCAGGATGGCAAAATGAAGTACTTGGCTGATGTACTTCATGTTCTGAATATTACAAAGAACTTGGTTTCTGTTGGACAGATGGTTGAGCAGGGTATACAAGTGAGATTTAATCCTCAAGGATGTTTTGTGGTGGAAGACTTCAAAAACAAGTATCGCGTGGTTACAAAGGGTAACAAAAATGGCAGGATGTTTACTTTGGATGTGAACATGCCTGAGATAAAGGCATCCATGTTTGCGTATGGAATAGGTGTCATTGCAGATATTGACATATGGCACAAGTGCATTGGTCATGTGAATGTACAGCGACTAAAGTCTATGTAGGCGCCCAAAATATTATTTTTGCAGGTTTGCTAACATTTAAGGTTGATGGTATGCATAAGGTATATGAAGCATGCCAACTTGATAAGCAGGCCAAACATGCTTTCCCACATGAAAAGCATGTCAGTGCAAGGCTATAGCATGTCATACATTCAGATGTATGGGGATTGACTTAGACTGCAACAATTGTAGGTACTATGTTACATTCATTAATGACCACACTAGGAAAGTGTGGGTTTATTTCATGAAGGAGAAAAGTGAGGTGTTTGCTCACTTTCAGAGATTTAAAGCCTTGGTCGAGAAGGAAAAAGGCATGAAAATAAAATGCCTAAGATCAAATGGTGGGGGAGAATATTTCTCCAATGAGTGCAATGATTTCCTGAGAAAGCAGGGAATCAAGAGGTAGTTTACATGCAGGTACACTCCGTAACAGAATGGTGTTGCAGAAAGGAAAGACAGGCACATTGCAGAAGTGGCATGTGCTGCTAAAAAGAATATACCACATTACTTTTGGGCAGAAGAAGTAGAAACTACTGTGTACATTATAAACAGGACACTCATTATAGTTGTTTATGGAATGACTCTTGAACAGAAGTTTACAAGCATAAGACATGATGTGTCTCACTTGAAAGTGTATGGGTGTATTGCATATGTACATGTTCCTGATGAAGTGAGAACAAAGCTGGATCCAAAGGTAGAGAAATGCATCTTCATTAGTTATGCTATGGAGAAAAAAGGTTATAGATGCTATAACCCTACCACTCATGAGATGCGAGTAAGCAGAGATGTCTTCGATGAGATGAGTAGCTGGTATGCACCAGTAGTGAAGGCAACAGAAGATGAAGATGTAAGAAGTGCTGATGTTGCACCACATGTAGAGCAACAATCATAGGTGCTGAGTGGACCGGGGAGTCCTCGAGCAGTGGATCCAATGTTAGCCCATGGTCAAGTAGGTTCAAGAATGATGCGGATACACATGTATCATGAAAAGGGAAGGAAAAGGTAGATCTATCTAAGTGTACATAGGTCTATGAGGGTTAGACACCCTATTGGCAGGTTGAGATATGATGGATATATAGCACATCATTATTCTTACATTATGGTAAAAGCAATATAGGAAGTTGAGCCCACTTTCTTTGAGTAGGTAATTGGAAATAAGAAATGGGAAGATGCCATGGATGAGATCCATCTGATGTAAAGACCATTGCTTTGATGCAGCCACTGCTATCACAACTCTCACTGTTGTCATCTTGGCAACTGGGCTGAAAGTTTCCTCATAATCAATGCCATATGTTTGCGCATACCCTTTGGCTACCAACCTAGCCTTACACATGTTTATGCTTCCATCACTGTTATGTTTTACTTTGTACACCCACTTGCATCCAATGGCTTTCTTGCCTTCAAGCAATTGCACTAAATCCCAAGTCTCATTTCCATATAGTGCATTCATCTCTTCATCCATAGCTTTCTCCCAATACACATGTCCAACAGCCTCATCAATGCATGTGGGCTCTACAACCTGCACAACCTTTGCCATATATGCATAGTGATGTGCCACACAACCATCATATGTAAACCTCTGCATAGGGTTTTTCACTCTCCCAGATCTTCGTAACTTTTCATTCATGGCTTCCATAGCCTTCTTTACACCAGGTGTTCTCATAGCTGGGATCCCAAGCTCCTCATCAAGGCTCATATCTGAGCCACTAGACTCTCCATCAACATGAGAATGCCTTGCAAAAATGTCAGGCATACCAAGGGGCTCAACCACTTTCTCTTTTCCTTTACGTGATGTACTAATCACATTTGCAAGACTGGTTTAATGATGCAGCCTGCCACTCCATGGTCTATCAATAGACCCACTAGATGAGGACTCTCCTGGTCCACTCAAAGACTGTGATTACTGACCTGCATTTTGTGCAACCACACTTCCACTCACATCAACCCCAACAGCTTCTTTTTCAGCAGCATACCAGCTGCTCATCTCATCAAAGACAACATCCTTGCTTACCCTCAACTCATGTGTAGTAGGCTTATAACACCTGTATCCCTTTTGATCAAGGGAGTATCCAATAAACACACATTTTTTAGCTTTTTGATCTAGCTTAGTTCTCAGCTCATTTGGCACATGCACATATGCAATGCATCCAAAAACTTCCAGATGAGACAAATTAGGTTTTCTGTCCCAGTAAACCTCTCCTCTAGAGTTACATCATGTATGGCTGCAGTTGGAGCCCTGTTCATGATTTATATTGCTATAGAAACAACCTCAGCCCAATAGCTATGCGACATATTCTTCTCTTCCATCAATGCTCACGCAATCTCAGCAATGTGCCTGTTTTTTTGCTCAGCAACTCCATTTTGCTGTGGAGTGTATCTGCATGTAAACTGTCTCTGAATACCATTCTTCTTCAAAAATTCAGAGAACTCATTGGAGAAGTACTCTCCCCCTCCCCTTAGGCACTTTACATATTTCCCTGTTTGCTTTTCAACCAAAACTCTGAAATTCTTAAAGTGAGTGAACACCTCACTCTTCTCCTTCATGAAATATACCCACACTTTCTTTGTGTGGTCATCAATGAATGTCACATATTACCTGCAGCCTCCCATAGACATGGTCTTCGTAGGATCCCATACATGTGAATGCACAACATCTAGTGCATTTCTGCTCACATATCTGTTACGTGGAAATACATGCTTTGTTTGCTTTCCAAATTGGCATGCTTCACATATTCTCTGCATACCTTCCACTTTAAATTTTGGCAGCCCTATCACAATTCCTTTAGTCTGCATAGACTTCATTCTCTGCACATTCACATGTCTACATTCAACGTAAACATTCTGCCCACTCTGTTGCCTTTTGCAACCAATCTGTACTTGTCTTTAAAGTCTTCAACATAACAACCATCAGGGTTAAACCGAACTTGCAAACCTTGCTCAACCAACTGAAACCACATTCTTTGTTATGTTCGAAACGTGAAGTACATCTGCAAGGTACTTCACTTTGCCATCCTGCATAGATAATGGCACATCTCCAACATGGGCAATTGGATGAGCAGTGTCATCCCCTGTTTCCACAAAACGTGGTCTTTCAAGGTTTTTCATCTCCTTGAACCACTCCCCATGACTTGTCGTGGTTTGAAGCACCTGAATCCACATACCATACATCATCTTTTTGTGCTGCTTCAACATTTTCAGACATGGCATTCACGACATGCTGCATAACAAACAACCTTTCATTATCCTCATTGTTTCTGCGCTTGAGGATGCATAGTTGTTCTACTGCACTTTCCCATTTTGCATGTCAGCCTGCTTCTTATAACATTCTTCTTGCACATGTCCAGGCTTACCACAATAAAAGCATTCACGTGCATCATTATATTGCCTTTGCCAATTTCCACGTTCTCTTTGACTCCCCCTGCCTCTGAATTTGCCGCTTCCACCTGTGTGTTGTTGATGTTGTCATTGTGTATTCTGGGACTATTGTTGTTGTTGATGTTGTCGTTGTGTATTCTGGGACTATTGTTGTTGTTGTTGTTGCTGGCCATAATTCTGATTACCTATTCAGCCACCTCCTTGACCGCGTCCATGGCCTCCTCTACCTCGTCCTCTTCCTGAACTTGTGTAGAAAGCTTGTTGCTCTGAACTGTTTTTGTTTTGTGAAGACTGTTGGTCTTCACCCAAGCTCTTCTCTTCTATAATCAGCATAGACACCAAATCTGTAAAGTTGGGAATATTTTCTCGAGTCTGAATAGACGTCTTAAATGCCTTGTATTGTGGCCTGAGACCACGTAGACAGACTTCCACCTTATCATCATCATCTACTGACACACCAATAGATGCAAGGGATTCCACAATACCCTTTATCGTCAATGCATAGTCATTCATAGACATGCTCTTTTTCTCCACAGTATGTTCATTCTTCAACTGTATCTTACGTGCCTTGGTATTTGTTTCATAGAGTTTTACCAAGGTGTCCCACGCCTCCTTGAGGGACTTGGCATCCTGAATGTGCCCAATCATGGTGTCTTGTATACTAATGGAGAGCCAATACATAACTTCCCTGACTCCTTGGCTCCAGTCTTTAAACTCTTTCATATCTGCAGCAGTCGAATTTATGTCTTTAAACTCTTTCACATCTGTAGCAGTCAAATTTATGTTCGGTATCTCCGGTGCCTCTTCATGCTCACCTTCTATGTAGTCCCAATAGCTCTTTCCCATTAGGAAATTTGTCAACCTGAACCTCCAAGCATGGAAGTTGTTCTTATCAAGCTTCTCTGCCCACAATCTGGGTTATGCCATCATTTGACATCTTGCTAGACACACAAATTTACCAGAAACAACACTCTGGTTTGTCTTGCACAAACTACTGTATTTTCTGCAGCGGTTTCTACAGCGGTACTATAGTACTCTCAAATGTCACTACCAGTGACTTCAATATGCATACATACACCCAATGGCAACTGTTGACCTCTTTGCAGCACACACTGTGTCTGTATAGCCAATCTATCTTCCTGCAGTTCTTAAAACAGAGTTCTACAGAGAGAATCGATGACTTACTTGCAGTGCTCGAAATCGACTACTTTCTGCAAAATGGAGGTCCAGACGCTCCCGAAACACGATTTCGGCCCCAAAAATATAGTTCGATAGGACAGTATAGTTGCCTTATAGCTTTACTCCCGCGAAGAGAGCTCCTCAATCAGAGATCGTTTGCCAGTGCCTCCCGTAGAGCTCTCCCGACAAGGGTATAGTCACCAACACAAATAGGGAAGAGTAGTTGAAGCTCTTACCCTCGTACCGCTTCTTATGGTTCTCTTGCTTGCAGCTCAGCCCTTAGCACAAACCTGGCTCTGACACCATGAAAAGATGCAGGGGGGAAGAGATCTTGAGCTCTTGCAAGCACATACACACTCACAAAACCCTAATAGAGAACACACAAGGTGAGAGGCTGAAAATCTTCTTCTTCTTCACTCAACTGTCAACACACCATATACAAAGATAAGAGTACACACAATATAAAAGGTACTCAACCAAATACATACAAGGGTTCTCTATAGTGTGAACCCAACTAAATGAGCTGGCGCTATAACTATGCCAGTCTCTAGAATAGCTCTCACACAGCCTATCATCCCACTGGCCACATATCACCCATGATCTCACCAACCATGCCAGTGGTATAAGTGTGGGGCCTATCCCCCAGGGGGGTCATCAGTATCCACCGCCTCACTAGACGAGCTCGATATCTCAACAGAGTACAGAGGCAGAGTACAGGGGTGCTGCTATGGCAGCTTAAGGTAGCTTGGTTTTAGAAGCTACTTGGTGACACGGGAGTGCTCATGGATAGGGCAGCTGTCATATATTATGACAACATGAGTAGCATACAGTTGGCTAGTAACCTAGTATATCATGCTAGAACAAAGCACATTGGT
The DNA here is from genome assembly GCF_041138505.1 of Cibotium barometz. Lineage (NCBI taxonomy): Eukaryota > Viridiplantae > Streptophyta > Polypodiopsida > Cyatheales > Cibotiaceae > Cibotium > Cibotium barometz. The sequence continues at coordinate 49,452,083 of NC_141076.1, forward strand.
GCATTATTACTTTGTGAGGAAGAAGGTTCTAGAAGGATATGTGGATCTAGTATATATCAACATAGAGGATCAGGTAGTTGACATCTTCACAAAGGCATTGGGCACAGAGAAGCTCCACAGGTTTAGGAGATTACTTGGAGTTCAGTGTGTGGAGTTGAGCTCGAGGGGGAGTGTTGAGATATCGAGCTCAACTAGTGCTACAGAGAGGACATTGATGACCTACCTAGGTGATAGCTTCCACATCTACACCACTAGCATGGTTGGTGAGATTATGGGTGATATGTAGCTAGTGGGATGATAGGCTATGTGACAACCATTTTGGATTACTAGAGACTAGCATAGTTAACACGCCAGTGGGGTTGAGCTCGAGGGGGAGTGTTGAGATATCGAGCTTAACTAGTGCTATAGAGCGGACATTGATGACCTACCTAGGTGATAGCTTTTGCATCTACACCACTGGCATGGTTGGTGAGATTATGGGTGATATGTAGCTAGTGGGATGACAGGCTGTGTGACAACCATTTTGGATTACTAGAGACTAGCATAGTTAACATGCCAGATCATTTAGTCAGGTTCACATTATGGACCCGACCCTTGTATGTTGTAGTAGTTGAGTACTAACCCATATAGTGTGTACTCTTATCTTTATGTTATGTTGATTGAGTAGAGAAGAAGAATATAGAAGAAAATTCAGGTATCCATCTATCTCTTGTGTCTTGCTCTCTCTTGTGTGTGTGTGTGTTTTCTTGCTAGGGTTTGAAGATCTCCCTCTCCCCCACATTCTCTTTAGTTCTAGTTTAGTAGTTAGTCTTTAGTTTAGTCTAGTAATAGTCTTTAGTCTAGATTAGTAGTCTCGATTAGTAGTTTAGTTTTAGTTCTAGTTTAGTTAGTCTTTAATCTTGAGTTATTATTTACTTTAGTTAGTCTTCAGTCTAGATTAGTAGTCTCAGTAGTAGTTTAGTTGTAGTTCTGGTTTAGTTAGTCTTTAATCATGAGTTTTTCTTTAGTTTAGTTAGTCTTCTACATAGATTAGTAGTCTCATTTAGTAGGTTAGTTAGTCTTTTCTCCTCCCTCCCCTTTTCTCCTTCCCAACGTCTTATTCACTCAAACCCTAAACCCTTACTCCTCCATACCCTCCCTTGCTGCTCCACTCTCCATCGCCTCCCTTACTTCTCCACTCCTCCCCATCTCCTTCCTCACCCCTCCCCTAGACCTCCACTCCACATCACAGCAGTGCCGGGGTCGTAACACATCGAGCATCAGCCCAATCGCCCTCTAGGTTGGTCCTCATCTAATGTGCCAAAAAAAGGGTAGAGAGGGCTCGTTTGGAGGCTGCGATATCGCGGCCTTCTCTGAGCCGTCTCTACCCATTTTTTTTCCCCATCAAAGGTAAAATATGGCTAGTCTCTCAACACTTTGAAGTGCCATCAAAGGGCAAAGATGGCTGGTCTCTCAGCACTTCCAAGTGTGATAAAAAATAAGCAAAGGGGGCTCCTGGGAGGCTGTGATATCACGGCCTCCCGGGAACCCCCTTTGCTTGTTTTTTATTGCACTTCAAAGTGTTGAGAGCCCCCCCCCCACAATCTCATGAAATGATCTTCTTGGCTTCAATGATGGCAGCAGGTTGTTGCTGCAGGGTCGCAGTAGCAGTCGCAGTAGCATTCACTATCATAGTCAGCAAAGCGCCCTTGGGTCGCATCCAGTCAAGGGTCGCCAAGCATCCAAGTTGGTCTATGAAGCGTCTTTTTCTTCATTCTAATGTGCCAAAAAAAGGGTAGAGAGGGATTCCCAAAGGCCGTGATATCGTGGCCTTCTGGGAGCCCTCTCTACCCATTTGTTTTGCCCACCAAAGGGCACGTTAATGTCTTTTGCTTCTTTGAAGGGCCATCAAAAGCGAGCAAAGGGGTTCTCGGGAGGCTAAGGAGCCTCCTTCTCTCCTTTTTGATGGGACTTCAAAGAGTTGAGATACCAACCATCAGTGCCATCAACAAGATATTGATGATATGATAAAGAAGCTGACATTGATTGATGTCATGGAAAAAATGTCTTTGTTGATGGTGGTGAGTGTGGTGAAGACTAGTAAAGGAGAACAAACCTCTTTTGCATTTTGGCATTATGAATGCTTTAGTTTTTTGGTTGTGTCTTTGACAAATATTTTGATTTTATAAATGACTTTATGCTCAATCTCATCAATGCAAAGCCTCATAAACGACTTTATTCTCAATCATCAACGCAAAGCCTCATAAGTAATCCAAGTTATGTGGCTACATTCTCTCCAATTTATTTAACATCATTTATTCCTATTATGAGATTGTGCCTCCTAATTTATAATAAAAATTTAGATATCATCAATGTGAAATCCAAATAGTGTTGGAAAGTGTGGGCATGCTTATTTAACCTGAATGATGCTATTGATCTCACGTGAAAAGATTCAGATGCCTGGATCTAGCCCATCATGATTCATATAATGCCATTACATCCCACATAACCTATGTTATAAAATGAAGTTTCTATCTTTATCTAAATTTCACCCTAATTCTAAGGCCCAATAATATCTCCTAAAATATTCACCCATTTAATTTGGGAGCCCTCTTTGCCCATTTAATTTGGGAGCCCTTCAAAGCGGTTCGAGCCTTGGCAACCCTGGCTTCTCTTAGCCCCTTGCTAACCTTCAAAGAGGCTAACATAAGATTTTATTCATATGTAATTCTTTTTTATAGATGGATATGGGTGAAAGTACAAGTCTTCCTTTAAAGACTAGAGGGAAGGGCAAAGACAAAGCCTCAACAACTCCAAATAATATTGGGAGAAAGAGAAATTCTCCAATTCATGCAGACACTGAGGAGGGTGACCATTGTGTGGGGATAGATCCAAGATGGAGGCTCCTATAGGCATAGAGGACACATCTACAAATGTCCATGATTTAGATGGATGGGGAGATGAGATAGACTCTTTCATTGAGGACATTAGCTTAGATCTTATGGGAGGGGTGACATCATTTCTAGATGTCACCCCTTCTTATAAGCACAGAGGACACATCTACAAATGTCCATGATTTAGATGGATGGGGAGATGAGATAGACTCTTTCATTGAGGACATTAGCTTGGATCTTATGGGAGGGGGTGACATCATTTCTAGATGTAGGCTGCTCAATTCAGAAGATGAGTGCCCTAGAATCCCCTTGTGTAGACTCATTACCTATGCTAGAGTAAGGGGATTGAGAAGTGATATCACTACACTTAAGAGTGCATTCTAGTATGAGGGATACCTCTTAGAAAGGGTGCATTTATAATTTCTACCTGCATAAGAAATGGGGAGGAGACACAAGTTAGACTAGCACTGAGGGAGTCTTGGTCACCCATGTAGAGGGAGGTGGATGAACAACTTGAGAAGGAGTTAGAACCTAAGCAAGAGTTCCAGTACCTTTCTAGGAAGATGTTCCATGTGTGGGAGGGCAACCATAGAACCATGGATTCGATGTCAATGATTGCAGAATCGTACAGAAAGACTCGAGCACGCCATATATTGGGTCATGTGCACTTTGATAGACCCACGGAATACCAGTGAACAGGGCTATAGATGATGAACTTGTAAGCCTTTTTCTCTTTTCCTTTCTTGTTTCTTTCTACTTTAATTTTGATTCATTTAATTTTGAAAATTTATGTTTGTAGATTGAATGACCATGCGGTTATCAAACCAAGCTTGAGGGATGTACTCACAAATGTTAATAACATTTGTGAGTGCGACGCTCAAGTTCTCATGAGCTCCTTGACTCCTCAAGAGCGTTAGGTCATAAACAATGCAAGAACCAGGGAGGTGAAGGAACTCTGGGCTGATACCCAGGGTACTTAGCAATGCTTGTATTTCAGGTGAGATCAACATCCTTTTTCTTTCCTCTTATTTTTTTGGGCTATTGACTCGTATTTCTTGGACGTACATTCAGTTTTCTTTGTCAATGTGTTACAGGTTGAGTTTAATGCAGACATCAAGAAAGCACTAGAGAGGATAAAGGATACAGTTCCCGTGGAGGAGAGAGCAGCTGAGAAGAAGGAGATTGATGCAGTGCAGCGGAAAATATCTGATCGGATGGGCAGGGTATAGTATCTACACTCTGAAATCAAAATTATTTTCCTTGAATTTTGAGACTGCAGATAAGGTCATGACTCTAGAGAAAATTAAGTGCATTGCCACTTGCTCCCCTTAAGGTGGAGAAAAAAATTCAGTATCTCTCTTTTTTGGGAGGCTAATGCTATCATGAGGAATATGTATTACATGCCTTCAGTAGATACTCCTTATAGAGGGTGAGCTTTGTATTTGGTATATTTGTTTAGCATTGATATTATTGTTTGTGTTGAATTCAATCTTCTGATTCATTTCTTTATTGTAACTAAAGGTGGTTGGCTAGAGATATTTTTTTGGGAAAGATAGAAAATCACACCCTTGCAGTGCTTAAGGAGCTCAAGGCTGTAGCAAATATACGGAAGTGGTTTACTCTACCTGCAGACTACACTCTTACTCAGTATTATGAAGACATTAAGTTGAAGGGGAGAAAGTATTGAAAAGATGCACGGGAGAAGAGAGCTTGAGTTCTTGCAACAAGCACACACACACTAACAAAACCCTAAAAGAGAACACACATAAGGTGAGAGGCTGAAAATCTACTTCTTCTTCACACAACACTCAACACATCATATACAAAGATGAGAGTACACACTGTATGAAAAGGTACTCAACCAAATACATACTAGGGTTCTCTATAGTGTGAACTTAACTAAATGAGCTGGTGCTATAACTATGCCAGTCTCTAGAATGGCTGTCACCACATAGCCTCTCATCCCACTAGCCGCATATTACCCATGATCTCACCAACCATGCCAGTGGTGTAAGTGTGGGGCATATCCCCTAGGCGGGTCATCAGTGTCCATCGCCTCACTAGATGAGCTCGATATCTTAACACTCCCCTCGAGCTCAACTCCATCTCATGTACACCAAGCAAAGCCCTGAATCTGCGGAGCTTCTCTGTACCCAATGCTTTAGTGAAAATGTCAGCGACTTGATCCTGTGTGCTAACATAAACAAAGTCAATGTCTCGTGCCAAAACCTTCTCTCTGACAAAATGATAGTGGACCTCTATATGCTTCGTGCGAGCATGATGAATTGGGTTCCTGGCCATCATGCTTTGTGCGAGCATGATGAATTGGGTTCACAGAAAATGACACCTTGTCTATCCAACACTGATAGACCCAAATCTACAAGTAGCTTTCTCAACCAAGCTACCTCACATGCTGCCATAGCAGCACCTCTGTACTTGGCCTCTGTACTGGATAGAGCAACCATAGGCTGCTTCTTGCTGCTCCAAGTCACAGCAACACTCCCCAAACAAAACATGAAGCCACTAGTAGATCTTCTATCTGAGATACTACTAGCCCAATCAGCATTTGTGTACCCATGTACACATATCTTTGTCCCAGTTTCATAAAATAGTCCACAATGCAAAGTAGACCTCACATATATCAGTATGGGTCTCAATGCATCCAAATGCGGCTTCCGAGGAACCTGCATAAACTGACTGACCAACCCAACAGCATAGCTCAAATCTGGCCTGGTGATCATCATGTAGATCAAGCTTCGTGCTATGCGTCTATACATAGTAAGATCCTCCAAAATCTCTCCTAAATGTGCACTCAACTTGCCATTCTGATCTAATGGCACTGAGATAGGCTTACAGCCTATCATACCATACTTGGACAACATGTCCAAGCCATACTATCTCTGTAGTAATCCAATACCATGTGGTGACCTAATCACCTCAATGCCCAAGAAATATCTGAGCTCCCCCAGATCCTTCATCTCAAACTTCTATCTAAGCAAGATCTTTACATCAAAGATCTTTGCATCATGGTCTCCCATAATAATCAGGTCATCTATATTGACAACAAGCACAACCCCTTTATCATTGTGTCTCACATACAGCGAGAAATTTGCATTGGCTACATGAAAGCCAATAGTGATAGGATATTCAAAAATCTTGTCAGAACATGCTCTTGGTGCTTGTTTTAAGCCATACAAGGCTTTCTTCAACTTGTAAATATGCTCGGGGTGACTTATATCCTCATAACCAGGTGGCTGCAACATATACACCTCTTCCTACAAATCCCCATGCAAGAATGCATTCTTTACATCCATCTGATGTAAAGACCATTGCTTTGACGTAGACACGTCTATCACAACTCTCACTATTGCCATCTTGGCAACTGGGCTAAAAGTTTCCTCATAATCAATGCCATATGTCTACGCATATCCTTTGGCTACCAATCTAGCCTTGTACCTACTTATGCTTCCATCACTGTTATGTTTTACTTTGTACACCCACTTGCATCCAATGGCTTTCTTGCCTTCAGGCAATTGCACTAAATCCCAAGTCTCATTTCCATATAGTGCATCCATCTCCACATCCATAGCTTTCTCCTAACACATTTCCAACAGCCTCATCAATGCATGTGGGCTCTACGACCTGTACAACTTTTGCCATGTATGCATAGTGATATGCCACATAACCATCATAGGTAGACCTCTTGCACAGGATTCTTCACTCTCCTAGATCTTCGTAGCTTTGCATTCATGGCTTCCATAGCCTTCTTTACTCCAAGTGTTCTCATAGAGCTGGTATCCTAATATCCTCATCAAGGCTCGGCTCTGAGCCACTAGACTTTGCATCAACATGAGAATGCCCTTCATAAATGTCAGGCATACTGAGGGGCTTAATCACTTTCTCTTTGCCTTTATGTGATGTACTAATCACATTTGCAGGACTGGTATTATGATGCAGCCTGCTACTCCATGGTCTATTGACTGAACCACTAGATGGGGACTCTCTTGGTATTATGACGTAGCCTGCTACTCCATGGTCTATCGACTGAACCACTAGATGGGGACTCTCCTGGTCCACTCAAAGACTGTGATTGCTGACTTATATTCTATGCAACCACATTTCCACTCACATCAGCCCCAACAGCTTCTTTTTTGTTGAGATATCGAGCTCGTCTAGTGAGGCGGTGGCCACTGATGACCTGCTTGGGGGATAGGCCCCACACTTACACCACTGGCATGGTTGGTGAGATCTTGGGTGACATGCGGCCAGTGGGATGACAGGCTGTGTAACAGCCATTCTAGAGACTGGCATAGTTATAGCGCCAGCTCATTTAGTCAGCTTCACACTATAGAGAACCTGTGTATGTATTGGTTGAGTACCTTTCATATTAGGTGTACTCTTATTCTTGTATATGGTGTGTTGAGTGTTGAGTAGAGAAGAAGAAGATTTTCAGCCTCTCACCTTGTGTGTTCTCTATTAGGGTTTTGTGAGTGTGTGTGTGTGCTTTGCAAGAGCTCAAGCTCTCTTCCCCCCTGCATCTTTTCATGGTATCAGAGCCTGGTTCGTGCTAAGGGCTGAGCTGCAAGCAAGAGAACCACAGGAAGCGGTATGAGGGTAAGAGCTTCAACTACTCTTCCCTATTGTGTTGGTGACTACACCCTTGTCGGGAGCTCTACGGGAGGCACCGACAAACGGTCTCTGATTGAGGAGCTTTCTTCGCGGGAGTAAAGCTATAGGGCAACTATATAGTCCTATTGGACTGAAAATTTCGGGCCGAAGATGCGTTTCGGGCACGTCTGGACCTACGTTTTTCAGAAAGCAGGCGATTTTGAGCACTGCGGGTAAGTCATCGATTCTCTGCAAAATTCTGTTTTAAGAACTGTAGGAAGACAGATTGATTGTGCAGACACTGTGGGTGCTACAAAGAGGTCTACAGTTGCCATTGGGTGTATGTATGCACATTGAAGTCACTGGTTGTGACATTTGAGAGTACTACGGTACCGCTGTGCAAAAAATACAGCAGGTTGTGCAGAAAAACCAGAGTGCAGTTTTTGGTAAAATTGTGTGTTTGGCAAGATGTCAAATGATGGGATAACTCAGATTGTGGCTGAGAAGCTTGATAAGAATAACTTCCATGCTTGGAGGTTCAGGTTGACGAATTTCCTGATGGGAAAAGGCTATTGGGACTACATAGAAGGTGAGCATGAAGAGGCACCGGAGACACCGGATATAAATCCGACTGCTACAGATGTGAAAGAGTTTAAAGACTGGAACCAAGGAGCCAGGAAGGTTATGTATTGGCTCTCCACCATTAGTATACACATGACACCATGATTGGGCACATTCAGGATGCCAAGTCCCCCAAGGAGGCGTGGGACACCTTGGTAAAGCTCTATGAAACAAATACCAAGGCACGTAAGATACAGTTGAAGAATGAACTTCATACTGTGGAGAAAAAGAGCATGTTTGTGAATGACTATGCGCTGAAGATAAAGGGTATTGTGGAATCCCTTGCATCTATTGGTGTGTCAGTAGATGATGATGATAAGGTGGAAGTCTGTCTACGTGGTCTCGGGCCACAATACAAGGCGTTCAAGACGTCCATTCAGACTCAGGAAAACATTCCCAACTTTACAGATTTGGTGTCTATGCTGATTATCGAAGAGAAGAGCTTGGGTGAAGACCAACAGTCTTCACAAAGCAAAAACAGTTCAGAGCAACAGGCCTTCTACACGAGTTCAGGAAGAGGACGAGGTAGAGGAGGCCGTGGACGTGGTCAAGGAGGTGGCCGAACAGGTAATTAGAATTATGGCCAGCAGACAGCAGCAGCAACAACAACAGTCCCAGAATCAACAACAACAACAACAACACACAGGTGGAAGAGGCAAATTCAGAGGCAGGGGGAGTCAAAGAGGCCGTGGAAATTGGCAAAGGCAATATAATGATACACGTGAATGCTATTATTGTGGTAAGCCTGGACATGTGCAGTCAGAATGTTACAAGAAGCAGGCTGACATGCAAAATGGGAAAGTGCAGCAAAACAACTATGCATCCTCAAGCAGAAATAATGAGGATAATGAAAGGTTGTTTGTTATGCAGCATGTTGTGAATGCCATGTCTAAAAATGTTGATGCAGCACAAAAAGATAATGTATGGTATGTGGATTCAGGCGCTTCGAACCACATGACGAGTCATGGGGAGTGGTTCAAGGAGATGAAAAACCCGGAAAGACCAAGTTTTGTGGAAACAGGGGATGACATTGCTCATCCAATTGCCCATGTTGGAGATGTGCCATTGTCTATGCAGGATGGCAAAGTGAAGTATCTTGCAGATGTACTTCATGTACCGAACATAACAAAGAATCTGGTTTCAGTTGGCCAGATGATTGAGCAGGGTTTGCAGGTTCGGTTAAACCATGATGGATATTATGCTGAAGACTTTAAAGACAAGTGCAGGTTGGTTGCAAAAGGCAACAGAGTAGGCAGAATGTTTACATTGGATGTAGACATGCCTGAAATGAGTGCTGCAATGTTTGCAAATGGTTCAGGAATTGTTGTAGACACAGACATATGGCATAAAAGAATTGGACATGTGAATGTGCAGAGATTGAAGTCTATGCAGACAAAAGGAAGTGTGATAAGGCTGCCAAAATTTAAAGTGGAAGGTATGCATAAAATCTGTGAAGCATGCCAATTTGGGAAGCAAACAAAGCTTGTGTTTCCACGTAACAGATATGTGAGCAGAAATGCACTAGATGTTGTGCATTCAGATGTATGGGGCCCTACGAAGACCATATCTATGGGAGGCTGCAGGTATTATGTGACTTTCATTGATGACCACACAAGGAAAGTGTGGGTATATTTCATGAAGGAGAAGAGTGAGGAGTTCACTCACATTCAGAATTTCAGAGTTTTGGTTGAAAAGCAAAGAGGGAAATATGTAAAGTGCCTAAGGTCAGATGGAGAGGGGGAGAGTACTTCTCCAATGAGTTCTCTGAATTTCTGAAGAAGAATGGTATTCGGAGACAGTTTACATGCAGATACACTCCGTAGCAAAATGGAGTTGCTGAGCGGAAAAACAGACACATTGCTGAGATTGCGCGAGCATTGATGGAAGAGAAGAATATGCCGCATTGCTATTGGGCTGAGGCTGTTTCTACAGCAGTATACATCATGAACAGGACTCCAACTGCAACCATACATGATGTAACTCCAGAGGAGAGGTTTACTGGCAGAAAACCAGATTTGTCTCATCTGTCTTTGGATGCATTGCATATGTGCATGTGCCAGATGAGCTGAGAACTAAGCTGGACCCGAAAGCTGACAAATGTGTGTTTATTGGATATTCCCTTGAGCAAAAGGGATACAGGTGTTATAACCCTGCTACACGTGAGTTGAGGGTAAGCAGGGATGTTGTGTTTGATGAGATGAGCAGCTGGTATGTTGCTGAAAAAGAAGCTGTTGGGGCTGATGTGAGTGGAAGTGTGGTTGCACAGAATGCAGGTCAGCAATCACAGTCTTTGAGTGGACCAGGAGAGTCCTCATCTAGTGGGTCTATTGATAGACCATGGAGTGGCAGGCTGCGTCATAATACCAGCCCTACAAATGTGATTACTACATCACGTAAAGGAAAAGAGAAAGTGGTTGAGCCCCTTGGTATGCCTGACATTTCTGCAGGGCATTCTCATGTTGATGGAGAGTCTAGTGGTTCAGATATGAGCCTTGATGAGGAGCTTGGGATCCCAGCTATGAGAACACGTGGTGTAAAGAAGGTTATGGAAGCCATGAATGAAAAGCTGCGAAGATCTGGGAGAGTGAGAAATCTTGTGCAGAGATTTACCTATGATGGTTATGTGCACATCACTATGCATATATGGCAAAGGTTGTGCAGGTTGTTGAGCCCACATGCATTGATGAGGCTATTGGAAATATGTATTGGGAGAAAGCTATGGATGAGGAGATGGATGCACTATATGGAAATGAAACTTGGGATTTAGTGCAATTGCCTAAAGGCAAGAAAGCCATTGGATGCAAGTGGGTGTACAAAGTTAAACATAACAGTGATGGAAGCATAAACAGGTACAAGGCTAGATTGGTAGCCAAAGGATATGCGCCGACATATAGGATTGATTATGAGGAAACTTTCAGCCCAGTTGCCAAGATGGCAACGATGAGAGTTGTGATAGCAGTGGCTGCGTCAAAGCAATGGTCTTTACATCAGATGGATGTAAAGAATGCATTCTTGCATTCTTGCATTGGGATTTGCAAGAAGAGGTGTATATGTTGCAGCCACCTGGTTATGAGGATGTAGGTCATCCCGAGCATGTTTGCAGGTTGAAGAAAGCCTTGTATGGCATTAGGAAGTGAATGGGGTCTTCTTGGGCCCTTTAATTTGCCCCAGTCTAATCAAGGTGATTAAGGAATAGCCAAATGGGGGATTGCCATGTGGACTAAAATGTTGGGTTTTTAAGAGAGGTGTAAGAGTGGTCAAAGGGTGCACTTTTTCCCCCAAAAAGGGAGGGGGGGCAATTTTACAATTTTTGGACCTCCATAACTTCTACATACAAGCTCCGATTTGAGCGGAGATTACAGATCCGTGATCTACGCATCAAGAGCTTTCCATAGATATGTTACATGATATGGTTTTATCCGTTAGATTTTAAATTCCATTTTTCCCCCAGAATTCAAATTCGAATAAAGTAGCCGTTTTGAAGCTTCTAATTAGAAAATGTTTCTTCTTAAGAGAAAAGGTTTGACTCCCTTAAACTGCCAAATAAAAGGGCCCAAGAAGCCTTCCATTGAGGTCCTAATGGCTTAAAGCAAGCACCAAGAGCATGGTCTGACAAGATTTCTGAATATCTTGTCACTATTGGCTTTCATGTAGCCAATGCAGATTTCTCATTGTATGTGAGACATGGTGATAGAGGAGTTGTGCTTGTTGTCATCTATGTAGATGACTTGATCATTACGGGGGACCATGATGTAGAGATCTTTGATGTAAAGATCTTGCTTAGACAGAAGTTTGAGATGAAGGATCTGGGGGAGCTCAGATATTTCTTGGGCATTGAGGTGATTAGGTCACCACATGGTATTGGATTACTGCAGAGACAGTATGGCTTGGACATGTTGTCCAAGTATGGTATGACAGGCTATAAGCCTATTTCTGTGCCATTGGATCAGAATGGCAAGTTGAGTGCAGATTCAGGAGAGATCTTGGAGGATCCTACTATGTACAGGAGCATAGTAGGAAGTTTGATCTATATGACGATCACCAGACCAGATTTGAGCTATGCTGTTGGGTTGGTGAGTCAATTTATGCAGGTTCCACGGAAACCGCATTTGGATGCAGTGAGACGCATACTGAGGTATGTGAAGTCTACTTTGCATTGTGGACTATTCTATGAGACTGGGACAGAGATATGTGTACATGGGTACACAGATGCTGATTGGGCTGGTAGTATCTCAGATAGACGATCTACCAGTGGATTCATGTTTTCTTTGGGGAGTGCTGCTGTGACTTGGAGCAGCAAGAAGTAGCCTACGGTTGCTCTATCGAGTACAGAGGCCGAGTATAGAGGAGCTGCTATGGCAGCATGTGAGGTAGCTTGGTTGAGAAAGCTACTTACAGATTTGGGTCTATCAGTGGATAGACAAGTTGTCATTTTCTGTGATAACATTAGCAGTATACAGTTGGCCAGAGACCCAGTCTTTCATGTTCGTATACGAAGCACATAGAGGTCCACAACCACTTCGTCAGAGAGAAGGTCTTGGCAGGAGATCTTGACCTTGTTTATGTCAGCATAGAGGATCAGGTAGCTGACATCTTCACCAAAGCATTGGGTACAGAGAAGCTCCGCAGATTCAGAGCTTCACTTGGTGTACATGAGATGGAGTTGAGCTCGAGGGGGAGTGTTGAGATATCGAGCTCGTCTAGTGAGGCGGTGGCCACTGATGATGACCCGCCTGGGGGATAGGCCCCACACTTACACCACTGGCATGGTTGGTGAGATCTTGGGTGATATGCGGCCACTGGGATGACAGGCTGTGTAACAGCCATTCTAGAGACTGGCATAGTTATAGCGCCAGCTCATTTAGTCGGGTTCACATTATAGAGAACCTGTGTATGTATTAGTTGAGTACCTTTCATATTAGGTGTACTCTTATTCTTGTATATGGTGTGTTGAGTGTTGAGTAGAGAAGAAGAAGATTTTCAGCCTCTCACCTTGTGTGTTCTCTATTTGGGTTTTGTGAGTGTGTGTGTGTGCTTGCAAGAGCTCAAGCTCTCTTCCTCCCTGCATCTTTTCATTTTTTAGCAGCATACCAGCTGCTCATCTCATCAAAAACAACATCCCTGCTTACCCTCAACTCACGTGTAGCAGGGTTATAATACATGTATCCCTTTTGCTCAAGGAATATCCAATAAACACACATTTTTCAGCTTTTGGATCCAGCTTAGTTCTCAGCTCATCTGGCACATGCACATATGTAATGCATCCAAAGACTTTTAGATGAGACAACTCAGGTATGCGGCATATTCTTCTCTTCCATCAATGCTCGTGCAATCTCAGCAATGTGCCTGTTTTTTCGCTCAGCAACTCCATTTTGTTGTGGAGTGCATCTGCATGTAAACTGTCTCCGAATACCATTCTTCTTCAAAAATTCAGAGAACTCATTGGAGAAGTACTCTCCCCCTCCATCTGACCTTAGGCACTTTACATATTTCCCTGTTTGCTTTTCAACCATAACTCTGAAATTTTGAAATGAGTGAACACCTCACCCTTCTCCTTCATGAAGTATACCCACACTTTCCTTGTGTGGTCATCAATAAATGTCACATAATACCTGCAACCTCCCATAGACATGGTCTTCGTAGGACCCCATACATCTGAATGCACAACATCTAGAGAATTTCTGCTCACATTTCTGTAACGTGAAAATACATGCTTTGTTTACTGCTTCACATATTTTCTGCATACCGTAAACTTTAAACTTTGGCAGCCCCGTCACAATTCCTTTAGTTTGCATAGACTTCACTCTCTGCATATTCACATGTCCAATTCTTTTATGCCAAATGTTTGTGTCTGCAATAATTCCTGAACCATTTGCAAACATCACGGCACTCACTTCAGGCATGTTTACATTCTCAATGTAAACATTCTGCCGACTCTGTTGCCTTTTGCAACCAACCTACACTTGTCTTTAAAGTCTTCAACATAACAACCATTAGGGGTTAAACCGAACCTGCAAACCCTACTCAATCATTTGGCCAATTGAAACCAGATTCCTTATTATGTTCAGAACATGAAGTACATGTACAAGGTACTTCACTTTGCTATCATGCAGCATAGACAATGGCACATCTCCAACATGGGCAATTGAATGAGCAGTGTCATCGCGTGTTTCCACAAAACCTGGTCTTTCAAGGTTTTTCATCTCCTTGAACCACTCCCCATGACTTGTGGTTCAAAGCACCTGAATCAACGTACCATACATCATCTTTATGTGCTGCTTCAACATTTTTAGCCATGGCATTAACGACATGCTGCATAACAAACAACCTTTCATTATCCTCATTGTTTCTGCTCGAGGATGCATAGTTGTTTTGCTACAATTTCCCATTTTGCATGTCAGCCTGCTTCTTATAACAATTTGCCTGCACATGTCCAGACTTACCATAATAAAAGCATCCACGTGTATCATTATGCTGCCTTTGCCAATTTCCACGACTTCTTTGACTCCCCTTGCCTCTAAATTGGCGTCTTCCACCTGCATGTTGTTGTTGTTGTGAATTCTAGGACTGTTGTTGTTACTGCTGTTGGCCATAATTCTGATTACCTTTTCAGCCACCTCCTTGGCCGCATCCATGGCCTCCTCTACCTCGTTCTCTTCCTGAACTTGTGTAGAAGGCCTATTGCTCTTTGAACTGTTTTTGTTTTGTGAAGACTGTTGGTCTTCACCCAAGCTCTTCTCTTCTATAATCAAATCTGTGAAATTGGGAATGTTTTCCCGAGTCTGAATAGACGTCTTGAATGCCTTGTTTTGTGAAGACTGTTGGTCTTCACCCAAGCTCTTCTCTTCTATAATCAACATAGACACCAAATCTGTGAAATTGGAAATGTTTTCCCAAGTTTGAATAGACGTCTTGAATGCCTTGTTTTGTGAAGACTGTTGGTCTTCACCCAAGCTCTTCTCTTCTATAATCAACATAGACACCAAATCTATGAAATTGGGAATGTTTTCCCGAGTTTGAATAGACGTCTTGAATGCCTTGTATTGTTGCCCGAGACCACATAGACAGAATTTCACCTTATCATCATCATCTACTGAAATGCCAATAGATGCAAGGGATTCCACAATACCCTTGATCTTCAATGCATAGTCATTCATAGACATACTCTTTTTCACCACAGTATGACGTTCATTCTTCAACTGTATCTTTCACACCTTGGTATTCATTTCATAGAGTTTTACCAAGGTGTCCCTCGCCTCCTTTGGGGACTTGGCATCCTGTATGTGCCCAATCATGGTGTCCCGTATACTGATAGAGAGCCAATACATAACTTTTCTGGCTCCTTGGTTCCAATCCTTGAACTCTTTCACATCTGTAGCAAATGGATTGATCTCCGGTATCTCCGGTGCCTCTTCATGCTCACCTTCTTCTATATAGTCCTAGTAACCCTTTCCCATCAGGAAATTTGTCAACCTGAATCTCCAAGCATGGAAGTTGTTCTTATCAAGCTTCTCAGGAACTATCTGGTTTATGCCATCATTTGACTGTTGAGATATCGAGCTCGTCTAGTGAGGCAGTGGACACCGATGACCCGCCTGGGGGATAGGCCCCACACTTATACCACTGGCATGGTTGGTGAGATCTTGGGTGATATGCGGCCAGTGGGATGACAGGTTGTGTGACAGCCATTCTAGAGACTGCTAGCATAGTTATAGCGCCAGCTCATTTAGTTGGGTTCACACTATAGAGAACCCTTGTATGTATTGGTTGAGTACATTTCATGTTGTGTGTACTCTTATCTTTGTATATGGTGTGTTGAGTGTTGAGTGAAGAAGAAGAAGATTTTTCGGTCGCCTCTCACCTTGTGTGTTCTCTATTAGGGTTTTGTGAGTGTGTGTGTGTGCTTTGCAAGAGCTCAAGCTCTCTTCCCCCTGTATCTTTTCATGGTATCAGAGCCTGGTTCGTGCTAAGGACTAAGCTGCAAGCAAGAGAACCACAGGAAGCGGTACGAGGGTAAGAGCTTCAACTACTCTTCCCTATTTGTGTTGGTGACTACACCCTTGTCGGGAGCTCTACGGGAGGCACTGGCAAACGATCTCTGATTGAGGAGCTTTCTTCGGGGAAGTAAAGCTATAGGGCAACTGTAATATCCTATCGGACTATATTTTTGGGGCCAAAATCACGTTTCGGGCGTGTCTGGACCTCCATTTTTTAGAAAGCAATCAATTTCGAGCACTGCGGGTAAGTCATTGATTCTCTCTACAAAACTCTATTTTAAGAAGTGCAGAAAGACAGATTGGCTGTGTAGACACAGTGTGTGCTGCAAAGAGGTCAAAGAGGTCAACAGTTGCCATTGGGTGTATGTATGCATATTGAAGTCACTGGTAGTGACATTTGAGAGCACTACAAAACCACTGCAAGAAATACAGCAGGTTGTGCAGGACAAACCAGAGTGTTGTTTCTGGTAAAATTGTGTGTCTAACAAGATGTCAAATGATGGCATAACCCAGATTGTGGCTGAGAAGCTTAATAAGAATAACTTCCATGCTTGGAGGTTCAGGTTGACGAATTTTCTGATGGGGGAAAGGGCTATTGGGACTACATAGAAGGTGAGCATGAAGAGGCACCGGAGATACCGGACATAAATCCGACTGCTCAGATGTGAAAGAGTTTAAAGACTGCAACCAAGGAGCCAGGAAAGTTATGTATTGGCTCTTCATTAGTATACAGGACACCATGATTGGGCACATTCAGGATGCCAAGTCCCCCGAGGAGGCGTGGGACACCTTGGTAAAACTCTATGAAACAAATACCAAGACACGTAAGATACAGTTGAAGAATGAACTTCATACTGTGGAGAAAAAGAGCATGTCTGTGAATGACTATGCATTGAAGATAAAGGGTATTGTGGAATCCCTTGCATCTATTGGTGTGTCAGTAGTAGATGATGATGATAAGGTGGAAGTCTGTCTACGTGGTCTCGGGCCACAATACAAGGCATTCAAGACGTCTATTCAGACTCGAGAAAATATTCCCAACTTTACAGATTTGGTGTCTATGCTGATTATAGAAGAGAAGAGCTTGGGTGAAGACCAACAGTCTTCACCCACAAAACAAAAACAGTTCAGAGCAATAGGCTTTCTACACAAGTTCAGGTAGAGGACAAGGTAGAGGAGGCCGTGGATGTGGTCAAGGAGGTGGCCAAACAGGTAATCAGAATTATGGTCAGCAGCAGCAACAACAACAGTCCCAGAATACGCAACAACAACATCAACAACACACAGGTGGAAGAGGCAAATTCAGAGGCAGGGGGGGTCACAAAGGACGTGGAAATTGGCAAAGGCAATATAATGATGCACGTGAATGCTTTTATTGTGGTAAGCCTGGACATGTGCAGGCAGAATGTTATAAGAAGCAAGATGACATGCAAAATAGAAAAGTGCAGCAGAACAACTATACATCCTCAAGCAGAAACAATGAGGACAATGAAAGATTGTTTGTTATGCAGCATGTCATGAATGCCATGTCTGAAAATGTTGAAGCAGCACAAAAAGATGATGTATGGTATGTGGATTCAGGTGCTTCGAACCACATGACAAGTCATGGGGAGTGGTTCAAGGAGATGAAAAACCTTGAAAGACCAGGTTTTGTGGAAACAGGGGATGACACTGCTCATCCAATTGCCCATGTTGAAGATGTGCCATTGTCTATGCAGGATGGCAAAGTGAAGTACCTTGCAGATGTACTTCACGTTCCGAACATAACTAAGAATCTAGTTTCAATTGGTCAAATGATTGAGCAGGGTTTGCAGGTTCGGTTTAACCCTGATGGTTGTTATGTTGAAGACTTTAAAGACAAGTGCAGGTTGGTTTGCAAAAGGTAACAGAGTGGGCAGAATGTTTACGTTGAATGTAGACATGCCTGAAATGAGTGCTGCGATGTTTGCAAATGGTTTAGGAATTATTGCAGACACAGACATTTGGCATAAAAGAATTGGACATGTGAATGTGCAGAGAATGAAGTCTACGCAGACTAAAGGGATTGTGATAGGGCTGCCAAAGTTTAAAGTGGAAGGTATGTAAAGAATATGTGAAGCATGCCAATTTGGAAAGCAAACAAAGCATGTATTTCCATGTAATAGATATGTGAGCAGAAATGCACTAGATGTTGTGCATTCAGATGTATGGGGTCCTACGAAGACCAGGTCTATGGGAGGCTACAGGTATTATGTGACATTCATTGTTGATGAAGCCACACAAGGAAAGTGTGGGTATATTTCATGAAGGAGAAGAGTGAGGTGTTCACTCACTTTCAGAATTTCAGAGTTTTGGTTGAAAAGCAAACAGGGAAATATGTAAAGTGCCTAAGGTCAGATGGAGGCGGAGAGTACTTTTCCAATGAGTTCTCTGAATTTTTGAAGAAGAATGGTATTCGGAGATAGTTTACATGCAGAGACACTCCGTAGCAAAATGGAGTTGTTGAGCGGAAAAATAGGCACATTGCTGAGATTACATGAGCATTGATGGAAGAGAAGAATATGTCGCATAGCTATTGGACTGAGGCTGTTTCTACAACAGTATACATCATGAACAGGACTCCAACTGCAGCCATACATGATGTAACTCCAGAGGAGAGGTTTACCGGTAGAAAACCTGATTTGTCTCATCTGAAAGTCTTTGGATGCATTGCATATGTGCATGTGCTAGATGAGCTGAGAACTAAGCTGGATCCAAAAGCTGAAAAATGTGTGTTTATTGGATATTTTTGAAGAAGAATGGTATTCGGAGACAGTTTACATGCAGAGACACTCCGTAGCAAAATGGATGATAAAAAACAGAAGCAGGAGGGAACACACACAAGGGAAGCAAACCCTAATCCATATCCATCAATCATAAAGAAGGAGAGAAGCCATAGACACCATCTCTCTCACACACACAAAGGAGAACACAACATAGTGTTATGTCCACGCTACAAAGTAAACCTAATGTAATGTCCACACACACATGACCAGCTGGACGCGGTCATAAACACACCACACGATATCTATCTACCATACTGTCACTCTGTCAGCACCCATGTGCTATCCTCTAGCTGTATACGAGCTTGACATTTCAACACTCCCCCTCAAGCTCGACATGTCCATCTCTAGGACTCCCAATCTAGTACGGAAATACTCGAACTTATCCTTACCAAGTGCTTTGGTAAAGATATCTGCAACCTGCTCATCGGTCTGCACATATGTCAAATCAACATGCCCATCTAGCACTTTCTCTCTGATGAAGTGATAGTGGACCTCAATATGTTTGGTCCTGGCATGATAAACTGGGTTGCTAGCAAGCTGAATACTACTCATGTTGTCACAATGAATGACAACTCTCATATCACTCTGTAACCTGAATCATCTAGCAACTTCTTCAACCACATAGCCTCACATGCAGCTATGGCTGCTCCACGATACTCTGCCTCTATGGTAGATAAAGCAACTGTAGGTTGCTTTTTACTGCTCCAACTCAGAGCTCCACTACCAAGGCTGAAAACATAGCCACTGGTAGACCTCCTGTCATATGCACTACCGGCCCAATCTGCATCTGTATATCCATAGACATGCATGTCTTTTCCTGCCTCATAGAAAAGACCATAATGCACGGTAGTTTTGACGTATCTCAGAATCCGTCTCACAGCATCCAAGTGAGGTTTACGAGGACTCTGCATAAATTGACTCACCAAACCAACTGCATAACTGAGATCTGGCCTCGTAATGGTCATGTAGATAAGGCTACCAACCATTTTCCTGTACATGGTGATATCATGAAGCTCATCACCCAAATTAGCCCTAAGCTTCATGTTTTGCTCTAATGGTGTCAACATTGGTTTGCATGCTGTCATACCATACTTTGCCAGCATGTCAAGTGCATATTGCCTTTGCACCAGCCATATACCTTTGCTTGTTCTTATCACCTCAATGCCAAGAAAGAACCTTAAATCACCAAGGTCTTTCATATCAAACTCTTTGCATAAGGAGACCTTAACCTCATCAATGCCTTTCCCACAATCACCTGTGATAATCAAATCATCAACATAAATGACTATCATCACGATACCATCATGTGTCTTCTTCACATAAAGTGACGAGTCTGCATTTCCAACCACAAATCCAATACTGACAAGATATCTGCTGATCTTGTCACTCCAAGCACAAGGTGCTTGCTTCAAACCATAGATTGCTTTCTTTAATTTGCAAACAAAAGTAGGATATTTTGGATGTACATATCCTTCTGGCTGTTCCATGTACACCTCTTCTTGTAGTTCACCATTCAAGAAAGCATTTTTGACATCCATTTGATGTAAAGCCCAACCTTTTTGTGCTGCTAGTGCAATGATAGACCTCACTGTAGCCATCTTAGCCACTGGGCTAAAAGTTTCATCATAATCAAGACCATAAGTTTGTGCATATCCTTTAGCGACCAGCCTTGCCTTATGTCTCTCTAGGCTGCCATCTGACTTGCACTTTACTTTATACACCCATTTGCAACCAATTGCATTCTTTCCTTGAGGTAACTCAGCTAATTCCCACGTATCATTTTTGTCCAAAGCATCCATCTCTTCATCCATGGCTTTCTCCCATACATGCTCTCCAATAGCCTCTGTATAGCATGTAGGTTCCACATGCTTTACCATAGATGTCATGTATACATAGTGCATAGCAAAATCTCTATATGTCAATCTTTCAACTGGATATCTGACTCTCTGGGATCTCTGCAATGCATGCGGGTCACTCTGTACACCTGTAACACGAGCATGTGGTGGCACGTATCTGTCCTGCCTACTAGCACCAGGTGTGCGTAACACAGGTATGCCAAGCTCCTCATCTAGACTCTCAGAACTAGATGACTCATAACCTGTGATTCCAATTCCTTCGACTTTCTTTTTGCCTTTATCCATAGCACTACTCCCAGTGCTCACGCTCTCATGCCTCAAATGTCCTGACCATGGACGTACACTGCTACTCTCAGCTTCTGCTGTGCTGGCCCAGACATAGTAGTAGAACTAGAACTTGCTTGTGATGGCAAGTTCACAGACACATCTGTCTCAAGTGAGTCAATAACTCCCTCATCTTTTGCTTTGTACCAACTAGCAAGCTCATCAAACACTACATCTCGTGAGATGACTACTTGTCTAGTTTGAGAGTTATAACATTTGTAGGCCTTTCGATCCTGTGCATATCCAACAAATACACATTTCTCTACCTTAGGATCCAACTTCCGTCTTCTTTCGTCAGGTACATGGACATAAGCTACGCATCCAAAGACTTTGAGATGTCCAATGTCTGGCCTGTAACCTGTAAGCCGCATCTCTGGCGTGCTTCCATGAATGGTTGCTGTAGGTGTTTTGTTCAGAATATACACTGCAGTAGCACATGCTTCTGCCCAATAGTAATCTGGCATGCTCTTTTCATTGAGCATTGCCCTTGCCACTTCACATATAACTCGATTCTTTCTCTCAGCCACACCATTCTGCTGAGGTGTATACCTGCATGTCAACTGTCTTCTTATCCCATGCTTCCGCAAGAAATGCTCAAAGGATTTTGAGGTGTATTCACCACCTCCATCTGTTCTCAAACATTTAATCCAACAGCCATATTGCTTTTCTACAAGAGCTTTGAAATCCATGAACTTTTCCAGCACTTCACTCTTCTCTCTCAGAAAGTATATCCATGTCATCCTACTGAAATCATCTATAAATGTCACATAGTATAGACTGCCTTTGATAGATGGATTTTGTGCAGGGCCCCATACATCACTGTGTACTATCTCAAGTGGCCTGTTACTCATATTTCCTTCTCTAGGAAACCTCAGCCTAGCCTGCTTTCCAAACTGACAGGCTTCACAAACATGCATATGTCCATCATATTTGAATCGAGGCAATCCACTCACAATGCCTCTTGTTTGCATGTTCTTTAATCTCTGTATATTGACATGTCCAATCCTCTTGTGCCACATGTCAATGTCCTGCACAATCCCATTGCTCTTTGAAAACATGGCTGAGCTCAATTCTAGTATGCCTGCATCCAATTTGAACAACCTTCCTTCCTTCTTGCCCTTGGCAATCAATCTACA
Source organism: Cibotium barometz (assembly GCF_041138505.1). NCBI lineage: Eukaryota > Viridiplantae > Streptophyta > Polypodiopsida > Cyatheales > Cibotiaceae > Cibotium > Cibotium barometz. The sequence goes on from NC_141076.1 coordinate 49,474,302, forward strand.
GCCATGCTTAAAGTCTTCCACAAAACAGCCATTCTCATTGAATCTTACTTGTAATCCCTGCTCAACCATTTGGCCTACTGATGCCAAATTCTTTGTGATGGATGGTACATATAACACTTCTGACATATTCTTCACATTTCCATCATGCATCCTCAAAGGCACACTGCCAACATGTGTTATAAGATGCTGAGTATCATCTCCTGTGACCACATAACCATTTGTATCCAATGGTTGCATCTTCTCAAACCACTCACCATGACATGTCATGTGGTTTGAGGCACCTGAATCCATATACCATGACTCATCTCCAACATGTGTTATAAGATGCTGAGTATCATCTCCTGTGACCACATAACCATTTGTATCCAATGGTTGCATCTTCTCAAACCACTCACCATGACATGTCATGTGGTTTGAGGCACCTGAATCCATATACCATGACTCATCTCCAACATTCTGAGAATCCATTGTCCCCATAATGTGCTTCATCGCAAAAAGATGATTTGAACTCCCATCATTGTTGCTAGTAGATGCATAATTTCCATGTTGTGGTCTTCCATTCCTCACATCATTCTGCTTTTTGTAATAATCTTTTGCCATATGTCCAAGTTTGCCACAATAGTGACATTCAATCCCATTCAAATTTTGTTGAGGACCTTGCCATCGTCCTCTACCACGAGCACCTATTCCAACTCTCCCCCTATGGGATTGAAATCCACGACCTCCACGTGATCCAAATGATGACTGTGAATTTTGAAAATTCTGATTTGATTGTGGTTGAGTAGACCTGTCATTCCAACCTCCACGGCCTCGAGAGGTAAATCTCCCCCTGCCTCGAAAGCCTCTAGATGAGTAAAAAGCCTGATTCCTTGCATGCTCATCATTGCTCGACGAGGATGCACCACCTGTAAGACTCATACCACCAAGTCCAAGTTTCAATTCTTCCACAATGAGCGATGACACAAGCTCATTAAAGTTTGGCATTCCTCCCAACCTTACTGAGATGGAAGTGTCAAAAGATTTGTATTCTTTGCCTAAACCACGTAATGTGAGAGCAACCAAATCATCATCATCCATTGGGGCATGGATTGATGACAAGGAATCTGCATAACCCTTGATTTCCTGAACATACTCATGTATACTCCGATTCCTTCATGTTACACTGTGAATCTGTTGCTTTAGTTGTATCTTCCTTGCACCAGTGTCTGTCTCATACATTCGGCACAATATACCCCATGCTTCTTTCGGTGTATCTGCATCTTGGATGTGAATAAGCAAGGCATCTGTTACACATATTGAAAAATAATGCAACACTTTCGAAGACCGCTCTACCCATTGCTTGTGAGCCACCAACTGAGCATTATTTGGTTGAGGAGGTAGGTATGGCTTCGGGTCTTCATCCCGAGACAAGACTCCATAAACCTTTGCCTTTCAAAAAACTCTTCATTCGAAACTTCCACACTTGAAAGTTAGTGCGGTCAAGCTTCTCTCCAACAATCTGTATCGGACCATCTCCCATTGTTGCAAAGATATAGTAGATGTACCCCTTTGACAAATTGTATACAAGACCTGTAAAGCTTCAAATCTCTCCAAATCACATCAAATGCTTGCAAATTGTGTGCATTAACATCCCACAATGATGCATCAACAATGTACACTGGATCAAAGTTGAAACCAAATGATACTCCTTCACAAAAAATTTTCTGGTTTTTTTCTCGCCAGTAACCAGTCAAGATTATGCTCTAAATCCTTCAAATCTTGTCCAAATTCAATGATTCAACTTGCATTGGCTTCCCAACACATTGCTCCAATATATCCTAGAAGGGTTTGATCAAATTCTTCAAGGTGAATGAGAACTACCAATTTTTGTAGCTCCCTGGTTTGCTTTTTTCTGCATCTGTCAGGTACCACCTCTCACTAAAAGTGCTCTATCTCCTTCAAATCTTATCCAAATTCAAAACTTTTTGAATCAAAAGTTTAGCAACTCATAGGACTTTACTTGTACCAAAGGAATTAGGCCAGTTTGATATAGACAAGGATTAATGCCTTGATTAAAGATGCTCTATTTTTGGACAGACTTTCTGCAAACCTGCACACCTCTGATAAATGACTTCAATGAGCTCCAAATACATCAAATAAGCTGCAACCAAGCATCACAAGGCCTTAGAAATATCTTTGCTAAACTCCCCAAGCTTTGAATGGCATCAAATGGAGTAGTATTGAGTGAATTACATGAATTTTATTGAAAACTATCAGGACTTCAGCTCCAGAATGCACCGCCTGCTTGTAGGGGTTCTGGGGAGAGGGCTTTACACCATTGACATGATAGGCCTCTTAGTTATGACCTAATCTAACATGGGTATAAGGGGTTTGTCTCAATTTTGCTTCAATCTTCCGCATTCGATCCTCCACCGGGCATATGTTCTCTGTTTTTGTAGAGTCCAAAAAACCAGAATTTTTTTCTTCACAAATTGCCTGTAATGCATCAATTTCCATGCAATGACTTGCCCCAAAGTTGCTAATACATGTGTTCATTCACAATACATGAGAGCCTTAGTGTTTGCTTTGCATTTGATCCAATACATTTGCCAAGACACACTCCTTCATAAGCTTTCCATTAAAGCTTCAAAACAGAAATTTTCTGCTTGCTTTTGCACCTTTAATCTTCTCTTACACTTGCTCTTGATACCTGCAATCCGCAGAGGGGGTCTTGCTACACTTACCAATGGTCCTTAGCTCTCAGATCTGATGCCGATGTGTGCTCCACAGCTTCTCCTTTGCTCCAAGCTCCAATGGCTTCCTTCACAGCTTTTTCTTCTTCTTCCCTCTTCTCTCACTCACTCTCACAACACAGCTAATGAGCTCTTGGCTCTAATACCATGATAAAAAACAGAAGCAGGAGGGAACACACACAAGGGAAGCAAACCCTAATCCATATCCATCAATCATAAAGAAGGAGAGAAGCCATAGACACCATCTCTCTCACACACACAAAGGAGAACACAACATAGTGTTATGTCCACACTAAAAAGTAAACCTAATGTAATGTCCACACACACATGACCAGCTGGACGCGGTCATAAACACACCACACGATATCTATCTACCATACTGTCACTCTGTCAGCACCCATGTGCTATCCTCCAGCTGTATACGAGCTTGACATTTCAACAATGGAGTTGCTGAGCGGAAAAATAGGCACATTGCTGAGATTGCGCGAGCATTGATGGAAGAGAAGAATATGTCGCATAGCTATTGGACTGAGGCTGTTTCTACAACAGTATACATCATGAACAGGACTCCAACTACAGCCATACATGATGTAACTCCAGAGGAGAGGTTTACCGGTAGAAAACCTGATTTGTCGCATCTGAAAGTCTTTGGATGCATTGCATATGTGCATGTGCTAGATGAGCTAAGAACTAAGCTAGATCCAAAAGCTGAAAAAGGTGTGTTTATTGGATATTCCCTTGAGCAAAAGGGATACAGGTGTTATAACCCTGCTACACGTGTAGCAGGTGTTATAACCCTGCTACACGTGAGTTGAGGGTAAGCAGGGATGTTGTCTTTGATGAGATGAGCAGCTGGTATGCTGCTGAAAAGGAAGCTATAGGGGCTGATGTGAGTGGAAGTGTGGTTGCACAGAATGCAGGTCAGCAATCACAGTCTTTGAGTGGACCAGGAGAGTCCTCATCTAGTGGGTCCGTTTGATAGACCATGGAGCGGCAGGCTGCATCATAATACCAGTCCTGCAAATGTGATTAGTACATCATGTAAAGGAAAAGAAAAAGTGGTTGAGCCCCTTGATATGCCTGACATTTCTGCAGGGCATTCTCATGTTGATGGAGAGTCTAGTGGCTCAGATATGAGCCTTGATGAGGAGCTTGGGATCCCAGCTATGAGAACACCTGGTGTAAAAAGGGCTATGGAAGCCATGAATGAAAAGCTGCAAAGATCTGGGAGAGTAAAAAATCCTGTGCAGAGGTTTACCTATGATGGTTATGTGGCACATCATTATGCATATATGGCAAAGGCTGTGCAGGTTGTAGAGCCCACATGCATTGATGAGGCTATTGGAAATGTGTGTTGGGAGAAAGCTATGGATGAGGAGATGGATGCACTATATGGAAATGAAACTTGGGATTTAGTGCAATTGCCTGAAGGCAAGAAAGCCATTGGATGCATGTGGGTGTACAAAGTAAAACATAACAGTGATGGAAGCATAAACAGGTATAAGGCTAGGTTGGTAGCCAAAGGATATGCGCAGACATATGGCATTGATTATGAGGAAACTTTCAGTCCAGTTGCCAAGATGGCAATAGTGAGAGTTGTGATAGCAGTGGCTGCGTCAAAGCAATGGTCTTTACATCAGATGGATGTAAAGAATGCATTCTTGCATGGGGATTTGCAAGAAGAGGTGTATATGTTGCAGCCACCTAGTTATGAGGATGTGAGTCACCCCGAGCATGTTTGCAGGTTGAAGAAAACCTTGTATGGCTTAAAACAAGCACCAAGAGAATGGTCTGACAAGATTTCTGAATATCTTGTCACTATTGGCTTTCATGTAGCCAATGCAGATTTCTCGATGTATGTGAGACATGGTGATAGAGGGGTTGTGCTTGTTGTCATCTATGTAGATGACTTGATCATTATGGGGGACCATGATGCAGAGATCTTTGATGTAAAGATCTTGCTTAGACAGAAGTTCGAGATGAAGGATCTGGGGGAGCTCAGATATTTCTTGGGCATTGAGGTGATTAGGTCACCACATGGTATTGGATTACTGTAGAGACAGTATGGCTTGGACATGTTGTCCAAGTATGGTATGACAGGCTGTAAGCCTATTTCCGTGCCATTGGATCAGAATGGCAAGTTGAGTGCAGATTCAGGAGAGATCTTGGAAGATCCTACTATGTATAGGTGCATAGTAGGAAGCTTGATCTACATGACGATCACCAGACCAGATTTGAGCTATGCTCTTGGGTTGGTGAGTCAGTTTATGCAGGTTCCACGAAAACCGCATTTGGATGCATTGAGATGCATATTGAGGTATGTGAGGTCTACTTTGCATTGTGGACTATTTTATGAGACTGGGATAGAGATATGTGTACATGGGTACACAGATGCTGATTAGGCTGGTAGTATCTCAGATAGAAGATCTACTAGTGGCTTCATGTTTTCTTTGGGGAGTGCTGCTGTGACTTGGAGCAGCAAGAAGCAGCCTACCGTTGCTTCTATCCAGTACAGAGGCTGAGTACAGAGGAGCTACTATGGCAGCATGTGAGGTAGCTTGGTTGAGAAAGCTACTTGTAGATTTGGGTCTATTAGTGGATAGACAAGTTGTCATTTTCTGTGACAACATTAGCAGTAGGAACCCAGTTTTTCATGCTCGCACAAAGCATATAGAGGTCCACTACCATTTTGTGAGAGAGAAGGTCTTGGCAGGAGACCTTGACCTTGTTTATGTCAGCACACAGGATCAGGTAGCTGACATCTTCACCAAAGCATTGGGTATAGAGAAGCTCCGCAGATTCAGAGCTTCACTTGGTGTACATGAGATGGATTTGAGCTCGAGGGGGAGTGTTGAGATATCGAGCTCGTCTAGTGAGGCGGTGGATACTGATGACCCGCCTGGGGGATAGGCCCCACACTTATACCACTAGCATGGTTGGTGAGATCTTGGGTGATATGCGGCCAATGGGATGACAGGCTGTGTGACAGCCATTCTAGAGACTGGCATAGTTATAGCGCCAGCTCATTTAGTTGGGTTCATACACTATAGAGAACCCTTGTATGTATTGGTTGAGTACCTTTCATGTTGTGTGTACTCTTATCTTTGTATATGGTGTGTTGAGTGTTGAGTGAAGAAGAAGATTTTCAGCCTCTCACCTTGTGTGTTCTCTATTAGGGTTTTGTGAGTGTGTGTGTGTGCTTGCAAGAGCTCAAGCTCTCTTCCCCCCTGCATCTTTTCATTGACATCTTGCCACACACACAAATTTACCAGAAACAGCACTCTGGTTTGTCCTGCACAAACTGCTGTATTTTCTGCAGTGGTACTGTACTACACTCAAATGTCACAACCAGTGACCTCAATGTGCATACATACACCCAATAGCAATTGTTGACCTCCTTGCAATACACACAATGTCTGCATAACCAATCTGTCTTCCTGTAGTTCTTAAAATAGAGTTCTACAGAGAATCGATGACTTACCCGCCCCGCAGTGCTCGAGATCGCTTGCTTTTTGAAAAATGGAGGTCCTAACACGCCCAAAATGCATTTTCTGCCCGAAATTTTTTTGTTTGATAGGACAGTATAGTTGCCCGATATTTTTACTCCTGGTGAAGAAAGCTCCTCAATCAGAGATTGTTTGCCAGTGCCTCCCATAGAGCTCCCGAGACAAGGGTGTAGTCGCCAACAGAAATAGGGAAGAGTAGATGAAGCTCTTATCCTCGTACCGCTTCTTGTGCTTCTCTTGTTTGCAGCTCAGCCCTTAGCATGAACCAGGCTCTGATACCATGAAAAGATGCAGGGGAGAAGAGAGCTTGAGCTCTTGCAAGCACACACACACTCACAAAACCCTAAAAGAGAACACACACAAGGTGAGAGGCTGAAAATCTTCTTCTTCTTCACACAACACTCAACACATCATATACAAAGATAAGACTACACACTGTATGAAAAGGTACTCAACCAAATACATACTAGGGTTCTCTATAGTGTGAACCTAACTAAATGAGCTGGCGCTATAACTATGCTAGTCTCTCTAGAATGGCTGTCAGCACACAGCCTGTCATCCCACTGGCCGCATATCACCCATGATCTCACCAACCATGCCAGTGGTGTAAGTGTGGGACCTATCCCCTAGGCGGGTCATCATCAGTGTCCACCGCCTGACTAGATGAGCTCGATATCTCAACAAGTATATGTTCACCTCTCTGAAGATAAGAGAGAGTAGTGAATTAAGAGGTGTTGGGAAGGCTAAGAATTTAGCTGCCAAGAAAACAGAGCTTGATCAAGCAACACATAGGGTTGTCTTTAGGTAAGCACTTCATTCATTATTTTTGCTAATGTCCATTTAAGTTTCATTTTATCATTGTGTCATGCATAAATTTAATAAAATTTTTTTGTTGGAATGACATAGATATCTCACGTACTTGAAGAGTGAAGGCAAGATTGATGACCTTCCTCAACATTGCAAGGGGTGGACAAAGATTGCAACCCCTGCAACATCCATGTATCCAGTCTCCATGCATGGTCTCTCCCAGTGGGAGTTGGCCAATTGCCCTTCGTGGTTGGATTTTTCTGGTGGAAATGTGTTGACACGAAAGCTTGATCTCTACAAATGGTATTCTACCACTAAGAAGATCGATGATCCTCCCAAGGGTCAAGATACTCCCGAAAGGTCGAGATCACAGAACAAGGATAAGAAGGACTACTTGAAGAAGGTTGGTTTTTGTTCAGTGTTTGCAACATGCTACATGGAGTGCAGTATACCAAAAGAATTAAGATTATATGGTGTTTAACCTTTCTTTTTTGTTCTTGCTGATAGAGGTGGATGTGGAGCGGACACCATCTCTGCCACCTGGGGGTTCCACTCTTGATATTCATGATGGCGGTGATGGTAATTTAACTACTCATTTTATGTCATGAGTTTTGAATTGGATGTGATATGGATAGGTAGTTTGGTAGATGTATATGTTTATTGATGGATTGTTGTGAATATTTCATTAAATTTAGTCATTGGGTTTTTAATCATCAGCAAAGGGTAGTGAAAGTTATTACTCCCTTTATCTATTATTTGCCACCCTCATCGGATAGGACACTAGGCCATGGTGGATTGGCCACATTTGGATGCTGAGTAGGCATCTATATCTCCATGGGTTAGGACTTTTCTCATGGTAAAAAAAATTACATGTATGCTAAGATACATGACTTTTTTTTGCTAGCATGTGACCCTACCAAGTAGTACAAGAAGAAGAGGAGAGTAGTTCGATGGGCAGCAGATTTCATTTTCTAGACTTTCCCACTGGGGATAAGTTGGGTGTCGGCTCTCCATTGCCTCCTTGGAACTTGCTTTCAGAGGACCATGTCAAATACGGCACAGCCGCTTCTAGTTTGGGAGATAGTGGATGGCTTGCCATGCTTTGCCCCATTGCAGGTAATGTAGGATATTCATATGATAATTAAAAATTGTATGCCTCTTTTCTTGGTTTATATGATGATCTTAAATACTATGCTACATTGCTAGGTCCTTGCTTGACATGTATCGAGAGGTATATCAAAGTCCAGGACCTTCATGTGATGAAAAGAGTGGTGGTGCTGGACAAGAACGAGTATGGCTTTGTTAAACATTATGGGGAGGACATGCCAGTACATACATCCGCTTCATCTCTATCATGAAAATGGTTTCTATTGGAATAGATTTCAGTGTTACATGAAGTGGCTACTCTTGTGCAGCTTTGTACTTCTACGTTGGTGTTTGCATGTCTCACAATGGAGCCACGACACCCATATTCATGGCCGAGAGCCTTTCCCTATTTGAGATGCATCATGTGCGAGCGAGTGATGAGACTCACTACATGCCAGAGGCGCATCAGATTCATAGGCTCTCATCTGCACCACTTCAGGGTGCTAGGGGTGCACTAGAGTGCTCATGTGGATTTGTTTCTATTATTTTGAGTTTGCTATGTGTACCGAGAGGTCTAGTCCTAGAGATGGGTTGCGGCACAGGCCCTCTCATGAGGTCATGTCAAGCTAGTGGTAGATCTTGTTATTCATTTGATGTGGATGCACTCATAGTGGATATGCATGTGTTACCACTAGTGCAGGTATCCGTTGGCAAGAGAACTAGTAGGGATGACAAAGAGTTTTTGGGGAGGAAGATTATTCAACAAATCCCACTTCTAATCCCTTAGATGACTAGTGAAACACTTTAAATTCATTTTGCAGTACTATATACATTGTCTAGTGACATGCTTTATTTATGGTGGACTAAAAAATGACTCTTATCATGGCATATTTTTTCCCTGCACTCTCATGTTGATTTTCCTTGTGATTGTGGTATAAGAGACATGGTTGACTTAACATCATTATATTCTTGGTCATTTTATTCCTTGCTTTCCAATATGAACTTATTCTTCTTTGAATTGTGTCGCTTGTAGTGTTTTGCCTACGTATGCGGAAGGCATGGCTAGAGCCATGGTGAGAGACAAGAGATATGATCAACAAAGCAAGGAACATTCAAGCATTCGTAGTCTAATAGTGGATGATGAGTGTAAAGACAATGGTTGAGGTGTTTTAAGGATGTTTGAATCTTTTGGAATATTGAGTACATCGAATATTGAGCTAGAACTAGCATGGAGTGTTATTATATTGAGTACATGGAATATGGAGGACATGGTCTATCCCATAATGACTTGCTTTTGTTCATTTTGAGGATTAATCTTTATTGAATACGTATTCAAAACTTCCATGAGAGAATGGAAAGGACCAATGATCATTCTATGCTTTTGTTTATGTGAAGACAATATGTAAAAATCAATTGCGAATAGAGTTTTACACAATGTTTCTCAAAAGCATCGCTTAAACTCGAGGCTCGCTCAAACGCAGTAGCTCTATGATTCGACTTTTTCTTCATTCTTGGACTTACATGCGACTTGGTAGGCCCTCATGCCTCATTCTTGGACTTGCACAGGCAACTCAGCAGGGACCTCGTTGGGCCACTCCTCCAGCCCTCATGCCTCATTCTTTTTAATGTTTTTTTATTCATACAATATTTCAAGGCAAGGTATAACAATTGATGTATTTGAAATTGACAAATTACTCACCATCTATGTCCATTAGGTTTTCCACCCCAAGTTTTCCATGGAAGTGAAGGATGTGTTCCATGTATTCCATGCATTAGGCATAGATAAGTTGGATCATCAAAGCCAACATGTTGTATAATGTGCTCATGAAATCCTTTAGATTTTTAATTGCCTTCTTAACTTTTTTATGTGATTTTAGATTTGTGCAAGGTATGCAAGATTACCTTGAACTCATTCTCCAATGATGGTGCACAATACAAGTTATGGTGACCCCTTGCATTACAGTGCCTACACAAATAGAATCAACAATCTTTAGTTTGGTGATCCTTGTCATGACAAAATTTACACTTTCTCTCAATTTTAGTGTTTGATTTGATCTAAGCCCATACAACTAGTGCACCACATGAGTGCAAGACCAAGTCTATCCCCAACAAGTAGAGCTTGGTGCAATACCAAGGTTATTACCGTTCACATGCAAGACTTCTTGATCTTAACTTTTGGTATTCCTTCTGTGCCATTTCTAGATGATGACTTATTGTGTAAGTGGATTGGTCTTTTTCCGTGTTTATACACTTCTATTTATGTTCAACTTAACTTCAATTTTTGTGCTATAAAACACTATTACCCAAGCACATTAGTTATTTTTATTTCTCATTTATGAGAAATCTATTATATTTTCTTTCCTATACAGGTTTGTCTCTCTCTCTCTCTCTCTCTCTCTCTCTCTCTCTCTCTCTCTCTCTCTCTCTCTCTCTCTCGGCTGACATTTTTTATGGCATGATCATCCTTTGCAAGCCATGCAATGTCCACCAACTGCATGCCACCAAGATGATCGTACTGCTATCCTAGAATTATCCTCTTTACACAAAGATCCAAAGAGTGTTAGGAGATAATGATGACCCATCCTCATGAGGTGCAAAAGTAGAAGGTTGGCCTTTGGCTTTAGAGTTGGTACCATTAAAGTTGTTTCCTTGGACCATGTTATGGCTCACCCTAACCCCCCTTGAACCACATCCAACAAGAGATTACTTGCTAAACCGCAACTATCGTGAGGATATTTCCAATGGCTGAGCTCATAACCCTTGAGGTCTCCAAGCTCTACAGCTCCTTGAGAAGAGATTCCACCACGCCTCTCACACAAGCGTTGTCACACCATTGCATTGCACTATGTGTACTCATCCCTTGTCTCACCTCACTTCACTCACACACACTCACTAGTATGCATTAGAGAGAGAGATTGGCAAGAGGATTAGCAAGAGAAAGACTCTATTGCACAATAGGAGAGTCCCTTATATTATGAGAGATATTTACCTACATACATGGCCATAAGTGTTCACACTCACTTAAACTGTGGCCAGCCAGGAACTTTAGGCTCATAAGAGGCCTAATGCTATTATAATGACCATTCTCATAATATATCTATAAAGTACATCACTTGGGACTTCATCCTAACTTACTACCACACACTCTTGAAGCAAAAATTACCATAAGTATTCCATAAGACCATTACAAGCTCCCGTCCAAGTTGTAGATTTGGACACCACTCCTTCATATCTTGAATGTATGACCTTTTGGTGTATCTATCTTGACTCCTTGATATCAGATAATGGTAGTAGCTCTTGTTAATCCTAGGAATGGGTTAGTATCCCTCCCTTCTTGTTGATGTCGATCTCATCTTTCATGATCATGTTGAAGACCTTTGTGTGGGGAGAATCGACAAGCTTTGTTGATGGCCTTTGATGTTAAGTGATAACCAATGATCTTTGTTCCTCTAGAAGGAATATAAAAGGCTAGTTATTAGTAACTGAAAAGATTAAAAATTAGCCAAAATTCCTAATGGGGTAGTGGCTAGGTGGGGGTTTTGCGAGTGATTGCATTTTTATTTGTGGGCTTTTTTAAAAATATTTATTGCACATGTTGTTTTCGACAATCATAACAAAGTTACACGGGATTTTTTATTAGTAGAGAAACTAAGAGATGTTAATAATGGGGGATAATGGAAGGAAGGATCTGAAAAAATGTAAACAAAATCATGAGAACAACGAGATTGTGATTCTTAGTTCCTCATTTGATTCATTGAAGTGACATGCATCATTAGAATAAATTGACCTTGGATGAAGTCCCTTTTTGTGGTAGGATTCTTGCCAAATGTTGTTGAGTAAGGACTTGTTCCTTCATGCTTCTTCCCATGTGCTTTTTATGCTTTTATGTATATTTAAGTGAATTGAGTCGCATAGACTCTTGTTGAGCTGTTGTTGTTAAAGTAGCCACTTGTTGAGCTGTTGTTTTTGTTAAAGTAGCCACTTGTTGGTGAGGTATGAAATAATTACGTCGACTTGTGAGGCTAATATAGATGTCTTCATAATATGGATTAGAGATCCATGTGTTGTGAAGACTTATGTTTGGAGAGGTTTGCAATTTGAAGGAAAATTCCAAGCGATGGGTTGTACCATGGACCAAGCTGTTGCTCACAATGGCCCCAATCCAAAGATGTACTTGGAAGGTTGTCGATGATAAGGCCTTGATGCAAATGTCCTCCAGTGCATGAGTATGGATATGTACGCATGGAGCAGATCTTACATTGACTTAGCCAAAAGAATAATAAGCCAAAGCTTAACAAAAATGTATTAGCTATTGAAGATCGTTGGGAGTTGCTTGGGATATTCTACCATTTTTAGGTAGGCCATATGGTGAATCCCTTGTGTTTGTCCCTTTTTTGGGTCTTTTTTTCCCCTTTCTTTGATCTTTTTTTTTTGTTGGCTACCACCTTGCGAGTATTAGGTTCTTGTGGCTACTCTCCTTTTTGAGAGAATAGGTTCTTAAGTCTTCCGCGAAGCTTCTCCACTCATGTTTCTCATCCAAAGGGGTGAAAAGTGCATTTTGAGTTTATCTTTGATGTACTCATAAGTCTCCATTGCAGATGTGGGAATTGATTCTTGAATTTGTGGTTCAAGTGTGGTTAAGGCAGTAGGTAAAGCTTCTAGTTGGTTACCATTGGGGTTGATTGAACACACAAGCTCTTGTGTAGGTGTTGAATGCACGAGAGGGGTTGAGTGGTTTTCTTGGTGTTTCTTGGTCCTTCATTCTATTGAATCTTAGGTGAAGCTATTGGGGTTTAAGTCGGTGGTGAGGCTATCTTCGCTTTGTTTGATTTTGGCAACCATATGATGGGATTACCGTTATAGTATCCTTGTAGTTGAAGCACGTCCATAGACACCCATCATTGATGAACATTATAAATTGGTGGCTGATGTTTTTGGTGCTGAGGTTTCTTTCTTTGTGCAAGCTTAGTAGAAATTTTGATGCGCTTGGGAATCCAAGCTTTGGTATTACCTTGGTAGTATCCTTGTGCTTGTTGCAGTAATCTTTTTGGTACCCACACTTGTTGAGATTTTGGAGTTCTTTGAGGAACTCGCATAATATTTTGTGGACAATGTTGTGGAGTACTTTTCTTTTGCTACGTTAAGGAAGAGGATTTGATGATCGAGGCACCCAAATTGGATTGGTCCCTTTGTAGTAGCATTGAGTTACTACAAAGGAAGAGGATTTGATGATCGAGGCACCCAAATTGGATTGGTCCCTTTGTAGTAGCATTGAGCTACAAGTAACTACTTTTCCACCCACATTTTGATACCATTAAGATATCTTGATCTTGGATGTCTTTTTGGAGTTTTCTTTGTGGGTAAAGTGGAAGGTTTTGGGCCCTCCTTGACATTGGTTGGTACTGAGGTTATGAGCTTGAGACTCATGGGCGTTGTTGAGGATGAGGCTGGAGTGTCTTGTAGAGTGTATGATGATGATGAGGCTTTTGAGCATGCATCCATCTCCTTTGGTGAGGTTGATCGATGGGGGCGTTGGCTTTGGAGCTTTTCCCTTGAGTTCCTTGTTAGATGGTTGCGCTTAGGAAACTTCTTCATTTGATTGATGGGGGCATTGGCTTTGGAGCTTTTCCTTTAGATTCCTTGTTACATGGTTGCATTTAGGAAACTTCTTCAAGAATAGATGTGGATTGCGGTTGTGGCATTGGACTTTGTTGTTGGTGAGGATTTATTTGAGGGGATAGATGGTTTATCGGAGTCGGTTCATTGATGCAAATGGTAGGTTGGAAGAGGCTTGTAAATTTTTACGTTCATTATCATAGAAATCCATTAGGGTTGGATCCTCTTTTGTGTAGTATGGTATTATCAACTTTGTGTCATTGACCATCATGATGACCCTATCGCTAGAAAAGCAAAGTGGTGCTTGGGTAGTAATAGTCCATTTATGCCCTAACATCAAATCTTCTTCCAACATTCAACCACAAAAAAATTGCAAGTAAGGGGGTTAGTTTCAATATACATTGTATGTTCAAAGTACCCCAAACATGGCATGTCCAAGTCTTGTGTGAATGGAATTCTTTTGGGATGAGCCATGAGTGTTGGTTGACCTAAAGAATCCCATAACTCAAGGGTCATGAGATTGTACTCTTTTGTTAGATAAATATGTGCTTGAATTGTTGTGAGTTTAGTGGAAATTTCTAATCCAACCATAATTTTTGGGATATTCTTAGTAAGATATGTTGGAAGTTCTAGCTCCTCTAAGGTCTCTTCCTCCCATAATAGCAATTTCACAATGCTTGCAGGTGACGTTTTGCATGGATTCATCAATTGAATACAATGAGTCATTTATCCAAGTTCCAGGACAATATCATACTCAAGGGGTTCTGGGGTAACATGGAATTTAAATTCCACATTTCCACCGGTCGATTCTTTGAGTAGCATAGCTAAAGTAACCTAGACCTTCAATGCTTTGTCCATTGGCACCTCTCACAAGACATTATCTTTAGGGATGATTTTAGGTTGTTCCAATGACACACAAGGGTCTATTGTCATGATGCATTAGGGGAAGGTTAAGGTCTATGGGGGCCCTTTAAGCTGCCATATTATGTTTTTAAGTACTTTTGCTTAAGGACTCTAAGCATACTTTGACTAGGCCTGACAAGGGGATCTTTATGCATTCATTATTTGAATTTCTATTTTTTCAAATATATATTTGCTTGAGCTAAAATGGGGGTAACTTTTTGGTTTTCCCAAATTCAAAATGGCTGGAAAGCCTTCCCTCCTCTCTTCCCTCCACGTTTAGCTCCCCCCCACTTTCTCTCTCTACATTCTCTCTCTAAGACGCCCTCGTTTCTCTACCACTCTCTCTCTTCCCCTTTCTCACATTTGGGTGTGCCATGGCTCTGCATCTCTGATTAGTAAGCTTCCATAACCTCTGAACTTCCAAATGCAGATATCTCACACTCTCTCATCCTCCATGCCTCATCTTTTTATCATTTTCTGCTCTCTCTCTCTCTCTCTCTCTCTCTCTCTCATGTCTTCCCCCCATTGAAGTGCAGAAAATCCCTCTGTCAACCTCCATAGCTTCAAAGCTTACCATTTTCCATTCTTGCATTGTTTACCATACATATCCCCTACTTCTGTCTGCAATCTACATCTCTCTCTCTCTCTCTCTACTGCATTATGCTGCAAAACCTCAATCTACCATTTTCTATGCCTCTTGCCATCTTCCTTGTCCTTTCTCCTATTACCTAATCAGAAGATCTATGACCTTCTAATATTTTTTACAGCAAAACTTCATTGCACTCTCCTCAGAATACCCTATCCTCACTCTTGCATTGTGTTCTACAAGAAGGTCTTTTCAGCATTGCCTAACCCTAAAGAAAATGCCACTTGAAGATATATCTAACAGAGCCCCAAAGTTCAGGTTACATGTAGATTTGGCTGCTGAGTATGCTACAATCCGCAGCACAAAATCAAGTGGTGTGACCGATGTGCCATTGGGTACTCTTCGATCACAAGGGCGAAAATGTATTGACCTCTGGACGAATGGATTCATATACCCTATTGACCCGCTCACCAATGCTCCACCTCATTTTGTTAATATCACTACATTTCTTAGTTATGTAGGTGATGGAGCTAATGGTCTATTTGGCTATTGTAGGAGGCTTTCTTTTGTTGCAGCTCAGGAATCGCATTCAAGACTGCATTTCCGAGGCTTATGGCTTGAGTTGCAGAAGCAACACAAGAAGGACATTGATAGGCTTGAAGAAGTGGTGAACAACTTGAAAACTCAGAATCAGGAGCTCCAGCAGAACAACTTTTTGCTTAAGCAGGCCTTTGATACTGAACGGGACAAGGTGAATGCAGCCAAACAGGATGCACGAAACAAGCAACGACATCTTGCAAGCCTGAAGAAGCTTTCAGTAGGCTTTCGACAACGAAAAAGAAAGCGTCAGTCCCTAGAAACCTTGGCAATCCTAAGTGGAGCAAGAAAACGACGTGTACGAGCAACAAGGTAACTTCTATTCTTGCCATTGTTTTGCAGGCCTTTCTGTTTTGTGAAACATATTGATGTTATTTTGTATTTATGTTCCATGTAGAGATATTACTGGGGATATGATGGGATATGAAGGTGGTGCTGAGGAATGTAGAGCAGGCATATTGAAATATGTTGTTAAGTTATCAGACATATATAAGCTGCTAGAAGATCCCACATGCAAAATATCTAAGCAAATCCGAAACAGAATTTCTGGAGAGCTGCAAAATATGGTAAGCCCCATACAGATTATGGATGCATGTGATAGTGCTGGTGTCAGTAGGAAGGGATATGAAGCCATCTACAGGGTGTTTACACTAGGTCATCGTGCTAAAGGTTTTCTTCGACCCATGCTACCAACTCCATACAGTGTAACCATGGCAAGAAAAAGTGCAAACTCAGAAATTGCGACCATGTTAGGTGGCTACCGTCATGTGGAGGATGCTCTGCCTGTATGTACTACAAAGGTATTTGAATACAACAAGTACAACAATGTCTTTATTGATTTAAGGACCCTTCAAAGAGCTATGATTTCTTATTATGGTCTAAGCATTGAGGAGTGCCAAGGTCAGGCTGTGTTTGTGTTAAAGCTTGATGAGTGTCAAATTGTAAAAGGACGAAAATTAGAAAGAGTCAGCCTAACACTTATGAACAGGGCTATGAAAGGAAATCTGGAACAGGATGATAATCTTCTTGACTGTAGTGCACAAGCCTCAAATTCCAACAAGGGAAGTCAATCTCAGGGAAAAGATTACTATGGAGTGCAATCAGAAAAGAATATATGGTGGTTGGCAGCATTTGAGCTTCCACACGAGACGAATGATACATTGCGATGGTACCTTACCCGAACAGGCATCCCAAATGTCATATCATTGCAATCAAAAGGAGAAACTTTGCATGTGGAAGATGTAGGAACATTTACAGTTGAGTGGCACATGGCAGGTGATTTAAAGACATTGAAGTGTATGCTGGGATGCAAGCTAGGAGCAAATACTTTTTTTCCATGTATTTATTGCTGCCATTCAAAATCAGAGTATATTGATCGCGGCAAAGCTTCAGGCAAGGTTGCAGCCACCAAGACGACCAAATCTCATGCAAAGGGCAAGAAAAATGTACAACCAACTTCAATGAGTGCAACGCAAAACAAAGATCCAAAGAAACCTATGCAGTGGGTTAATGGCATCATGAATTGTAATACCAATTGTCCGCCTAATCGTGATCAAGAAGATATCTCATGGAGCCCTATATTAGAGATTCCACTTTCCCGTGTTCATATTTGCACGCTTCATGCTAGGTTACGCATAATGGACAAATTACTAAAGTTACATATCAATTATGCATGGAATATGGAGCCTGAACATCTTCGCAACGAATGCATCAGTAAGCTGGAAGATGTCCTTTCAAGTGTGGGGCTTCATGGTGATGCTGTAAAGCTGACTAAGGATACTAAAAAGTCAGGACCGGGTCAGGATAATCCAAACAAAATATGCATGGGTGGGTCCAAAGCAAGACACCTTCTCTCAAATTACGAGGGGTACAATAGTCACACAAAATATGAATTATGGAAGGCCATTTGTGAATGCACCACTTATCGTGGGAATAATGCAGAGCTTGGTCTCAAGCGGGCAAGGCTGTGGGAGTCACTTGACAAAATGATTCAATTGCTAGAAAAGGCTCCACTTGTTGCTGAGGAGATTGCAAACTTGAAGACTGCAATACATACATTTACTCAGCAAATGGTTGATGCATGGGGAGAAACACATATCACCCACTATATGGTATTTACCTTTCTATCTATTTACTGATATTAATCGCCAAATAGTAAAATTCTGATATGATCTTTGTTGCAGCACATTATATTTGCCCACGCACAGTTTTTTCTCGACGAATATGGTCCAATGGCAATTTGGAGCACCCAAGGAATGGAGCGCTCTCATTATCAAGCTAAGGCAGCATACTTTAAGAACACGCGACATGGTGGAGGTGGTAAGGAAAAAAGTAATGCCTTGCATGAGATGTTTAATTGGTTTTATCGCAGTTTGGGAGGTCGACGCTGACAGAAACCAAAAGGGCAGGTGTCATTACTACGAAGGGTTGTAAAAAATGTCAATCTGCAACGAGCAATTGCATGGCGAGCATCAAGTGCCGTGCATGGGATGCGTGAGTGGTTCGCTGCGCGGAGGCGTATGGGTCGAAAATGGGTTCCATATTAGAAAATTGTAACCTTTTTTAAGTTAGAGCTTTTTTTATTAATGTCGAGATTTTTTTTATTAATAAGTTATTTTTCAAAAACTATATAAACCTGTGAAAGTGAGTTTTAAAATTACATTTTCACGTTCATTCACTCGTGTAAGTCAATGGATGGCAAGAACTAAGCACACTGCACGCAAAACTGAGAACCCAAACGTACCGTCTGGTGCACACAACTTAATACACGCAGTAGCCGCGGCACAGGCATTTCAACAAGTGCAAAAACGTATCAAAAAGAAGCATACAAGCATGGACAGAGAGGTAGAGACTAGACAGGAAGATGTACAGCCGGATGTGTTCTCAGGACTGGACAATATTGAGGATGTCTCCAAGCAGCCTGGAGACACCGGCTCATTTAGAGCCACGCGTACACCATTCCCCCGACCTCTCTCAGAGGCTGAGCAGCAGGAGCGTGTGCTGGAAGAGCAACAACGCCAGATTGATGAGGAGGAGCATAGAAGAAGAGAGCAACAGCAAGCCCTATTCAGCAGCTACAAGAGGAGCTAAGGGTCGCATTTGAGGAAGACCAGGAAGCACTTCTGTGTATTGAGCAAGAGCAGTTTCAACAGGCTGCTGATTTCTATGAAGCAGAGGAAATAAGCCATCGTGAAGAGCAGGATAGGCTCTTAGCACAAACACTACATGAGGAACTTGAGAGGCGTCAGCCCCCGTCTCCACCTAAAAAACAAAGAATAAAGATTCGTGTCAAGAGAAAAAAGGAACGTGCAAACAGGCAGCAAGAGGTGGAGATGGAAGATGAGGATCGACGACAAGTAGAGGAGCAAAGGGAGAGGGAAAGACTGGAGCAGGAGGAGCAAAGGGAGAGGGAAAGACTGGAGCAGGAGGTGCAAAGGGAGAGGAAAAGACGGGAACAAAGAATTCAAGAAGCATGCAGATTAAAACAAGAACAAGAAAAGAAGAACGCAGAAGCAAGTAAGAGAAGACTAAATCTAGATCCAGCCGAGCAAGAAAGGCGAAAAAAATTTAGAAATGATAGACAACCATGGGAAGAGAGGTCGCATCCACCACCACCCCCCGTAGCCAACAAGAAGAGAAGATGGAAACCAGGGACCGTGGCTCTGCGAGAAATCAGAAAGTACCAAAAGAGCACAGACCCCATCATGGTGAAGGCCCCCTTTGCAAGAGTTGTAAAAGAAGTCATCGACAAGTACAGTGACAGGGTCACTCGGGTACAGAGTACGGCACTGGAGGCCCTCCAAGAGGCGTCAGAAACAATTTTGGTCTCTCTGTTTCAAGATTCGGTGCTGTGCCATGCTCACGCCAAAAGGGTGACCCTAAAGCCTGTTGACATGGCACTTGCACTACGTTTACGTCAGGATAAAGCGCTCCATAAGGAAGGCTTTATAGGATAGGATTAAGCTTTTAGGCGGCGGCCTTTGTGCCTTTTGTAATCTCGACATTGTAATACATTTTTTTGAATCTATAAGATATTGTCAATGACTCGTTAACCAACGTATTCATTTGTTTCAACTGTTATAAAAGCAGACATTTCATTTCTTGTACTGTTGTTTGAATGAGAGAAACTGTTGATCATGTATTAAGAGCCTTAGTTAAACAAGAACAAAATTTATATTACTGATAAGGTGATTATGAAACATTATCTTGTTATACGTGGCATTGTTGTTGGCACTGAACAGAGGATCCTTACATAGTGCAGAAACAAAATTATATTGAATTTATTTTCGGTCCGAAAAAAAGGCTTAAAGCTCAATAAGGCCTTAGAAAAGCTCAGGGATAAAAAAAAAGTTATTTGGTGCTCAAAATCACCTGGTGAAGTCTGGCATTAGATAGAACATTTTTTATAAAAGCAACAGTTTTCTTTTTTTTTATGGTTCTAGGCAGAGTAATCATCAAAATAAAGTGCACACAATGCATTTTTTTGTGAAAAAATGATCAAAAAAAGGGCTGTGCGCTACGGCGCGAATTTAAGCCTGGCCTGCAATTTGAAAGGCTGAAATTCGCGCCGTAGCGCACAGCCCTTTTTTTTAATTTTTTGACTCTATCCAGGAGTATGTGCACTTTTTTGATGAAAAATATGCTTACAAATATCAAAAAACATAAAAAATTTTGATTTTTTAAAAATTGTTCAGATTTTGTACTGCCAGATTTCAGCTGGATGTTAAGTGACATTCAAAGAACAAATATTTGATCATTATCAATGAAATTTCCTACACATTCACATGCCTGCCAAAAGTTTAGAGGGCACAGTGCTGACACATCAAATAAACAAGAGAAATGGTTCAGACTTCTTAGAAACATTACAATTAAAAAAGTATACATTTTGTATTGATTTCGTAGAAAGAAAATTACAAGTTCCTGAGAAGATTTCTGAGAGCTTCTTTAGCTTCGTCACTCTGTGTGGTTTTCTCACCTAGGCTATTAGCTATAATAATAGGATTGGTTACACCTTTGGAGATTGAAGTGGCACAGTGGCTTAGCACGTGGCCGGTGTAGTTGCCTGCAAATGTGTACATGGCTGCCTCCCTGCTAATAAGTATACATTTGTTTGCATTATTTGCTAGCCCATCTTCGGTGAGAACCCCACTTAGAGCTTTACACTTGATGAGCTCTGCTTGTGCCTCCTCAGAGTACTCTAAATGGATTACTCGAATAAATGATGGAGAGAGGCTAGGAAGGTAATGAATCAGGGAGGTGTCTCGTCCATCGGATTGCACACGAACTCCACCTCCACGTGCAGCAAACTTGTCAAAAATATAAGCTTTCTACAAGAGAAAAAAATCAGGTGTTAGTAATAACTCACTTATAAATATGAAGGCACAACTTTGATTTAAACCCACCTCAATGTCATCATCACATTGGCTAATGCGTGGGTTGCATATGTCTATACTGCTTCCACACTGCTCAACTGATGTATCTACATGCAAGCGCTTATGTGGTTGAAATGCTTCTTGAGGGACACTTTCATACTCTGCTGCTACATTTTCTATAGCAACAAGAGCATTGGAAACAGTTTCCTCAATTGTACGTTCTGTATCATAACCTTGGAATGCTAGCGCTTTGGTAAGATCATGGTCATCAAAATCAATCTGTACACCTGCAGGCTGTTGCTCAAGTGTGTCTTCTTTGCAGAAACCAGACCCAATTTCTAATATGCTTAAGGCCTCATCCTCCCTTAACCCCAAGGATTTACAAATGTCATCAAGGAAAAGAAATTCCTTGTTATCCATGATGATGGGGTTCAAAGTGGTTACATCCAACTCAGGGATCTCTTCCACAATTTCATCCCCTTCGAGGTCACGATGAGGCTCTTCATCCTCAGTTGACCCTTGTTGGAGAAGCACCAAGGCCATGGACGCTTCAGCTTCTTCTGAGAAAACCTCTTCCACCTCGCCTTTGGATTCCTTCACAAGAGCTACTTCCTTTTTCACTGCCTTTCCCTTCTTTTTTTCTGTATCCCTGGCTTCTTGCAAAAACAGTGCTAACGTCATATCCCATGAAAGGAAGGTGGTGCCTACATTACCAACCTGCAATTCATAAACGGTGTCATCATCTTCGACCCTATAATTGCTAGATGTAAGCCCTTTCAAAAATCGGTTGAGCCTGAATCGGAACAACTTGTCACCATGGTACAGATGCCTGATTAAGTCCACTGGAACCCATTTAGTAGTGGATTCAGGCAATTGCACGACATATTGTGCCACTACATCATTCATGTACTGGACCTGCTCTTGAAAAGCCTCTGCATGAAGGTCTATAGTTTTTTGCATATCGATCACCCCCTCAAAAATGGCGATGTTCTCACCTGCACCTGCTGAGAGCCCAATTTTCTCAAGTTTTGCGCGTAGCGAGTTAGAGCTTGAAGCCATGGCGGGATATTGAAGGGAAATAGAAACTGCAAGATCTTAAGAATGAAATGAGCTTTATAGAGCAAAACCTATTCTTATAAAGCATTCCACTATAAAGTTTAATAAATTTATAGAACATACTTAAAAATTTTAAATTTAACAAAATTAAAATCCAAATTGCAGTGAAATACAGAGGACATTGGGACTATGGTGCAATCAATAATTTTGTATTCAGAAGTACACCGCTACAAATTATCGCCCAAAATCACTCAAAATGTTACCTAAGTCTGCAACTTAACAGTCTTTCAAGCTAAGGACCCTAGGGGGCTCCAATGACACACAGAGTGTATGTTTCTCTGACCTTTGACGCATGGGTCGATTAGAAACAACAAACTTGAATTGGTTCCTTACATTAAAGGACATGACAATACGATCTCTCAACTGAGCAAAATTCCAATCATCATTAACTACCACTGTATGCTCCTCTCCTGGGTGAACTTCAATATGAAGTTCTACCTCCTCCCTAGCATAGAGATCAGAGTCCAAAGCCTCCCATTCACCATGCGAGCATTTCCACCTTCTAATAGGGTACACCATAGTTAGATTTTGCTTGCCTATCTGATACCTGCATCTTACCATTGACATTACCGCTGAGCACTTTATTACATCACCCTTATGTTCTGCCACCTTGGTGGTCCAGTCGCCTTTTAGAAATGTATCTAGAGCTTCAAAGGCCCCATCTTTGCTTATCCACATTGTTGGGGTGCGATGGAACTTGCCTGCTTTGAAAATAGCAATAAACACATGTAAAGGCATGAAAAGAGATACACTTATCCTGTGGGATCCATATGCAGCCTTTAGGCTTGACTGAATGTCATGGAAAATCCTGCGCTGAAAGCTCTCCATTGTAGTGGGGTCTGGAATGGGCCATTCCGGGCTATTTAGTGCAGGAGGAGAAATTGGCTCAAGTGCTCCAAACCTTCCCCTCTGTGGCACAACATATGTTGCAGCAATGAAAAATACTCCTCTATTTGCAAGTTCGGAACTTGTTTCCCCAGCATACATACGCCTACCTAGATCAACATGACATGCTTCGAAGGTCCCTGTAAAACATTCTAGAGGCTGCCATTCCACACATGTTGAAGGGAAAACATCTGCATACAATAGAATACATTGGAGTTCTTGATATTCACATAGTCTTCATGCAAGCATTTCTCCAAAGCAAAGAAACATTAAACAAGGACTGAAACTTACAATTAGTTGGGAACCGTGGTGAGTTCTCATCTTCAAGATGTATTTGGCTTGAGGTGTAAACATGTTGCACCTTTGCAAGCCGCTTTCCATCCTTGTTGCAAACTTTGAATTCTAAGATCCTTCCTTTCCAGTGATGGCTTGTGGAAGCCATGTGCCTTCGAGGAACCTTGTGTGCACCCCTCAAACTGGGCTGCATTGTTATCCACATGAACCGCTTAAAAACGGTAGGAATCCAATAACCTTCATCATCCTGTACTGTGGAAATAGCCATGGACTCGATAGTGGATGAAGGCCTGCGTACACACTGAAGAGCCATAGATGGCCCAAATGAAAAGAAAGTGAATGTTAA
This sequence comes from Cibotium barometz, assembly GCF_041138505.1. Classification (NCBI taxonomy): domain Eukaryota; kingdom Viridiplantae; phylum Streptophyta; class Polypodiopsida; order Cyatheales; family Cibotiaceae; genus Cibotium; species Cibotium barometz. Next base: position 49,498,148 of record NC_141076.1, read on the forward strand.
GAATATGGCAAAAAAGCAAATACCTGCTCAGAGACAGAGAGAGAGAGAGCTAGCTAAAGCTTCAAAGAAGTTTGCTGCAAATCCATACACACACACACAATACACACACACACACACACATGCACACACACACAGAAAGCTAAACCTTCAAAAGAAAGCAAATGAGAGATTGCATTAGGTGCCTGCATGCAGAGAGAGAGAGAGAGAGAGAGAGAGAGAGAGAGAGAGAGAGAGAGAGAGTCTGATAACAGAGCTTCCTCTAGAGAGAGAGAGAAGGGCTGATAACAGAGCTTCCTCTGAGTAGCTGGTAGCAAAGAGCTTTCCTCAAAAGAAAGCTAATGAGAGATTGCATTAGGTGCCTGCTTGCACACAGAGAGAGAGAGACCTAGAGATAGAGTCTGATAACAGAGCTTCCTCTAGAGAGAGAAAGAGGCTGATAACAGAGCTTTCTCTGAGTAGGTGGTAGCAAAGAGCTTTCCTCAAGTTGGGGATGAAGATAGGGCTGCAAGTGAGGGTCTAGTGAGTGGTAGATGGGGAAAGTGGGTTAGTCTAAAAGGGAGGAGAGAGAAACACGCCCCTACTTTTGGAGGGAAGAGGGAAGTGAGGGGGGGTAACTTTTTGAAACTTTTCCTTTAAAAAAATATTTAAAAAAAAGATATTGAAGATTTTCTTTGCTGGCAGATCTGAAAAAGGCAAGATTCCACCTTTGACCACAAGATTTAGGGTCTTAATCAACCCAACGTTTTTGTACACATGTATTTTTCCTATTGGCCTTCACACTAATCATCTCCTTAATCTCATGGCAGCTTAAAGGGCCCCCATAGACCTCAACCTTCCCCTAATGTTATGACTAGCTTGAGGGCTAATTAATGCGCGTTTATGCTTAACATCATTTCTTGTAGGAAAATCTAACCATACCATGATAGAATCTTCAAGAGAAACCATGGATGTTTCAGCTTTTGTTTCAACTTCAGATCTTGTTGCGGTCTCATATTCCCATTCACTTTCATCCTCTCTTTGGCTCTCAACTTTTTCAATAGTACCCAATGTGTACAATGACACACTTGGTCCTCTGACAATTCTAACCGAGGTCTTGCGAATCCTTACAGTCATGTTCCACATAGCTCTTTATGTCTTGGTATAACTCATGTTTAGCCGCCGTTAATAGTGCAAGTGTTGACTCTATGCTGGCTTCCACGTGAGAAGAGCACTCCTCCAAATGAGGATCTGAGATACTGCTTTAATTTTGTAAGGGATTCACTGACTTCCTCGCATGCTTTTTCAACCACATCATTCGTGACTACCTCTAATGACTCTTCTTTAGAGAGTATGTCTTCCTTTTGAAAGGGGAAGCGATACTCCTCGGGTTCTTGTATTTTGGTTACTTTTGAAGGGTTGAAATTATGAGATTCAATCACAACTATTGATCCTATATGACACAAAAAAATGCTAAGCATGCTCTCCTACGCTTGCCTTTTGCGTTCCGTATATGTCATGGGGTCATGATTTTCAAGTCCAGGTAGTTGGGAGGGTTCTAGTTTCTTGATTGGCCTATGAGGTGCACTGAGTGACAAATTAGCACTTGTTTCATCCTCACGTAGCGACGTACTAAAACTTTTTTCATCTTCTGACTTTCCTTGGATTGTTAAGTTTTTATTAAGTTTGCCCATGCAACCAGAACGAACTTTCTTTTGGGGTTTTATAACCTGTGTCGCACATGTGGGTGTTGTGGTTTGTGTGGTAGCATTTGAGGTGGATGTTTCTACATCATGTATAGCTTTTTACTCTATTGGAGTTAGGTCCTCTACAGGCTCCTTTCCCTTGTCCTTCATTGGGGTTAGGTCCTCTATAGGCTCCTTTCTCTTGTCCTTTATTTCAACCTTGGCTTCGACAATTTGGTTGTCCTTTATTTCAACCTTAGTTTTGACAGTTTGAATGCCCTTGTTTTTCTGAGGTTTAGAAGGTTTTTCTTTCTCTTTTGGCTTCTTCTTTAAAGCATACTCTTCTACCCATTTTGAAGTGTTTTCTTTTGAATTATTTTTAATGTTTCTTGTTCTTCCTAGTCTTGTAAGCGTGTAAGCACATTCATGGGTACCCTAGACAATTGCCCGTTTTATACACTCAAGATGTTAAGAGTTGTATTTTGTGAGGCAGGTTGTAGTGAAGCAACTCGCTTGGGCAATCTTGGAATGTGTGATCGATTCCACATCGTTCACATATGGGTTGCAAGGTGTCAGTGATTGTTTGTGGGCATGGAAGTATTCCAAACTTTACATTCTACCACCTTGTGCGGTCCACGACAATAGAAACACTGAAGTGTTTGTTGAACTGTTTATTGAGCAGTTTTGACCCTTTGAACTGTGTTTGTTTGGGTCACAGGAGATGGAGGTTTTGAGGTAACTATAGGTAAATTAGAAAATTGCGATGTGTCATGACCTAAAGCCTTGCAATGTTAGCAGAATTGAAAGACAGGCTTAGGGTACATACATTAGGGATTGGGGTGGTAGTGGTGGCAAAGAAAACAAGGCATTAGGTCCACCACTGTGAGAGGCATTAAGGATTTATTTTCTTGAGGAAGCTCATTCTCTATTGGGTGTTTTGATTCAAGGCTTTTAAGCAAGGCTTTGTAGAATTTAGGGAATGACAAATCCAAGATCAATTTTCTTGAGGAAGCTCATTCTCTATTGGGTGTTTTTATTCAAGGCTTTTAAGCAAGGCTTTGTAGAATTTAGGGAATGACAAATCCAAGATCAATTTTTCTTTAGCCATTGCTTCACTTTGTTTAGATGAGGGACATCTCACATCATGATCATCCTCCATTATGTTGTCATCTAAACATATTGCTTCTTTACAACATTGGTCAAATGTGTCCAAATTCGATATAATGATAAAATTATATAAGTTGTTTTTCTTTATGCCCATCATGAAACATCTCTTTAATTGAGCATCATTTAGTTTCTCCCATGGCTCACATCGTGAGTCCAAGATTTTTATCTAAAGGATAAAATCTCTAATGGTTTCACTTTATTTTAGCTTAATTAAATAGAGTTCTTTCGTTGCACTCATCAATCACCTTGTCTTTAAAAGCCGTGGGATAAAGGCTGTTTTTAAGGTCTTTACAAAATATATATATATGTATATATATATACTTTGCACGGGGGTTGTTCCACAATGTGAAACAGCAAGTACGGTTCACGACGTAAACCACTTAAGGCATGAAACCTTAACGTGTGAAATGTCTATTTTTTTTTTGCATGAAACCTTAACGCCTGAAACATCCGATTTTATTTTTTTTATGTAAGACCTTAAGATGTGAAAGCTTAACGCGTGAAACGTCTGTTTTTGTTTTGGCACAGGGGCTGTTTCACAATGTGAATCGCTTAAGGGGCATACAAGAAAATATTTCTTCCAACATTATCATGTACTTCATACTTGTATTTTAATACAGAAGCACAAACTTTCGGCAACCAATTTTAGGTACAATATGATGAAAATATTTCTAGAAATAAGGACTCTTAAATAATAAACACAAAACTGAGAGAAATAGGCTTGTAAGGCTTGCTTTAGATAGCACCACAAAATGAGAAAATATGTAGGAAATGTTATGTCATGAAATCATCCTCCAAAACACAAGTTCAACCTTACACCATAGTGTTCTCATTGACAAAAGTTAGAGATAGAGAGGTTCAAACGCCTGAAGTAGCCTTCAACCTCTCTTTCATAATAATATTTGCTATGTCTTGGCTTGATTCATCCACACCCTCCGGTGGTAGGTCAAGAGCTAGAGCACCAATGGGAGGAACCTCTTGAGCACTTGTAGGTGGGTTGGCACTCTCATGGGCTCTCCAACATGCCGCTTCAATCTCTCTTTGCTCTTGACTATTGCACACCACTGCAATAGTCTTCATGTGATGTTCCAATGCGAGCGTTGATGCAACACCACATAAGAATATATCACATACAACCTCATGTGCATCATTGAATGCCTTGATTGTAGCCTTGATGACCTTCTTTTTCTTTCTAAATATGGCCTTTGCAATAGTTTGTTCTTCTTCAAGCTCTCCATCCTTTCCTTCTTTGTCAATGGCTTCAATGGATTCATTATCCAAAATGCATGGCTTGTTGGAATTTCCAACATATCGATCTAGATTGATGAAGCTTTTCTCCATGGTCACAAGTGTCAACACAACAAATGAATCCATGGCCCCAAAAGCAAGACTCTTGGCCATTGGTAGGAAGTCAACACTTCCAACTTGCATATGGTACTTGCATGAAAGATTCTCAAGGGCCTCCTCCATAGTTGCCATTTGTTTGCGGTTGAGAAATGACAACAAAATGAATTGTTTAGGCTCACATGTCATTTTTAACAATGTGAAGACCACCTTTCCAAACATGAGAGAATCCCATGTAATGCCCCCAACTCCATGTGCTGCTTCTAGGACAACCACACCAATGGTAATAGGATCTTTATACACATTGTATATAAGATCGAATGCCTCAAGGTTGCACCCCACAATATATACTTGCCGAGGTAAGCTAGTAGAAGAATGAAGAGGATCTTGCTTCTTCACAATAAGAAAGTTCACAATGTCTTTTGCACCATTTGGCAATGGTCCTACATCAGCCCCACGTGTGAGCTTTTTTGACACCCAATCACTGCAAACACCTAAAATCTTTGTGTATACATCATTGGTGATGTCGTATTCAGCAACAAGATCTTCCCAACTCTTCATCATACTATTGCTAGCATGAGTTGAGGCATCGAAGAGAGAAACTAGCTCCTCATGGAGCATCCTATCTTGCTTGATTTGCTTTGCCCTTGTCTCCATGTCAACAACATCCTCTTTGTCCCATTTATTTCTAAGAAAGACGATGTTTCCATCATTAACTTCCTTTTGTAATGTGAGGATGTCCCCATCCTTTAGACCCATAAGGCAACGAAAAGTTGCGGGAGAAGGCTGCCTTCCCTTCTTTGTGGTGGTATCCTCTTGAGATGAAAGCTCCCCCTTTGAGTATCTCTTCATGATGGTAATCCAACCATCAAATATCTCTTGTGTGCTCACTATCATATGACAATCACGTGATGCACACTTTTATCCAATGTATTCTATAAATCTCTATCAAAAATAAAAATATGAAATGAGAAAGAAAACACCAAAGCATCTTGAATAAGACAAGCTAAGGTTGTACATCATTACCTCCCATGGTACTCTTTGAGGACTACCCTTTGGAAGCCCTTGTTGAGGTTTTGGTGGAGACCCAAATGCTATCCATTGATCCCTTACTTGTTGAAGTTGCTCAAGATAAGGACCATTCTTCATAACATTGTGGGATTCCATATTTGTCATCCTAGAAAGCTCAATGCACATTTCAGCAGGACAGTCCACCAAGATTCTTGCATTCCTTGTGGCATATAGATGTTTGGTTGCTAGGCATCGATGAGTGCTACTTAGGATATAGATCTTTGCCGCATGGATTGAGTGAAGACCTGATATGATCCAATAGGAGTAAGAATGTAGCTTATCCACTTCCACCTCGTCACGATGCATGGGTCGCTTCACATCACTGTCCTCCAAAAAGGGCATGAGGTATGCTACTGTTGCTGGATTTATGGGATTCTTTACAAAAGATGATGTCAACTTTTGCACATAATCCCAACAAAGTGTTCTATAGGCATATAAAGGTGGTGCCTCATAGCATCTACCAACATCAATAGGAAACTGTGTGGTTGAGCCAAATGGAAAGTATTTTTCAAACATGTGAAATCCTGAACCATCCTTTTTACCCTTCTTCTTAACCATGTCTGGAAAGTCAAAGGTTCTTTCAACACCCTTGACGTCAAGTGACACCAAAGGTGTTGCTTGGATTACTTGTGCCTTTGAAGATTGGTTTGTGTTTTCTAGAGGAGTGTTAGGAGGTACACTCACACCAAGAGCCTGAGAGTTTGAAGCTATTTATTGTGCTTGTGCATCTTGAATCTTTGTCCTCTTCTTTGGTCGAACACCATGTTTTGTAGGAAAAAGAAGTTCACTATGCTTGATAGACTCAAATGTAGCTATTATGTCCTGTGTGCCTGATATCTCCTCTGGGAGGCTCCAACCCCATTGCTCTCAAAGAGTATACTTCATCCTCTTTTATATGTGTAGATTGAAAAGATAAGGGATCCAGGTTGTATTCAATGTTCTTTCCCTTGATCTTTACTACAATACACGGGATCCCTTCCTTCCCAGCACATCCATCCATTAACCCCTCAATGATCCCACCTTGATCATATGTTGAATCCTCAAGCTTTGAAGCATATAAAAGGACATTGTTTGCCCTTTTTCCTTCTTTGTCAAACATCCATAAACCAAGGCCACACAAAATCCCCACTAACTCCATCAATGATTTGATTCTCCTTCCTAAGATATATTAGAAACAAATCTCAAGTTTTGACCACATGGCCAAAGCTTTACTCAATGGTGTTATGATTACCATATGCATGCATAGGATTTGACCAATGTATGTCCAAATATCATCATAGAAAGGGTTTAAGTTAGAATTTAACCATATGGCAAGATATTGTATAGAAATATTAGGTTTTGACCACATGGCCAAAACTTTATTCAATAGTGTTATGATTATAATATGCATGCATAGGATTTGACCATATGGCAAAAACTTTTCTCTTTCTAGTTTTACTCTGAGAAGGAATCTCTACCTAACCTTGAGGCTTTTCCATATACAAGTGATCTTGATCCATATACAATTTTAGAACACAAAAAGAACCATCTTTGTAAGCTAGGTGCTCATAGATTTTAGCTATAATTTCATGCAACAATCAAACACAGGTGAGCATGGATTTTATCCATACTCTCATGACACAATGAAAGGTTTATTTGTAATGCCAATTTTCATGTAGACATGGTCATAGGTTCATCATGGACCTATTATAGTGGAAGTGGCCAATTGATAATTCATATTCATGGGCTTTTGAAGAGATGTCTTCTATAGAATTTGACCATGTGGAAAAAACTTTGCTTTGTTTAGTTTTACTCTTAGAAGACACCTCTACTTGGCCAACTTCCTTGAGGCCTTTCAATGTACAATTGATCTTGTAATTAAGATGATTGAAAAAGAATTTTAGAACAAAAAAAGAACCATCTTAGTAACCTAGGTGTCCATGGATTTTAACCATGATTCCATGCAATAATCAAACATAGGTGCTCGTGGATTTTAGCCATACTATTATGCAACATTGAAAGAATACATGATTTTCTTACTTTTTTCCCATAATTTCAAATTTTGTTTGACATGAAATAGAGAGACAATGTGTTACATGTAACAATTGAGATACAAAGATTTGACCACAAGGCAAAAGCCTATGTGTCCAAAATGTTGAATGTAATAATTATAAGGTACAATTTGACCATATGAACAAATCTTGTGACAATGGAGAGCACTAATGTTAGAGATCACTAATGGATATACAGAAGTGAGCATGGATTTTATCCACTCTCATGCCACAATGTTTGGTTTTTTTGTAATACCAAATTTCATGTAGACATCTCATAGATTCATCGTGGACATATTGTCATGAAAGTGGCCATTTGATAATTTATATTCTATGTGTAGCATGGGTTTTTGAAGGAGATGTCTTCTATAGAATTTGACCATATGGTAAAAACTTTGCTAATAATGTTTGGTTTTACTCTTAGAAGACAGCTCTACTTGGCCAACTTCCTTAAATCCTTTCAATGTACAAGTGATCTTGGATATAAGATGATTAAAAAAAATTAGAACACAAAAAGAACCATCTTAATAACCTAGGTGTCCATGGATTTTAACCATAATTCCATGTAACAATCAAACATAGGTGCCCATGGATTTTAGCCATATTATTATGTGACATTGAAAGTATGCATGATTTTCTTACTTTCATTCGATTTTAGTCTGATATGCAATAGAGACATAACATGTTACGTGTAATAGTTGAGGTACAAAGATTTGACCACAAGGCAATATCCTATGGCTATTTCAGAAAGAAGCTTTCATATTGACCATGGCTTTTGGCCACACAGTCACTCTTGTTTGAAGCATCATATAACCAGAAGTATATTTTTGTTACCTCTTTTGTAAGCACAAGTATATGTGTGTCTTGAAAAAGTCATTTCATGTGAAATGCATACATATACAGAGAATTATTCTACAATGTCCAATTAGTCTCTATTGTGCTACATGGATAGATCACTATTTTCTGCATAGCGAGTGAGATTACACATATGTGCAAGTAGTATATAGAAGTACGCTTATACAAGCAAGGTCAATGCAGCATACAAGAAGAATCAGCAAGACAGAAGCATTCTCAAGGGACAAGGTCGCATCTTTGCCATAACAAGAGTGTTGAAAAACTGATCAAGGTTAGTTTCATACTTGTTTTCTTATTTCTGCATTGTTTGTTTTCTCAAGTAGGCTCTTAGTCAAGAAACATTCTCGATTTTAAGAAAACTGGGTGTGAAGTTAACCATATTTTTATTTTTATGTCATGAATGTACTATATGATCTCATTTATCTTACTAGGCTAATTATGACTAATAAAGATTAATTATGTAATTAAGTATTATGAACCAAAAAATCAAGAAAACAAAGAACATGCACGAGGCAAAGAGCCTACCTTTAAATGGCTATGGTTACGATGCTTGCTGGCAAAGTTCTGATTAGCGTCAATATTGTGAATGGCTGTTGTTGTTGCGAAGCTTGCTGGCAAAGTCGCTTCTGATTAGCATCTGATTAGCGTGTGAAGACAGAAACAAGAAGATGAAAAGAAGTAGATATGCAGATGAAACATACATGAAGGGTCAAAATCTTGCTTAATCACAACTAAATCTTTTGATTAGAGAGCTTAGGTGAGGCGTAATGCAGAGAAAACATCACAGAGAGAGCAAGAACAAAAACCAGGGTCGAAAGTGCGAGCAAGAAGAAGAGTACGTTTTTAGGAGAAGAGGGAAATCGTAGAGAGAGAAGATAGAAAGAGAGGGCCAAATTCAAATTCTTAGAAAAGGTTCACATCAGTAAAGGATATCTTCTTTAATGAAGCATATATTCTCAAGAATATATCACATTTAATGAAGAACGTTTATAAAAAATGGACGTTTGACAATAAATGGAATTATTTAAAAAAATCACTTTTAGGTTCACATCATTAAAGGATATCTTCTTTAATGAAGCATATATTCTCAAGAATATATCACATTTAATGAGAACGTTTATAAAAAATGGACGTTTGACAATAAATGGAATTATCTTTAAAAAATCACTTTTATCAAAGTTCGTAATAAGAATTAAGCAATCGATTTTTTTTCATATCACACATAGGTCTTACCGTGGGGCCGGGGACCCCGCCCGCCGCTGGGGGCGTTGCCCCCGTCCCCCACGGGGGGGGGGGGGGGGGGGGGGGGGGGTTGCCCCCCGGACCCCCAATTGGGGGCGTTGCCCCAGACCCCCACACCGGGGGGCGTTGCCCCCAGAACCCCACCACCCAGGGGGCGCTGCCCCCCGAGCCGGGGACGTTGCCCCCAGACCCCCACCAAGGGTGCTGCCTCCTACCCCCATTAGGGATCAATACCCATAGCAACTAGTGCCTCAAATGTCGTTTAGAGTTTCCAAGAAATCCACCACTATAGTGAATAATATTATAATATTATTATATTCTAAAATATACTATTATAATATAATATTATTTTATATTATGATAATAAGTTATATTATTAAATATTATATTAAATAATAAATATTAAAATATTATGTTATTAAATATAATATTAATTTATTGATATATTTTTTTATAAGACAACATAGAAAGTAATAAGTTAGTTACATAGAATTACTCATTTTGCATCATTTATTGCTTTGCTAAAAGAGTTCCTATGTCTACATAGATATTTCAAGAGGTGTTGCTCAAGGCTATTCTAATATTAATGCCATATAAAATAAGATTCATATCTTGCTATTCTATTTTCACGACCTTTACTTTTCTTTATATGGATAAATCTACTCTTTTCAAATCTACTTTTTAATTTGACACAACTCATATTAGTTACTTCTTGATGTATATTACTGACAATGTGCACTACATTTAGGCCATAATACCAACTATTGGTATATGATTATTCAATTTTGCATTCAAAATTATTGCTTGTGCATGCACTAACATTTGTGCTTCCCAATATATTAATAACTATTCTACTTACCACGTGGACATAAACTTTGCACCAACCAAATCTTATTCATACTATGCCTGCAATACATTAAACCTTGAGAGGATTTGACCATGCGGCTAAAACATTCTCTACACTAGCACACAATAAATTGTCTTCCTTGGAAAAGTTACATATGGCCTGTAAATATTTTAAGAACGATAAGCCTTGAGAGGATTCGACCATGTGGCTAAAACATTCTCTAAACTTGCACACCATAAATTGTCTTCCCATGGAAAAGTCACATATGATCTAAGTATATTTTAAGAATGATAATCCTTGAGAGGATTCAACCATGTGGCTAAAACATTCTCTACACTAGTTCACAATAAATTGTCTTCCATGAAAAAGTAACATATGATCTATAGATATTATAAGAATGATAAGCCTTGAGAGGATCGGACCATGTAGCTAAAACATTCTCTACACTAGCACATAATAAAGTGTCCTCCGCAAAAAAGTAACATATGATCTACATATGTTTTAAGAATGATAATCCTTGAGAGGATTCAACCATGTGGCTAAAACATTCTTTACACTAGCACACAATATACTGTCTTCCATGGAAAAGTAACATATGATTTGTACATATTATAAGAACAATAAGCTTTGATAGGATTTGATCATGTGGCTAAAACATTCTCTACACTAGCACACAATAAATTGTCTTCCCATGGAAAAGTAACAGATGATCTACCCATGTCTTAAGAATGATAAGCCGTGCGAGAATTTATCCATGTGGCTAAAATATTATGTAGACCATCACACACACCATGAATACTTTTTATACTAAAGTAAGATATGATGTGCATATATTATAGGCTATTGAAGTTTTGGCCATATGGTCAAAGCATCCATTTCAACTAAGCAATGATGACTACATAGACCTTTTTTATCTAGTAACTCAAGTAATCTAGATCAAGGATATACTACCATGTTCATTGAGAAAACAAGTTTTGGCCATGTGGTCAAATTTATTCTCTCTCTTATGATGTTGGAAAATGGAATACTGCACTAATTTTGCAATGTATACTTCAGCTTGTCATCTATTAATGCATGTTTTCATTATCAATGCTATGTGATTACTTGATGAATATAAGATCACTCAATCTCTTATGATTAAATGTCTTATGATGAATATAAGATCACTCAATCTCTTATGATTAAATGTCTTATGATGAATATAAGATCACTCAATCACTTATGATTAAATCTCAAATTTTTTCACTTACTCAGGCAACATGCACCAAGACTTTCATTGTGGGGATCGTGTCAATTTGATGATGGATCGAGATGTTGTTGCACTTGGAACAGTATGTGCAATACGTCCAACTGACACATGCCATGGGCAAGTCCTTGGAGATGGATTTTTGTCAGTTTCTATCGACAACTGCCTAAATGATGTAGCTTGCTTGCCATTTCCAAACAACAATGTAACAAAGGTCATTCAGGCAGTGGGTAGTTTTGTAAAGTGGGAAAAGAAAGATGTGGTGGTTGTACAGGTGCCGTCATGATTGTTGATGATGATCATGCGGTGCCACCTTCTAATGATTTTAAGGCTGTTGGAGATGAGGACACTCCAAGTATCCGTGAAAGTTGGAAAGAGCGTAAAGTGATGCTCTGGACAGAAGGCAATGAGAAGTACTTTGGAACAGGGATTATTCTCTTAACATTTCCATATGATGTGATTAACTTTGATCTATTAGGAGAAAAAGATGTGGGTGTGGTGGTAGATCAGATCCTTCATCCAACTACAGGGACAGACACATGTGACATGCTTCAGTGCGTCAATTTGGTTAGGTGGCCTATCAAACAGGTCACCTTTGATGATGGTACACCACTGCTACATGAACAAGAAACACAAGCTTTCACATCTCCAAATGAGAGCATAAAAGATGTGTGTGAGGAAACTGAGGACTTTATTTCAGGTTCAAAATCCATTTTCTTACAGAAGAGATCATATTGTATGACCAATAGAAGGCCTAGAATTCTTGCTCTCAAAGCTTCGAACTTGAGAACCTCAATGGAATCAGTTTTACTTGCTCTCAAAGCTTCGAACTTGAGAACCTCAATGGAATCAGTTTTACTTGTTGCTACAATTGATTGTTGTCCTGCAAAGTGTTGTCTCAATATACTGATAGAGATGCAGTACACCAATTGCGGAGGCACTTCTGGGGGGTTACGTTTGGAAGAACGTACCAACTATGTTTATGATGTTTTGGAGTCATCATGCCACATTGACAATATGGGTACACGAAAATACAGTTTTATATTCAATGGGAAAGTTGTATGCGGTAGGGCATGGTATGGGATGCATGGCATCCCCAAAACATCTTTCTATAGGTATAGGTTGCATTTTGAGAATGGTGTAAGGAGGGCAATGCATGGCAATAAAGGAGCAATTAGAGCAGCTTGGGATCACACACAAATGGGCAGGGCAATCTTGAGAGACTTTATTGAGAAGAATGCAGAGCAAATGCCACATAAAAGTAGAACCATGCAGGATGGTTCCAGAGAGACACAATTGGTCATCCCAGATGTTTATAAGCAAATAGACATATGGGGAGAAGTGAATGCCACATTAGATGCTATTGGATGTAAGCAAATGTCTTTGTCCACATTCAATCGAATTTGGAATACAGAGTTCAAGCATGTCACCTTAGCAAAGACAAGCGAGTTCTCCAAATGTAGTGTCTGCTTAGAGATCAAAGAACAACTTGCAGCAACCAAATGCCTTGAAGAACGCAACATACTATTGAGGAAGCATCGAAGTCACATGCTGCAACAACAAAGTTATCGAAACATATACTATGGATGGCGTCTAGCATCAGTGCTAAATCCTGAAAAGAACTTGTGCATCATACATGACAAGATGGACCAACAAAAGACAGCTATCCCGAGGTTGAGAGTTCGATCAAAAGAGACAGATAAATCCACTCAACTACCAGTTTCCTTGACAGGCATGATCACACATGGGCATGGGGAAGGAAGATATGGGCACTTTGCGATTGATCTTTGGCCCCATGATCCTAACTTCACAGTTGCCTCATTGTCTCTGTGTTTCAAGAACTTGGAGCGACTTGACAGGCATGAAGCTGGTGATCTACAACTAGATGGAATGCCAAGATCAAGCTCTTTGTTGCTAAATGCTTTAAACTCAAGGAAAGCACTAGACTAACATCAACAAGGTTCTCATACTACTACACAAATGGAGGACATAATACTACAGGATGGACAACAAGGTTTTAGACGACTACCAGAGAACTTGTTGCTACAGCTAGATAATTGTGGATCAGAAAACAAAAACCGTTATCTCTTTGCATATTTATCATTGCTTATGGCACGAGGGACCTTCAAGATGATCCAAGTTGGGTTTCTCATGGTGGGTCACACACATGAAGACATTGATGCAATATTCAGCAAGTTCTCAGAGAAGCTTAGAACAAGCATGACATTCACTTTTCCTCACCTTATGCGGCATTTTCAATTGTGCCAGTCAACAAGGCCTTCTCCTTTTTTGTTGACACATGTACCAGACTTCAAGAGTTACATTGAAGGATACTTATGTGACTCCAAGGATGCACTTGTTGGTCACTCAAAACCACTTCACTTTCGTTTCTACATGCAAGGGGATACACCTCTAATGCAATACAAGATCCATCCTAAGTCAGTAGAATGGTTGCCAAGAGAAGGCGGTATTGAACTATGGAAAAGAGACTCAACAACAGGAAAGCCTACCCTTCCAAAGGGTCTTCCAACCTTGCTACCCAGGTCTGAGTATATTAAAGATCATCAAGAGGTGGTAAGTGGAATCAAAGACTATCTCAAGTATTGGGAAAGATGGTCAAGTGTACAAGGTCCTGAAGCGGAGTACACAAAGTTCATAACACCAGTGATTGATTATTGGAAAACCATGCTTGATGCACTTCAAGCTCCAAATGTCCAAGAAGAAAGAGTATTCATGGACTTTTGGCCAAGGACACAAGGTGATACGTTATTTCAAGACATAGATGATGTGGATGACTTTCTTGGCTTGGAGGAGTTGAATGACCACTACTGTGGTCCTCTCAGCAAGCGACCAAAGGATGCATTTCAACCAATGATAGATGTCAAGAAAGACGACTTTGTACTTGTTCGACCTTCAGATCCAATATATCCAGTATGGCTTGGTGTTGCACAAAGTGAGGTTGATACAAATAAAAAATCAAGCAACTATCAAAAGATCTGTATAGAATATCGGGCACCAGTTTGTGGTCGACAAAATGCTACAGATGAGGAGGTATATCAGAATTACTGGGATAAATACTGGATGTGCAACAAGAAAGACCCTCAACGTTGGGAGAGAGTGGATACAATTGTTTTCTCTTGGATAACAAAAGCTACCAAAGTTCCCAAAAAAAATAAAATCCCTCCAAAGGTTGTCTTGAAGGCTAAAGCCAATCTACAAGAATCATTGGGCTAAAGACTTCCATGCTGGAGAGGTTGCCAAAGATAAGGTGTTTATTAACACCACCTATTTAAGATTTTATCAATATCTTCTACATATACAATAAATATACTTCACCAATATTCAAGGTTCCAAATTAATGAAATTCCCAAATTCACGGGATTCATTTTGATTTGGAATTCCCAAACTATTGGGAGATTCCCAAATTCTCGAATATGGTGTTTCTCCCAATAAAGAAGTGTTAAGAGGATGGATGGGACACAATCAATGCTAAATAGACTAGGACACAATCAATGCTAAATAGACTAGGACTCATCAAGAAAAACCACTACCTTGAAACTAGGCTTGGGATAGGTAACTCTTCTGATGATAGAAGAGGATCCCATGCTCTACAAAACCTCAACACCAAATAACCATTCTCCCAATCACGTCCCCAAAGGAAACCCATACTCCAACCATGCCACTTAAATAGAGGCCCGTACTCTAACCATACCACTCCAAATAGAGTCCTATACTTTACTTGATAGTAAGAAAAAGTAACAAAGGTCCATCAAAATCCTTGCCCATGCCAAATCAATCATCGCCATCAAGTACCCTCCGACACAACTAGCCTCTCCAAGAACTAACCCAACTAACACCCATATTGCTAACATTTGTAGAACCATGCAAAATCAGAACCATGGGTGCATGAGCTCACCAGTTCTCTGCACTACCAAGGTTTCCATAATGGTAGTGACAAATGGTGGGTGCTAAAAGGAATTCTCAAGATACAAGGTCACTATAAGGGAAAACAAAATCTGGATACCCAAAACAAAGGTCTAGCCTATGCCAGTGATACAGCCAAGATACAAAAAGGACCAATAGGGTGGATGCATGGTAGCGTGTATATATTATTAGTAATTGGAGTACTATACTTTTGGGTCAAACTGAAGTGGTGGTTTTTATTCACCATGCAAGAGTCTATATTGATTACCCATGCATATCTCTTCATGAAAGCCCCACCTAAAAAAACCATTCTTAGGTGTTATTTGTTGTCCTTTGTACACATGTATATGTATCATTTGAATCTTTCACATCCCATTCAAAATCACCTACATTCTTATACAATTTCCTCTCTTATGTACCTCTCACAGCAAAAACAATCAATTCCCTCTCTTATGTACCTCTCACAAAAACAATCAATTGCGCGAGGAGGGTAGTTGCCCTCTACCTACAAGCTTCTCCTTGCCAGCTCAAGGACTTGGGTTTCCAACCAAGTAAGAAGGTCGTCTTGCATCATTTTTTGTCTCTCTTCTCTCTCACACACACAAAGACACAAAGGCGATTGGGCTCTCTCTCTATCTCTCTCTCTAACCAGGTAAGAAGGTTCGTCTTACATCATTTTTTCTCTATCTTCTCTCTCTCACACACACAGACACAAAGGTGATTGGACTCTCTCTCTCTCTCTCTCTCTCTCTCTCTTTTAGAGCTATATCTCTCTCTCATCTATCTCTCTCTATCCCCCTCTCTTTCCTCTTCTTTCCCTCTCTCTGTCAGACACACACATGATATGTCTTTCTCTCTCTCTCTCTCTCTCTCTCTCTCTCTCTCTCTCTCTCTCTCACATACACACACCCACATGCGTTTTTTCTTGTGTAGTAGAAGCAAGCAAACATTTTTGTGTAGCAGACAATTTTCTTGTGTAGCAGAAGCAAGCAAACATTTTTGTTGTGTTCAAGAACGTATGAGAATGGTTGTGCATAGGCCTGCAATCTAAATGTTGGTCAAAACTATTGCATATAGTGCTCTCCCTTTTTGGGCTATGCCACCCAGTCGCGCCGCCTTTGCTCCACTTCTACAGTGCCCACTTCATTGCCCCTACGCAGGCCACAGAAGAATCACCGGCCAGCTCCGCATGTTCTGCTTTGTAGAGCTGGTCACACCTCCTGTGCCCAGCCTCATTGCACTGCCCATAGCAGTTCGATGCTGCTCTGCCTAGGTGTGCAGTGCCACCCTCAAAAAATCTATCATCGCTGCTTTTGTGCAGTGCGCCCCCACCAGCACGGCTACCTACACCATCAGAGCATTACCACCTCATCAAAGAGAAAATACGCCACCTGAGCGTCTGTGGGAGGACGACGCACGAAATTCACAAGCTGCTCCATGGTGAGATATTATTTTGGGAGAAGAAGCTGGAAAGGATTCCGATTTTGTATGTTTACGAGAGTAAAAAATGAAGCTGGTGAAAGAAGGTTGTAATGGAGGGCTTTTGGCTATGGCGCTTGCCTGCTTGCTTGTTGCTTCTTCTTTCTCTTGGTTTCTCTGTGTCAAGAAACCCTAATTAAGTTTGTTGAGAAAACAAAGAGACGTGGCTATAGCAGGGGGACGAGCTCTCATTGTGGCTGACAATGTTGCCATCAGAGAGCATTATTACTGGATGTGGGCTAGTGAAGATACGTAGGCGGAGTTACTCTGGCTTAGTGGTGGGCAAGTCTAAGAGTTACCAAGTTGGATTGTTCTTTGTTTTGGTAGGTCTTTATCTTTCTTTCTTTCTTTCTTTCTTTTTTGTTAGATATGTAATACTCTAACAGGAGGTGAAATCTTCCTAGTTGCTCACATGGAGCGTGGTTCCCTGAGAGTGGACTGGTCATATTCGATTTGTTTTGTCCAGACATCATGCCTTGCAGCCATAGTACAGAATGCAAGAAAAACACAAGATTGTGGTGTTCCTGTAGACAATGCTGCTGACATGCTAAGACAGATTAAAGCACAGGATGTTAGTTTTTATGTTGCATTTGAGGGGAAAAGTGAGGTAAAAGGTGAATGTGGGACTGAAGAGGATAGCTCTTAGAGCTCAAAAAATGCTGCAGCGAACTATGTGTTCAAGGAGCATTATGAGGCACAAGACACAGCTTCAGTGGAGGGTGATGTAAGTACCCATATTGCTATTGATCAGAAAGCATCAGAGTTGTTTGAAAAGCATGAGAGTAATCAGAGAACCAAATTGAGAGACGTTATCGAATCGATTGTAAGTGGTAGTGTGAGACATCCTAATGCAAAGATATATCGTGCCTGGGAGGACCCAACCAGCCCTTCATTTCAATTACGGCCAGCTTTAATTTTGGATCTCAATGGAGTGCTACTCACAACGGTTGACTGCAGATATGCACAAACCCCCCCTATTGAAATATGCTTGAAGTGACAGATATGGGTAGCAGGAAGCTGTTAGGGAAAAAGCATGATGCTGAGAGGTTTGTGCAATGGTGCTTGGAACGCTTTGATGTCTTTATATGGACTTGTGCTAACAAGGTCAATGCAAACAGAATTTTGAGGTGCTTTATGCCTTTTCACGTCCACCGGTTCAAAGGCATGCTTATGCAAGAGTTTTGCACAGAGGAGACTAAGTTCCAGAGAATTACCAAGAAACCAGTGTTTTATAAGAAGTTGACCGTGTTTTGGGAGGCTTATCCTCAGTATTCACCAATAAACACTATCATGGTGGATGATAGCGACGAGTACAAAACTTTATGGAATCCTCAAGGAACCGCATGTATAGTAAAGAAAATGGAAGATCAAGACCCTGGGGAAATGTAGGCTTATCTTACGACAGTCCTCAGAGGCTGGCTTGATACATGGCTTGGTGTCGAGAATGGCCTCGACTATACTATAGATACGTCGCTACCAATCATGAAAGATGATGACAGCATAGCTGTGCGAAGGAGGTGGATGTACGAACATATGAACAAACTTTAGTATAGCGAGACTTGTGAGATCAGCCCATTTTGTTTCCAACAAACTAAATATAATTTTTATTATGGAGTCCACTTTGGAACCTTGTATATGTTGTAGAAGTGTTCTAACTGACATAATGCGATGGCCGTTTTTGCACTCTTGCAAAGCTGTAGACTGGATATATAAATTATTGTCTTGATTACAGGTATCATTTAGTCTAAATTTGAAACACTGGTATAATGTAAAGTTTTTCAATTTCTGCTATAATGTTTTGCACTACTAAATTTGAAACACTAGTATAATCTGTAGACTGCTACCTTGGTGCTACCTAGGTGCTTGCATGCTACTACCAAGTGCTACCAAGTTCCTGCTGCTAGGTGCTGGTATACTGTGGGTGATAGATTTATTTCCAGATGCTGCTAGGTTAGTATGCAGATGCTTGGTTTATTCCCAGCAGGTGCTGCCAGGCTAGTATGCAGGTGCTACCATACTACTACCTGCTTGATACCATATCACTGTCTTCTGCTATCTTGGTGCTACCTAGGTGCTTGTAGCCTACTACGAAGTGCTACCAAGGTCCTCCTGCTAGGTACTGGCATAGTGGTATACTTTAGAAGCTCATTAATTGTGCATCTTGAGCAATATGGTCATGCCACATCATAAGACCCATAGTGTAAAAGAATACCTTGGCATGTATGGAATGTGCCTAGTAAGATTTACCATGTACCACAATTTGAGCATCCCTAAGAAAGATCAAGAAAGTTTAATTATCATTCACAGATGCCCACAGGCCTGGTGTGGCTCTTGGTGACCCTTGCCTGCAAGAGATCAGCATGAGTAGACGAGGATCCAAAAAAAAACAAGTATGTCCAAAAGAAACAGCTTGAATTATTTTCAGCAAGCTATACATCAAAGGGAGTGCTATTGTAAATAGCCTCATATGCTTCTGGGGAAATCAAAAATCTTATCCCATGTCCTTGAACCTTTTCCATTGGGAACTTGATGGATCTTACAAGGTGGGATGGCAAAATAGCTTCAGGCTTACGCCGTAATAGCTTATACTCATAGGGATTTCCTTTCGCTTGTTTGTACCATATTCCCTTGACAACAAATGAACCAGCAAGGCAAACATTCCCCCAGCTGTTAGCTTAGTATCAGATTTTTGCTTCTGAGCTGTGCATTTCAAGACATAAAAATCTGCAAGCTCCTCATTGTCATGAGGAGCTATGACAACAAAATTATCACCAATGCAAAGTGCATCACTCAAAGCATCATGGTGTCCTTCGTATGCAAAATCTTCAACTTCATTAGCATCTCTGACATCTTCTGAAGGTTCAAGGGTAACATACTCCCACTTCTTGACATGTGACTTCCTAGAGCATCTCCTCCAAAGGCCTTGCATACAAGAATTGCAAAAGCATGATAGCTGCCTGCATCTGAGAGCTTTTCCATTTGTTAAAGAGTAACCTGAGAGACACAATGTATCCCACGAGCACCATCCACAAATTTACAGTCCCACTTCTTGCTTCTATCCATGTCGTCGTCCTTAACTTCCCAAAACACCCTGGTAACTGCTCTTACTTTGGATGCATATGTGGCAGCAGCCCCATCACACATGGTTCTCTTCAAAAGGCAACCACATCCTGTGCACATTGTAATTTTCTACAGTCTAGCTTAAGCTGCTCTTGAGTCAAATGTCTTTTGATAACAGCACTTGCACCATCATGTTCACCCTTCCCATGACCAGATCCCGAGAAATGATGTGTCATCTTTAACCCTGTGAGAGTCCCATACCGGGCAACAAAGTAGAAAGGCCTCTTTGCCTTAAAATGCGAAGCTGCCCCATCTGGCCACACCCATGTGAGGGATAAGCCTAGCTCTTTCAACCATCCATGATGGAGCATGAAGCAATGTTGAACAAAAAGAGTATCATGAGTTTTATCATCAGAAATGTAAAAATGATAATACTTTTGAAGACTTCTTGTAATCTCCACATATGTGATATGGACAAATATTGTAACTTGGCAAGAAAACCAATGCATTGATTGAATCTCATTTTGTTCTTTGAATGTATAATTTTCAGCAAAGTCTACAACTGAAACAACCACATCGTTCAGGAAATACACGTAAACACTCTTTAAATTGCTCAACTTGCCATCTGTAGATAAAGTTGTGCTTTATGAACTTTTGTAAGTGATCCCTAAAGAGGTCAAATAGTTCCCTAGGTTGCATCTCCTTGTGGGAGAACTTTTCTTTTCTTTTTCTTGCCAGAATCTGTTTCACCAACTTGAACGTCTTCAAAAATCTTCACCTTTATTGTGCGTACGCTACCTTTATTGTGCGTACGCTACTTGATTCCTCCATAGGACACATCAATAGCTTCTTTGAGGGTCCACAAGATGGACACTCTCCCATCAAACACTTCAAAGCAAACAAGTCTGAATTGCTAGGCTTTAAACACAATACTGATTCCCACAAATTTGTAAGGCTTGAGTAAGTTTGTGAGTGAGCTGTGCATTTTTCTCCAACACCACAAATGTTACATTGACATATACACTCTTTTCCATGCACACCTGGACTAGCTTGGCGTAAATGGTTGATAGCATCTCGTAAGAATGACATCTAGACATGTGTGATGTAACAACAAGTGTACCGATCTCGAAGCTTGCATACAAAATAAGGCTTCAGCTTTTCAAATGCTCTTTAGTGAATCTGTACCTCTGGATGACTGTTTGAAAGCAAGAAAGAATTCTACCTGCAATAAATCAACCTATGAACAACATATAGCTTATAGAAGTCAAAGAATTAGAACTAACTTGGTAATTTAGAAATTTTTCATGCCACAAATAAACAATAGATTTTAGGTTAAAGGTTTGGAACAATAGCTGTCGTGTTAAGAGTGGTAGCTATTTTGTTAGAGTGGGCGCCACCAGGTAGATAAGGTAGCAACCATGTTAAGAGTGGAAGCTACTAGGTGAACAATGGTGGCTTTTAGGGACAGAAAGGTAACTACCAGCTTTGGAACAGTAGCTGCCATGTTAACACAGTTGTAGCTACCTATTAAGAGTGAAAGCCACAAGGTAGGTAAGGTAGCAATCATGTTAAAAGTGGAAGCTACCAGGTTGACAATAGTGTCTTTTAAAGATAGAAAGGTAACTACCGGCTTTGGAACAGTAGCTACCATGTTAACAATGGTAGCTACCTGTATAGAGTGAGAGCCACCAGCTAGGTAAGGTCGCAACCATG
Organism: Cibotium barometz; assembly: GCF_041138505.1. NCBI lineage: Eukaryota > Viridiplantae > Streptophyta > Polypodiopsida > Cyatheales > Cibotiaceae > Cibotium > Cibotium barometz. The sequence goes on from NC_141076.1 coordinate 49,519,787, forward strand.
TTAAGAGTGGAAGCTACCAGGTTGACAATGGTGGCTTTTGAAGACAGAAAGGTAACTACCAGGTTTGGAACAGTAGCTGCCATGCTAACAGTGGTAGCTACCTGTATAGAGTGAGAGCCACCAGCTAGGTAAGGTAGCAACCATGTTAAGAGTGGAAGCTACCAGGTTGACAATGGAGGCTTTTAAAGACAGAAAAGTAACTACTAGCTTTGGAACAGTAGCTGCCATGTTAACAGTGGTAGCTACTTATATAGAGTGAGAGCCACCAGCTAGGTAAGGTAGCAACCATGTTAAGAGGGGAAGCTACCAGGTTGACAATGGTGGCTTTTAAAGGCAGAAAGGTAACTACGAGGTTTGGAACAATAGTTGCCATGTTAACAATGGTAGCTACCTGTATAGAGTGAAAGCCAGTAGGTAGGTAAGGTAGCAACCATCTTAAGAGTGGAAGCTACCAGGTTGACGATGGTGGCTTTTAGGGGCAGAAAGGTAACTACCAGGTTTGGAACAGAAGCTGCAATGTTAACAGTGGTGGCTACCACCACTCTTAGCATAGTACCTATCATTAAGATACCACCTGAATCACTCCCAGCCTCATGCCTATGAGCTCCAAGCTTGGTAACTGAGCTCCAAGCCTGGGAGCCACCACTCTTATCATAGTACCTACCATGAAGATACCACTCTTATCAGCTCCCAGGCTTGGAGTTCATTGGTATGACAGAAATCCTAACCTGATGCTTCTAGCTGCCGGCCTAATAACATATCAGGTTGAGCAAAACCTTTGCTACCAATCTGTGAGCCTACCACCACAGCCTACCACCACCTTGGTGGCTTCCTTTGCTAGCCACCTTTACGAGGATGAAACTGTAATTGAAAGTGGTAGCTATTTATCTACAAGGGTATACCATGGTAGACTAGTATTACATACTATGAAGCTGGTGCCTAACTTCAGCCCTGCACTACCGACCAATGTACAACCAAGAGGTAATTAGGGACATTTAAAAAGTATGGTATAACAAGGAAGACAAACCTGAGGTTGTTCAAGCAGATGCACCGAATGCTTCTCATACAGCTTTCGTCCAACACGCTTTTGACATACATCCTTTTTGTTCGGCGACACGTGTATTATTTATCCAATATGCAATGACTAAATCTTTCACTTCCTCTGTGATTATACTTCTATGTTGTCGTTGTCGCTCACACAAATGCAATGGCAGCTGTGAGTCATGCTGCTTCATTTGAGATCTAGCTGCATAAAAATTCCTTCGATGAACTCCAAGTAGCCTTGATGCAGCTGCTATATTTGGTTTTCTACTTGTGGAATTCATAACCATCATGATACTTGCCCGTTTAACAAACAATTCCCTAGAGCTTTTTGGTCTTTTGGTGGCAGCCTTGAGGGTATTGTGTAATCCATGGAGCAAGAACTTATGATCCTGTGTGGATTTCTTAGCTTTGTGACAATTAAGAGATGTACAATTAAATTGTACATCTCTTAAAGCTCTATGGTTGAGTATACTTGTGACGATCTCACCCTTTGCTTTATTGTCCAGACCCTATGTGTATTCCATGAAACACTTAATCACTTTTGAAGTAATCATCTTCTTTTTGTGATGCTGAGCCTGACTTGTTTCACTGGTGACTTCCTTGACTTTAACTCCTCACGATAAGCATGCTTACGGCCTGTTTCGTACTCCCTGATTAATTTTGATTTGCATGGTGCACACTTGAAGGAGCCAGCACATGTACATAAGCTGCTTTGAACATCTTCTACTTGTGCAATTGGAACTATTTCCATGTTGAAAAAACTCCTTTTGATCAATTCAACAAGTCGAATGTGCTCACTTTGTGGATAGTATGAGGCTGTTAAGAGAGTCAGATAGACCCTCAGATGCTAATATAATGTTAAGAAATCCAGGAAACCTGCAATGCAAAAACACACACAGACGTGAAGTCGCTGTGGAGGCTTGTTCAAAGCAGAGAGAGAGAGAGAGAGAGAGAGAGAGAGAGAGAGAGAGAGAGAGAGAGAGATTCTTTTATAGACTCGGAAGGCTTACCACCATCAATCACAAAAGACACACACACACACACATATGAAGTCACCATCGAAGGTTGTTCACGGCGGCAAAGAGAGAGAGAGAGAGAGAGAGAGAGAGAGAGAGAGAGATTCTTCTATAGAGGGTAAGCCTTACCCATCAATCACAAGAAGACACACACACAGACATGAAGTCGCCATGGAAGCTTGTTCACTGCAGAGAGAGAGAGAGAAAGAGAGAGAGAGAGAGGACGTGGGGAGTGGTTGACCATAACCGAAAAACGGTTCTTTTTCTTTTTCTTTTTTTAAACAACCCACTTTTTGCTTGGTATTAGATGGTTACTATAAGTGTACTAGCTGTGTCCCGGACATAGGTATTAAGTCCACCTATTTATGCATACACCGTGCTATGTATAAACATGCATAAATCAGGAATAAACTCAACCACCCAACCACCTCTGAGCCCAAGGGATGCACACATGAATTATAAATGAAATACATCATACCTCTACCTTGATGTCCCATACCATCAAGAGGTATAACTCCAATCCAATAGCATGTAGCTATAGTGTGAAATGGTAGATGAGTAGATATGGACTCTACATAAGAGACCATAGCATAAGCCTCCAAGCCCCCAAGCCTCCCTTGAGTTAGCCCCATGCCCCTATTATATAGGAGGGTCCTCAAGTGACTCTTGACTTTCCATTTCCCATGTGTGACCCTTGGATGCCTGACCCTAACCTTAACCCTTAAGGTTAGTCCTAACCCATGCTCCACTAGAGCTTGTTCCCATGCTCTCATGCTCACAAGCCTAATGTGGGTTAGCCTCCTAGTATATGCACACATAACGTGCATATAACATAGCACACATAATGTACATATAACATACTTCCCCTCTCTCAAAACATTGCACTCTTCCAATGAAAAGAAGGAGAACTGCGCTGAACAATCTCAACCGACTCCCAAGTCGAATCCTCTATTTCCCTATCTTTCCACCTAATTTTAACCTCAAGGATTAGTCAACTACTACAGAGTTTTCTTTCCCTGAATTCAAGTACCTTATCAGGTTCATGTGGAACATAGGATAATTCTTCGACTTCAACGAGTTCTTGAGGAGTAACTGTGTTATCCTCACCTCCCAGTTTCCCTTTCAATCTATTGATATGAAAGACTGGATGAACTCTAACATGTGGAGGTAGTTTTAAGTTCAAACGCAACCGTGCCAATCTGATGTATAACTCGAAAATGAACCACAATATCTAGGAGATAAATTCGAGCATTTTTCTATTGACAAAGTATGAGAATCTTAAAATAAACCAACGCTCGTGGTTCAAAAGATCGAGATGAGTGTCTCCTATTAGCATAAAACCGTACCCTATCTTGAGCACTCCTGATAGAATCCCGAGCTTCGATCCGCATTTCCTACATATGATGCAAGAAATCCCTCGATGCATCAAGCTCGATGTCCTTAAGATCGACATCAATAGATGCCCTGGGTTGATACCCATACATAAGTATGCACTTAGGCGGCCAAAAATAGTAGTAGCTGGCTTGACTGGTGAGACCTGGTTAAGGTTCTCACTTCTTGGGAATGTGGATCCTTCCATTGAGTCAAAATTTGACAATGTATCACTGGTCCCTAATATAGGTCCTTATATAATGCTAAACTGGGTTCTAATCGAAGGTCTTGAGCCCAGTGTACGCTGGTTACGTGCCCAGGTCAATAGATGCACAATCATCTATATCGGCCTCTAATACACGCCTAGATCGTAGGTGCATGTGACTACAGGGTGTAGGAAGGTCCTACAAATCCCCCGGACAAGCTTGGAAATTTTTAAAATTTTTCCATTTTTATTAGTTTATTTTAAATTTTTTTGGGATTGGCTAAAGTTTTTCCAAAACACGTGTTTTGTGTTTCTTAACCCATCTAGCACTAGAAATACTGTATTTTTTTTGAGTCAGTTAAGTGTTGCAGCACTGGCCCCCATAGTAAGCTCCTTAACTATGTAAAATTGTAAATTTCTCGGATGTCACACAAGTTGTGTCAATGTGATCGCAACATCCTAAAACATATATTAGGCAAGTTTGTGCAACTTAAGGCAGTTACAAGGTATCTAGGTTGGTCTATTGCCATGATGGCCCTTACTCCGTTGCTTCGATTAAGGCCTCTCTTTAGGTTTGATTTGGGACTCTTTCCTTTGGGTTTTTTCAATTGAATGTTTTTTATTTTTTAAGGTTTTTGATGCCTAATTAGCCTAGCTAATGAAAAAACCAAAAAATGAGACCTAGTTTCAAAAATTATGCAAAAATGCATATTTTAAACTAAATCTTAATGCCCTAAATATTCTATGTGTTATACATGCAACATCACGTGCTCCTCTCATTATATGCTCAAGGAGCTATATTAAGGTTGATTTTCCTCTGACATCAAAGATTTCACTTTAGGATTAAGTCAAAACCTCTTCTTAAATTCTCTAAATAATGTAAATGAGATACTAAGGTAGGCTTTCCTATGACATCACAGATTTCACTCGAGGATTAAGCCGAAACCTCTTCTTAAATTCTCTAAATCATGTAAATGAGATGTACTCTGTTGTAACTTCAAACACAAAGTTCAAAGCAAATGACTTGTGAACAAGAATGACAATAGAACCAAATCACATCCAAGGCTCCAATATCATATGCCTTTTGGAGTGTGACCTCCTAATCGCCACCATTGGGCAATATTGGGTAATCCCAATATTTGCCAATGGATTGGACTTGAGGCTAAGTCTTGAGGGTAGCCTTGGTTGTGGCATCATATATATTCAATTCAAGAACTTACCTTACCTTTGCCAAAGCATGTGTCATTTTGGGAACTTTGCAAAATAACTAAAAAAATGCAACTCATGTTGTTTTGACACATTGGAGAGCTCCATAGCAATGGGGTGCAGAGAAAGAGCTTCAATGACCTTGATGGAGGCAAGAAGAGGGTTTACTTCACAGTGGTTCTCACTCACAAGAGGCATTACAAGAGGGGAAACTCATGCAAGGGTTAGCCTATATTTAATCCTACATAAACATGCATTCATCAAGGAATGCAAAGGTCCAAGAGAATTCATACAAGAGAGTAGGGAGAAGAGGAAAGAGAGCTCACATGAATTCTACTGCAATTATCAAAAAATGTCTTATATACAAGTGACATCTTCACACTTGGCCGACCATAACCTAAAATGTCTTTTATACAAGCAGATAATGTTCACACTTCACCCGCCATAACCTAAAAATAGTCCATGATAGCACTCAATTACTAGTATAAGCAAGTAATATACATGAAGTTTGAGATTTCCCTCACTTGGAATTAAGCACAGAGTAAGGCCGCTTTATATGTTCTAGCACCATCTTACAAATATATGTTTCTATCATAAAAAGGTACTTGTAGAAAGTTAAGATGGTGAAGCACCTTACCAAAGTAGGACGGGTGAGACCATGGTAATTATAGTAGTTAACAATGCATATAAACATTTATAATTTAAATCATATCTTGTTTTATCTTGTTTGTTTTGCTAGCTAGGGGTCAACACCAATAGTTTAATTTTACAAGCAAAACATTTAATCCCCGTCTGTGCCTCTTACTATTAGTTATAACAACAATAATTGGGATCATAGATGTTTTAACACCATCATGAGAGACATATCTGTTATCTAGTCCTCTTATCAAACTTTGTCAATGGAGATGAGGTTATTACTTAATCAACCATCTTAACAATTATAAAAGGGGACCAAGGTGGCTCTTGAATCAAAGTGATGGCATGATGTGTCTTTGAGGGGGGAGCACATGAGCCTAATAAACATGGTAAAAAACAGGAGCGTATTTATATGTATACAAGTATACATATAAATATAAAAGGGTTGGTAAATATATGTTTTTCTATGTATATGAAAATAATAAGAGTATATTATCATGATATGAGTATGCATATAAATATAAATAGCTTGATAATTTTTTTTCTATGTATATGATATAGAAATATATTTTTTCTATGCATAGAAACTATAAATGGGTTGGCGAATATATTATTGGGTGAATTTTCCAAATTTTTTATCTTATATGCTAATAAGCATGATCAAAACACAAACTTATCAAAATAGAATTCACATATATATTGAGTTCACATGTATACATGATTTGACTGTAATTTTTTGCAATCTGTTTATCAAAACAGAAATGCACACATACATTTTTGTCAAATTTAGTTTCTACCCCTTCAATTGATATTACATACATTGTATGGACCTGTATCAAAAGACAACTGGCACACATAATTCCTTTCTTAGATTTCCTTAACTGGTTCCCCCCCCACACAAGATATTGTGCGTTGATTAGTAGGGATTTTATTCACTGGTTTTTGTCTAAGTTCACTTGTTAGCATATTTGAATATCTAATCCAAAATTCAAAACCCTTTAAAAGAGAACACTTGTCTATAAAGGGATAACACTCGTCTATAAAGTTGTAAGTGTAGGTAATTATGAAAGTGTCTTACACTTTATTTTTAAAAATCTAGATACCTTGACATGCTGATGTACAAGTAGGTGATCACAAATGCATATTCAAGGCATATTCAAGTAGTACTAAAAATGTGTTATATTTCAATTCTTGGCCAAGTTAAAAGTGGAAATAATTGAAATGCTCACTCACACTACAAAGGCTAATGGGAACTTATGATATATTTATTTCACTCTTCGTAGAAAAGTTGATGGGATTTTTACAAGTAAAGGATGGGAAAACATCCAAAATTAAAATCTGCAAATTCATTAAATTTTTCTTGGTAGTTAGTAGATGGCCAACTAGTCAATGGCCACTTGGGCCCATTGTTATGTGGATGTTGTTGTTGAAAGGTCTTTACTACTACCTAGAAACAAATGGAATATTAGACATGACCATGTCACATATGTGTTGTAATTGTCTAAAAAGACTTGATATTAGCTATAAGCTAAGTTTTTAGATTGTGGATTTTGAGAATACATTGGTGATTTAACTTGATGGACTAGTCCTTGAATAGAGTTTATGAATGAAGATATGTGGCTTTTCGAGAACACATCAGTGATTTAATTTGATGGACTAGTCCTTGAATAGACTTTATGAATGAAGATATGTGGTTTGTTTCCAATCATTCACCTAAATCCATGTAAGAAGGACCTTGTCTCAAATGATCCATGTGCAATGACTAGCTCTATGTTCATTCTCACGTTCCTTTTCTACCTAAGGACTTTTTAGAAAGGCTAGAAATCTTTACCACATAATTAAATCATGGAGAGGATCATACCTTTTTCAACATGTTAACTATTACTATATTTCAATTAAAATGAACTTGAAGGTTAGAGCATCATGTCAAGAAGGCAAATGGGCCATTTTTTGCAATAGAAAAGGCCTCATCCAAGATTTTTGATCTAAACATCAATTTGTCGTTTTCTAGTCTTGGGGAACACATCTCCCACCGTTCTCTAGAGGCATAATCATTTGACTTAATGTATGAACTTTTTTAGTTCTTCCATGGCTCAATTAATCCATGGTACCATTGTAGTACTTGGGGAACACATCTCCCACCATTCTAGAGGCGGAATCATTCGACTTGAACTTTTTAAGCTCTTCCATGGCTCAACCATCACTACAACTTGTGTACTATCAAAGAAAATATTGAATTAATATATGTAGATATTCGTCTGTGTCTCTCCTACCCAATCCAAGATAGGCCAAGGGTGGAGTAACATTGAGTCTCTTTTTTTTTTCGTAATAGAAGATATATTACCAAAATTACTATACAAATGGCCTCATGGCCGCCATGTGATGTACTAGGTTTCCCTCACTAATTAAATATTGGCACCATTGGCTGCAATAAGTATGACATTGCCAATTCCCTTTACTGGATATGTTCTGAGTAGTAACATGTTCCCAAGAAATCCATGTCTGCCATGGCTTATTCCTGCTCTTTTACATAGCATAAATCGAATTGGTTGTTGTATTTGATGCAAATCTTTGCCAGTCCATGGCAATAAAGGTAAGAAAAAAGGTATCATGCTAATCATAATGGATTGTGCCACTTTGAGCTATGCATAGGCCAACCCTGAGATTTCCAATACACAAACTTATCATTTATCCTTGTAGAAATCCATGCCAACAAAGCCTATTAATCAACATCAACTCTAATCGGATAACCCAAGTGGTGTGTGATGTATCTCCTTTGTATGACCTACCCATTTCCATCCCAAACCAAACAAATCACTCTCGGTACAACTTATTAGAGCAGATTTTTGCATATAAAATTATAATCCTAAACTAAGACCAAAAGTATCCCAAACAGCTATAACCTTCTGAACATTATCTCGAAAAAATTCCAAAATTTTGTTTCCTCGACCTATCAAAATTAGTAGGTTTTAAGATCTTCCCCCCCCCCCCCCCCCCCAAAAAAAGAAGAAGAAGAAGAAGAAGAAGAAGAAGAAGAAGAAGGCAACCACGATTGTTAGAGAAGAGGTTGAGTGGGCCCTATGTTCGATCCTCGCTGAGTGCTGGGGATGTCTATCCTTATACAAATTGCCGATACACAAGCCCGGTGTAAATATCCATTTCTTGTGCCTTCACTAAAAAAAAAAGTTTTTAGGGACCTAAGGGTCAAGTGGTTTGAATAGGAGGTTGTGTTCAAAGGGATTCTAAGTTAGTTTTAGTGCTTGACATGTAAACTCTGCCAGCTCCTCAATGCTCATGCAAAGACTGCGGGGTGAACGGCCCATATCCGATCATCGGTGCGCCATGTCAGCCTTTATTTACCGTGGACACGTGCGACGCCGTGGTCGGCGATCTACATCCCAAGCGATTGACGACTTTGAAAATATGGAGTTGGAGGGACTACTAGGTAGCGTAGGTATACGTGCACATCACCTACGTTCACGTACAAAACTTGACCTTGCGATAATATTTTCCTAATCCTAGCCGGTCAAAAAAAAGGGACAAGGTTCGACTATGAGTCATTATGGCACGTTTGCTTAATCAAAATTTTATTATTTTATCTAGACAGGTCTTTACGGTTAAAATTACAATAAAGGCTGGTTTTTTTTAAAACGAGCTATTGAATTCTTGTAATTGAATTAGACTGTTTAAACTTTACACACGGCTTGTCCCAACATGCTAGATGAGGAGATGGGTGATCTCTTCGGAGCCATGTCGCATCTGGCAAGACAACCCTTAAATCTATCCGGTTTTTGTTTCCAAAATCTCTACTATATGCCATTTAATATATGAAAAATCAGTCCTTAAAATAAGGGCTACTTAAAATCTCAACCAAATTTTCTTAATTTTGGTCGATAAAAATACACTAGAATGTTGTTTTTTCAAGCGCTGGTTCGACTTGCTTAATTAAGAGCCACGTGTTGCTACGGTAGCGATATTATGTTAAATTGGTGTGCCATATGCACAATGTAAAAGCACACACTTCATCTTGTAGATGAGAACACAAAAAAAAAACACTTCATCCCACCATTCAGATAAAGAATAGCATGATTGAAAAATAGGCCAAAAATACTTATCCGTTCTTTATTTGCCAATAACCTTGAAGCCTTCTAAAACCTTGCAAATACTCTAAGGTATCTCCTTCTTTATAGGTGATGGCTGGAATTTATCCCAACATGCCAGTTTCTTCTATGTTGTCTACCATTCGTCCTTTGTTATTGTGTGAGACATCTGCTTTATTGTTGGCCTCTACTGCCCCCATTAGTTGGGCTCTTATACACAATAATGATGAGCATGGAGTTTGACTTAATATCTACCGAGTATGCATGAATCTAAATTGTGCTCCCTTGTTCATCTACCTACTTGTGTAAACACCCTTATACACTTGGAGCCCTAAGACCCACCTGGAAAGCCCAAGAGAGCCAATGCATTGCCTTAGATGAGTGGCCATCAACACACAGAGGATCTCGCTTTTTCTTCTAAAAAAATTTGAACCAGGGTAAACTAGGCACAAATGTGCCCCGTTAAATTTGAAAAGCCAAATGCTTTTGTCACTCTTCCATTGGCCAAGGTGTGTATACACCCTAAACCAGATTGTTCTCCCTCATAGGTGTGTAAACATCCTTTATAATGCCTCCCAGTTGGTAAAGGGTAAAGTACAAAGGTAAAAACACTTTTACGTGCTTTAAATTATGCTGCAGGGTGAAAGGAAGGTAAAGGTTACAATGACCTTTGAAATTGACGCCAGCAATGGCATCACACGATGAGGGCCCTCCGCGTTTATCTTTCTTCCGGCAAGAAAGGGTTCTGTTTGTCCTCCGCGGGTTTCCCTTCTGTCTACTTCTTATTGACAAGTTCTTGCGTGTGGAGGGTAGCAAAGGTAGTGTCTAATACCGGCTGACCTTCATCTTCCTCTACGATGAGCCCTCCTCAGGATTCTCGAAATCGTTGACGCAGCAGCTTCAAGAAGCCATGGGTAAGGATCGTTGACACACACATAATTACTGTGTGTGTGAGAGAGAGAGAGAGAGAGAGAGAGAATGAGAAGTTCTCTGATTTGCGTGTCCTCCCCGAAGTTGCGTTTTTGGTATAATTTTCTCTTCAACAAAGTGTCTTCCAGCGCTCGTCTCTCTTGCTTTTCTCTGCTTTTATGTCCATGTATATTCCCTCACTCATCAGTGCCACCAGAAACGGATTTTGAGGCAGATCTGCACCATGCTAACCCTTCTTTCCCTTGATGTTTTCATGCAGATGCAAGCTTCACCTCATGCCTGCAGTTGAACTGTAAGGGCTGATCTTTGATCTCACATCCTGGGCTCTAAAGAAAAAAAATCCTGTAATCGGGTTATTATATTGGAGCAACTGGGCTAGTGGCCACTCTCATTTTGGTCTTGAAAGGACGTTTTATGACGCTCGTTTGGGTCCCGAAAGAACACTTTTTCTGCAATTGGGCACTCTCATTTTGGTCCTAAGAGGACTTCTTCTTCCAGTAGGCAGTCTCATCAAGGCATTATTTCTTCATCTTTAGCCTCTCCTTTCATCTACGGCACCCAGGTGCACTTGTGGATTCTCTCTCCAAGCTCTCCCCACCCTCGCTTACCTTGAAGAATCAATAACGAGTGCAAAGGCTCCAAGAATGAGTATGCACTACACTCACAAGCATAGTGGCCTCACTGCTGATTCTAGGGGTTTTACGGATCCCCCCCCAGTGTACTTGTATGACAGAGATGTCAGACATGAACCAGATGCCCATGTGAATGGTGCCATGAGCGAGGATAGCAATCAACCCACAGCCGGTGATGGGTACAGCAAGCTGAGAAATGCCAACTCCCCAGTCTCGTCTCTATCTCCACCTCAGTCGTCTGTAAGCTCAGAGCTGCTGTCTCAGTCAAGTTTGGAATATCTTTGTGACAGTGATTCACACAGAGGTGATAACTCTGGCTGCTCACAGGCCTCCTTTCACAACCAGTTTTTCTGCCAAACCCATGGGCCACATAGAAGTGCTTCCTGCCATGTTGAAAGCCCTGATTCTTTACTGGGTTATCCTCCTGTGCAGCATGGGCAAACATCTAGCCTAGATGCCAGTGGTGGTTTCTCCTCTGGCGATAAGTCCATGAAGGATATGTTGGAAGAGCTCGAAAGTGAACTGCTGGGTCCGGATGGAGATGGCGCAGATTCTCTTGAGTTTTCCAGTTACAATAGCTCCGCCTGGAGAGAGCTTTTAGGTGAAGTCCCACATTCAATTTTGCCTGCTAGTAATGTTTCGAGCATGCAGAACTTGGCTATATCAGAGGCAAAGCAAGGAAGCCAGCAAGCAGAATCAGGTTCTTATGGATCTTTAAATCCGCCTTCTTCAGGGCGTTCTTTTGGAATGATGAATGTGAACCGAGGAAGCCGGGCCAAAACTTTACTTGTGATGTGTGCTGCGGCCATTGCTGAAGATAGACTGGATGTGGCAGAGACAGTTATGCAAGAGCTGAGAAAAGAAGTGTCTGTATTTGGGGACCCCATAGAGAGGCTTGCCGCCTATATGTCGGAGGGTCTTGTGGCTAGGCTTCAAGCTTCAGGTTTCTCACTTTACCGAGTTCTGAAGTGCATAGAGGCACCAGCAGCAAATGTTCTCTCAGCGATGCAGAAGCTCTATGAGATCTGCCCTTATTTCAAGTTTGCATATATGGCAGCAAGTGGTGCCATAGCTGAAGCATTCAAAGATGAAGCAAAGGTCCACATTTTTGACTTTCAAATTGCCCAAGGTACGCAGTGGATTTCTCTCATACAAGGCCTGGCCAGCAGGCCTGGAGGCCCTCCTTCCATTAGAATAACGACTGTTGACGATATTACCTCTCAGGGTTCACCCATAGGGGGCATGCAACTTGTCAAACAGAGACTCAGCAAGCTGGCGGAGTCTCTGAGAGTCCCTTTCGAGTTCAATTCCATCCCTTCGAGGCTGTCTGAATTGCAAGCTGACATGATAGAGACAAGAGAGGGAGAGGCCCTAGCTGTGAATTTTACCCTCCAGCTACACCACATGCCTGATGAAAGTGTGTGTGTCACGAACCCACGGGACCGACTCCTCAGAATGATGAAAAGCCTCAACCCAAAAGTGTTTACACTGGTGGAACAAGAGGCTAATACAAACACTGCACCCTTCTTGGCAAGATTCATAGAGACGTTGGAGTATTACTCTGCAATTTTTGAGTCTGTTGATGTGGTTCTCCCAAGGGAAAGCAAGGAAAGAGTCAATGTTGAGGAGCAGTGCTTAGCTCGGGATATAGTGAACATAATTGCTTGTGAAGGTCCAGAAAGAGTGGAACGACACGAGCTGACTGGTAAATGGAGAGCCCGCATGATGATGGCAGGTTTCAGGCCCCACCCTTTGAGCTCGTATGTTAATAGCACCATCAAGACTCTTCTTGAGTCCTACAGTGAAAACTACAGATTGATCGAAGAAGGAGAAGCTCTGTTTTTGGGCTGGTTGAATAGATCTTTAGTAGTGGCTTCAGCCTGGCATTAACTGACAAGAGATAGTTTTTGGTATCAGCGAGTGGTAGCATACAAGAAAAAGTGTTGGTTAGGAAGAGGCTAAGGCATAGACACTTAAAAACATGTAAAATTAGGTAATACTTTCTAGCACGCTAGAGCTCTGATGTGCAGTTCTGACATACTAAATCAAAGACTTTCTCTAAATGTTTTTTCCTCTTTTCTTAAACACTGGTGTTCACACTATCTACTATGAGGGATACTATGAAGGGGAATGGCTGTTATGTGTAGCTAACTTCATTGATATGAGAAGACACCCACCTGAGTTCAAGGAATTATATATGGTGGGTGTACATTGGCCTCGCTACCTACAAGCAGGGGCTTCTGTCCCTTAGCTCCTTGCAGACATCTGTCTCTATTTTTCAAGGCCTTGTCAAAAGTCTGCTTTACCATTGTGCTCCTCTTTTCTTTCAGTGCTCAGGTATGTAAGGCGTATGCATTCATTGCACATGCTCATGTTCTGGCTCTGCATATTATCATTTTTTACAATAAATTCACGCTGATAGAAAAAAGTTCATGCCTAAAATCCAGAACAAAATTGCTTTTAATCACATCATGAGTGTACGTTTAATCACATAATGAGTGTGAAATGAAGAAAGTGCAAGTAAATGATTCATGATTTTGTGGCAAATCACTTAAGAAACTCCCATTATGCAGACAGGTTCTTATTAGGCTTGCCTTGAATATCTTGGAAATATCATAGCAAGGAAGAGAAATAAAGACTGCTCATCTGTGTGTTTGTGTGTGCATGCTTATACATGTGCAAAGCCCTTGTAATAGGAAATCATAAACCTTGGAAAAAAGAAGTTTTTGATTTATGTCATGCCATTCTCATGTTGGGTATTTGGAGCTTCACGTGTGTGTAACCCGGTTATTGAACGTACTTGTCTGTGTGAACCTGACCATGTATGCAGTATGGTACCACGTGAGTGAGTATGGTACCGCGTGAGTCTAAGGGAGGGGGTTCTGTTTAAGGAGGCACATAAGCCTATACAATAGGGATAGGTCCCGTTAATTTCTAATACTTAGCATAAATGTAAGGGAGGGGAGGTGGGGGAGAGAGGGAGGGAGGGAGGGAGTTAGGAAAGGCAATCCAAAGTGAGTTCGAATAGTGCAAATGAATAAGAAATTATACGCCATAATGAAATAAGGTTACTTTCAGGATCTAATAGTAAAAAGCAATCAAATCACTTAGTTATAGAATTTTCAAGCTAAACTTTTCACAATTTTAGTAGACCTAGGTAGCCACATTGCCTTACTAATGACTTCTATTTGCATATGAAATGCAATAATCTTACTTAGGACCTAGGTTAGAAAATAGGGTTATCCAAGAATGCCTACAAAGACTTTAAATCGCGAGAGACATAATGATTTGTATTAAACCAATATTATTTTCATAAACATTTGTGCTACATAGCATTGGGAGATTGAGCTCATATTAGTGGCTAGTCTTTACCGAATATTATTGCGTATGGGTGTGTTCGAGTAGAGCCACTAGGGTTCAAGTTGAGAGATAGCCCCGATTGCATGGACTTAAGGTTGCAATAGTGTTCTCTCTGTATGGTGGGTTGGAGAACCCAAGACCCCTCCCCTCTCTTTTCTTGTATCTTAGCTATGAAGCAAAAGCCCCACATTACATTGATATCATAGCTAACAAGGTTCTCTCACATTGCCCGCCACATAGTTCTCTTAAATTTTCAGCCCCCAATGAGGAAATTGATCTGCCATAGGTTCAAGAAAATTATCAAGATTTTGTGGTGGGGAAGAGGATTGCCATATCTTTCTATAAAGCCGGACCCTACTGAAATGCACCCGCCTTCTTGCTTTTTGGGTGTGTGGCTTTTAAAGAGGAAAGGTTACTAGAAAAGGGCTGCTTATTATACTTAGTCGAGTAGATTACATAAATCTGGTTTAGAGAACAAAGAAATGATCCTCTGGAGTTGTATGGTATAAGCTTAAGATGGGGTTCCATTAGTGCTATAGGGTCCCTAGATAGGGGTTTTTAGAGGTTGTTGCACGTAGGTGACATTCCCCTTTACTAATAGTGAATCCCCCATGGGGTGTGAATAGCTAAACAATCCCTAAAAGGGTGTTCAAACAGTCCCTAAAAGTGTGTGAACACTTACCTATTTTTGTATGCGTGTGTGAAACCACTTTTATAAGTGTACTATGTGTCACTTGTCCAATCCATATGTGTGATTTGTTTGGGTCAAAAGATGAGGCTCTAGGCCTACAAAGGCATTGTACTCTATCAAGTTTAATGATCATTAATAAAATCATCATTTGAGTCGTGCAATTCATTGTCTCTCATCGTTTGAGTTTGTCACTCTGTGTGCGCGCGCACACAAACACCATGGATATCTTTCACCCTCCTTAGCTTTTCTCACCCTCCTTAGCTTTTCTCACCTCTTGGGTGCCCCGATCTCAATAACTGGTATCAGAGCTTGTCTGTGCCTCTCCAGATCCTTGATGCACCTACGCTGCCCATTCTTTTGTTGCCGCCTGTCTTTGCTCAACTTTGTTATCACGATCAAGAAAAAAGCATTGTACTCTATGAAGTTTAACACTCATTAATAAAATCATCATTTGAGTTGTGTAATTCGTTGTCTCTCATCGTTTGAGTTCATCTCTCTCTCTCTCTCTCTCTCTCTCTCTCTTCAACATGGACATCTTTCACCCTCCTTAGCTTTTCTCATCTCCTGGGCCCTAATTCAATATGTCATGAGGTTCATGACTTGCAAGGGCAGGCCATACTATTTGAGAAGGAAAATAGTTGCCT
The DNA here is from genome assembly GCF_041138505.1 of Cibotium barometz. Taxonomy (NCBI): domain Eukaryota; kingdom Viridiplantae; phylum Streptophyta; class Polypodiopsida; order Cyatheales; family Cibotiaceae; genus Cibotium; species Cibotium barometz. Next base: position 49,535,622 of record NC_141076.1, read on the forward strand.
CATGTGTATGTGTGCATGTGCGGGCATATGTGTGTGCAATGCGTATGCATCGTACATGCGTGCCATGCACGTGCATGTGACCCAATTTCGATTCATTAGCATGGAGCAAGATCTCAACTTAGAACAAAAACAAAACAAATTTCATGATCTCAACTCAGAACAAAAACAAAACAAATTTCAAAACAATAACAAGTTTTGGATTGAATAGCATCAATTCATGATATATATTTGCTCGAGGGGTTCAGTAGATACAACCCCATGTACACCATTGTTCAAATGGTATAAAAATGGATTTTGAGATTTTAAGACACCGCTTACTAAAATGTAAGTATCCCTTGAATTGATTTTTCCCTTTTCTTAAAAAAAATTTAGAAAGTTCATTGTATATGGATCGTTTTAAAAAATATATTTGCGTGTCCCATACTACATAGCGATGACTATAAGGGGATTGCAGGACATTCTCCCCATAGCCAGTTACGGCTTCCCAGTGCTACGTGTCTAGTAGGTGCCCACCAGTGCCGCCGAAATCCAATTTTTTTTATAAAACCCCCTCAACCGGTCAATCTTCTTGTTGTTGACTGGTGAGCGGAAGAAGAAGATTAAACAATCAAAGTGTAGCAATATTATTATAGACTTGGGTTATTTAAGGCATAACAATTGCATTAAGCACACTAATATAATTGCATTAAGCACACTCTTTGCTCACATGAAATGACAATGAAAATCTCAAATTCTTTTCACATTTTGTGTTTATCACGAAAGTTTAGGCTTAATTATTGGGCTTATTTACTAATCATACAAGCAAGAGAAAAAAAACAGGGGCTTTTTTTTGCCCACTGGCTAGTAAAAAGTGATTGGCTATTTTTCAAGGACAATTTTTAAAAACCATGCCATGAAGACAAGGCTGAATATTATTTCCAAACAGATAGGCTGGCACATGGTAATGCAATGTGGGCCAGCCCTCTCAAAACAACCATATAATATAATGTCATACCTTGCCCGCAAAAAAAAATTGTGGGCCAACCCTCTCAAAGAAAGAGAAGCATCTAAATAACCTTAACTAGTCTACAACTTTATGAAATTTGCAAGGGAAATCTCTTTTGTCATTATCCACATGTCATAATATTAGCACCATGTAGATTGTGGAAAATGCATTTCTATATATAAAACCTGACCTTTAATCATACAAATTTGCACAATCTCAACAAAGGTATATGCAGACAAAAAAGAAGTCAACAAAGAAAAATCATAAAACACTTAAAAAAACCAGAGGACAAAAGTGCTCTATCGCATCATAGCATTTTTTTTTTCCTAGTCTTGCCAAATCAATGGCGTCACGTTTTGAAGCGTAGAAAGACTTGAGTGCCAAATTCTGGAGGGATAACAGAAGCGAGACAGTGAGAGGGTTGCAAGGGTTTCTTCTTTGAATTTGTAACATGGCTTCGAAAACAACGTGCAGCTGCAGAAGCGGAAGCAAGGAAGGGCAGGCCAGAGGCGGCTATGGTGGCGTTCTACAAAGTCAAAAGGCAGGGAGAGGGACATTTTAAAAAGAGGTTGAAAAGGGGATTGTGTAGTCCCCCTCCGTAGCCCAGTTTGTCAACACACACACAGGTGTAGGTGTGCGTGACAAGATGAGGTTGCCTATTGACATGAAAGCACGCAGACCTTCACCCCATAGCTGCCACAGCGACCCTCCACCCACCTCCTGTTCATTTTAGACCCCCCTGCAGACCTCACCTGGCTCTCCCCCATTGGTTACAATCTTGCCTTCCGTCTTGTGGTGGTACCACACGATCGCCACGCAGTATCACACGTTTGCCATGACGCATTCCCACGTCACTTGGAAGATCAAGAAACGTACGCATGACGCATTTCTACGTCACTTGGACGCTGGACCATTGAGATTGCAATTAACCTCTCATCAACCCGTTTTAGTCACAGAAATTTGATTAAGGAAACATGGTTCCATTCGAACCATGGTTACATTCAAACCAGGTCTCACTCGCTAGGGCTTTTTGTTGTTGTGTGCAATGGTTCCATGCATCGGTGCAAGCCAACAAACACCATCATGCACTGTTGAGCAAGTTTTGATAGTGCCTTTGGGAGCCTCCTAACCACTTTGAAGTTCAGTCTCCAAATAATCTGCTAAAAGCCAAATCTACCAACCAAGGTTTGAGAAAAGATGGGTTCACTTTTAGCCTTCTCAAAATTGTAGGCAAGGGAAAAAAAGTTCTCAAAATTTTGAAGCTTTCGTTTTACTTGCATGAAAGTAGGAAGAAAATGTTGCTTCAACATTTGTCATTCCCTCTTCAATCTATGGTGAAAAAGGAATTGATTGTAAGATTCTCACAAAAATGGTTTCTAGAACATTGCTAGCACAACCACTATTAAACTTGGGGATGGAAATAAATGAGAGGACTTTTTAGGAGATTCGCCACTCTTGGAAAATAAGAGATAATTAAAGTTCAAAGTCTCGCTTGCTTTGAAACTCAACAATTATCATAGCCACTTTGAAATTCAATCTCCAAGGAAGCAAAAAAAACACCCTCAAAATTTTCAAGCTTATTTTATTATTAAATGAAAGTAACGAAGAAAATTCTCATTCAAAATTTTCCATTTCCTCTTCAATCCATAATGAAAAAGGATTGATGTAATGTTCGACAAGATTGGTTTCTAGAACATTGGTAATCACTCTTAAACTTGGGGAGAGAAATAACTGAGAAGTCTTTTTAGGAGATTCACCGCTTTTGTTGAGTTGGCAAGAAGTGGCAAATGCTTTCCTCTTTTTCGTAGCCAAACAATCATACACTAGTCTTGGGTTTGGGCAAAGATAGGACCAGAGAAAGTTTTAAATCTGAAAAATTCTTCTAACAAAATGCAAGAAGAAACAATGCCTCTTAGAAATTTTCAAGGTTTTCCTCCTAGGCTACCGGCCTGGTGCCTACTATTGCCACCACCTATAGTCCAATAGTAGCACCCCTATCTATAATGAGGTACATCATTTGAATCTACCCCACTGGCATCCTCTCTCTTTGTAAGAATTCAAAAATCAAGTTTGAGCTATAACCTACCCCACTAGCATCCTCTCTTGCAATACCTCTCTTGCAATAGTAAAAAATAACAAATCAAGTTTTAGTTATAATTTGATGAAACTATTAAAAAATGCTCACTTAAAATTTTTGGTTTCTCTTTAATCCATGGTGAAAAGAATACATCTATAAAAAGAGTGTCTGAGAACACTCCTCTTGCCTCATTTTACAAACCAAGTGGTCCATCCATGTAAATGGAGATTTGGTTTGCCACGTGCCACTTGCCATTTAGCAAACACAATGTAAATGGAAATTTGGTTACCACTTGCCACTTTCCATTGTAGTAAACATAACCAAGAAACTAGCCCTTTTTCTCACAACCAAACTTCTTTGCTTTCCTTTCTCATTAAAAGTTATTTTTAAAAGGCAGAATCCGTCAAACAGAAACCAAACAATTCTATCATTTTAAAACCCACACTTTTGAGTGCTTTGGTGTGATGATAACATTTGCAGCTTGTCAAAGAGAAACCAAACAAATTGTATCTTTTTATTATTTTAAAATCCACACTTTTAAGTGCTTTGGTGAAGATAACATCTGCAGCTTCTCTTGCATCTTTGAAATTTCTAGTATTGCATTGGAAATGTGGGTGCATAAGTTCTTGCTCTTCATCAAATTTAGATAGATATGCTACCTTTACCATGTCAACCAAAGGACCCCCCAAATTATTTGTTGTGTGAAATAAAAAATCACATCGAACATGTTCTTTAGCTTGGAAATGAAGTGCGAAATGTCCCTTCTAACTTTCTATGTGAAATAAAAAACCGCATAGGGTTTTCTTTAGTTTTGAAAACTAGGCAATGAAGTGCAAAATGTCCTTTCTAATTATTACCAATGGAGGGCAACCAATTCTCCATGTGTTCGAACCAAGGTTTGGGAAAAGACAGCGTCGCTTTTTATCTTGAAGCCTACTCAATTTTTGAAAAATCTATCTCGTCTTGTGAGAGGAGAAGGAAAAAATGTTGTTAAATTTGCAGCAATGTGATGAGCTATGGTGGATCAAATGCTAGAATCAACATCATTAACAAAGAGATTAGATGATGATCAAGATGAGATTAGTGAGCAATTAACTGATAGATTAATGTAGGCATGGATAATAAAAAACCAGCAAATTCTCATTAGGCCAATTCCTCAATTTATAGAGTTTACATCCAAGCATCTAATCCCACTGATCTCTCCTTGATTCACTCCAGCTCTTTTGCTTGATTCTCTCCACCTCTTCCCAGAATACCTCCACACATCCTAAATCTTCTCATGCTACCCTTTATTCTCTCCCAGTGGATACCTCTCACCTTTTCACAGCTTCTCTCTCATTTACAGATTCTCTTTTACAGCCTCTTGCTAAGGGCTTGTTCCCGCACACACCCTATTCACTTGTATATTTCAACACCTCCCCTCAAGTGAATACTCCTAGCACACCTGGACCCTATACCAAGTTTCCCTCTTACTTGGTAGTCCGCGACTAGTGCCTCAAGTCCCTAAACTCATAGTCCTTGACACTCGCTCTCTCTATGTGTCCAAGGCTACTACAAGTGCCCGTGACCTTGACTAAAGTGCTCACACATACATCTACCACATGGCCTACATCATCGGTGGCTCAGAGGTGGTTTTACTCTGTTGGGACAGGTTACATTGGGTTGTGGGGTTTCTCTCTCTCTCTCTCTCTCTCTCTCTCTCTCTCTCTCTCTCTCTCTCTTTCTCTCTCTCAGAAAAGATGATCTGACTCCACTTCCTAAGGCGCCTCCATGAAGTTTGCCGATGTCATTCCTTCTCCACTGGGTTTGCTGTAGCAGTCTCTTGCCATGTGTCCTGGCTTTCCACAGTTGTGGCAAGTGAAGGTCCTTCCTCCTACTCTGCCTCTTCCTCGTCCTCATCCTCATCCTCATGAGAATCCTCCTCGGATGAAAAATGCTTTTTCCTCTTCAGTTGTTGAGTCTAGCCATTTCTTCTCTTTGACCTTGGTCTCTTGCTCTAGTAGAGCTCCTTCTATCTCATGCAGCTTCAGTTCAGGTACATTCTTTAAGGTTGCTATAATGTTTTCATATTCACCTTTGTCCACACTCTTCAAAAGCACTGCTAGTGCCTCATCATCTTCTACCTTTTTACCAATGACTGCCAGTTGTTGCTTAATGCTTTTATATTTGTTCAAGTGTGTGATTAAAGGTTCACTTTCCTTCATATCCAGTTTGTAGAATTGCATTAACAGATTTATATTTGAATTTTTTGCTTGAGTGCCAAATAATTTATGTTCATCCCATGCGTCTTTTGCCCCTGTGTGATATGATGAATGATTTCATCATTTAAATTGAGTACGATGAGACCTAATGCTTTCTCATTCCTGCTCTTCCACTCATTTTCCCCACTCACCTCTAGGCATTCATCTCTTCCCTCAACTAGCCCCCACATATTTTTCCTCATGAGCAAATACATGGTTTTTGTTTGCCATGTATAAAACTGCTCCCCATTAAATTTGGCTATCTCTTGTGCCGTGCTCATGATGATGTGAAGGGGGTCTTACCTCTTGATCCAATTTCAAAATTCAAGGGCAGTGTCTACCCTTTTACAACTCAATCTAGTGTTTTTAAAGTGATGATCACAACAGATTTATCAGCATAAATTCACCAAAAATTACATAAAGAAAAGGGTAATAAATCTGTACTGAATGGTTGGAGTATCAAACCATCTCCGAATTATAAACTGAAGTTATAGGGATCTGTATCAAATAGGGATCTGTATCAAAAGGGTAATAAATCTGTACTGAATGGTTGGAGTATCAAACCATCTCCGAATTGTAAACTGAAGTTATAGAGATCTGTATCAAATACCCAATGGTTAATTTGAACCCTCAATCGCACCAAAATATAGTGATTAGTACTGATTAGCAAAATAATCCTCTGTTTTATGTGCAGAAAACAGAGTATGCAGGGAGTCCAGATCTGGGGCCGTAGAGTTCAAATGAGCTCAACTCCTTTCAAAGCCATCAATAGTAGTTAGTGTAGTATAGGATTAAGCCAAGAAATACAAGATTTGACCAAACATTGAAGGGTTAATCTCTGTTTTACCAAAGTCACCTGCAGATTTGATGCAGAGCTTGGATCTCACTGTAGACTTGATGAAATCAAAAATTGTCTTCACACCAGCTTGTAGAGCACCCTTCAAAACCCCTGGGGCCAACAGGACTTAGACCAATTGTATCTGGTGCAGAAGGGATCTCAGTTTTACTTCAGAAAAATGGCACTTGAAAAAATGTGGAAATTTGCAGCTCACGATGGCAATTTGGCGATTCGTTTTAACAGGCGAAAACACAAGGAGTGTAGCTATGTTTGGCTAGAAGGGTTTGGGCCAATGTTATGTGTGAAGGGAGAGAGAGCTCCTCCACCAGCTAGGGGTACATAGGTTAATTGAAAAAGAGGTTAAAAAAATTGATTTTTTTCTAATCTTAATTAATGAGATGATTAGCAAGATAATGGGATATGGTGGATCAAATGCTAGAATCAACATCATTAACAAAGAGATTTGACAATGATTAAGATGAGATTAGTGAGCAATTAATTGGTAGCTTAATGTAGGCATGGATAATCAAAAACTGGCAAATTCTCATTAGGCCAATGCCTCAATTAATTGGTAGCTTAATGTAGGCATGGATAATCAAAAACTGGCAAATTCTCATTAGGCCAATGCCTCAATTTATAGAGTTTACATCCAAGCATCTAATCCCACTAATCTCTCCTTGATTCACTCCACCTCTTTTGCTTGATTCTCTCCACCTCTTCCTAGAATATCTCCACACACCCTAAATCTTCTCATGCTACCCTTTATTCTCTCCCATTAGATACCTCTCACCTTTTCACAGCTTCTCTCTCATTTACATATTCTCTTTTACAGCCTCTTGCTAAGGGCTTGTTCCCGCATACACCCTATTCACTTGTATATTTCAACAAATGCCACCTCCATTTTTTTTAAATAGTAGTAATCGGATGAAAGTTTGAAGAAAATCCTTGTTCAAATTTACCTTTTCCTCTTCAACCCAATCGTGAGAAAAATTCATGTCGAGTTCACTTAAAGTTTTTTCCCGAACACTGTGTTTGACTGAATTTGGGGTGGTTATCTAGGACAAGTGGCTGATCCTCCACATGTAACCTTGGACCAGCCATGTGTGCCCACTTTGTGTGGCACCCCAAAACTAGAGCCAATTTTCGATGCCTCGTCACAAAAGAAAGCTTCAATTGTAAGAGAAAGATACTCAAACTCAATTGAGAGAATGGGATTATGTCCTTTCTCATTAGTCATTTAATGTCTTATATACAAGATTTATATGTATAATACTCGACCGCCCAAGTAATGTCCGAGGGCCCAAAAGATAGTCTAGGCTAATGTCCTAGTCTAAGTATACATTATTGACATTACAAAAGTCATAATCCTGGTCTTGGGTCAATGAAATTGCCCTCTTTTAAATAGAAAGAAAAGGTGAGGATTCGGCACACTAGGACTGGAAGTTGAGGTAGAGAATATGGTGGGGGAGATAAAAGAAGGTGGAGGGCACTATGAAGGAGATGGTATTCTGAAAGAACAACGTGGCTATGGTGGGTTGGGAGGACCATGGTACCTTGGAGAGGATGGTTGAGAAAGTGGATGTGAGAATGTACTTGTCATTGTAGATGTTATGCTAGAGTAAGTTGAGTTAGAGACTACAGTGCTATAGCTCACCGAGGAGGCCAAAGTGCGGTTGGGGATTGGCTTTCATCTCTACAATCTGCTATTCTAGTTGATCAATGGTTTTTATGGCTCACTTGAAGTCCTTTTTGTGCTCAGAAAGTTTGTAGTTGACTTTTGTCAAAATACGCAGCGGAGATGATAACCAAATCTGAGACCACAAGAGCAAGTAGAGTGTAGAAAATAGACAGCACAAGAGAAGGAGAGAGATAGGCGTGTAACTCTGCTCTATACACAAGATCTGAAAATGAAAATAAGATACAATGGTGTGGGGGCCAAGGGGCCATTTTATATGGCCCCATACATGCAGTCGGTAAAAGGCAGCCGACTGGGCCTACATGCAGCCGACTGGGCCTACATGTCCACGACCAGCTCCATCCACCAATCGGCCAGCTGTACATAGTCGGCCAGCATGCGTGAGAGGTCGGGGACCAGAAGGGGCAGTCAGCCAACATCTAGAACCTCCTGACTAGGAGTCGGCCCCAGGATCAGCCAGGGTGTAAAAAATTACCTCCCACACCTGGTAAAAATAGGAAAAAATGGGGAAAAAATACGGGGAGTGAGGAAAAATGAGAAAACACCTACAAAGGGCGGGCACACCCACAACAGAGGCCTTGGTGTCTGATAAAGACAGGAGATGACTTCTAACACCCCCTCTTAGCTCCTGGTTGTGAAATCAACCCTAGGGAGCTGGAGTGCCACCTAAGCGTAGCCTGAGGTAGAGACTTCGTGAAGAGGTCCGCTGCATTGTCCTCCGTCGAACAATAAAGTAGCAAGATGTCACCAGCCAAGATCTTCTCACGTACAAAGTGATACTGTATCTCTATGTGCTTGGTCCGGGCATGGAAGATTGGGTTTCGAGCAATACCTATACAACTCTAGCTATCACATTGGATGACTGTGGCCTCCTTTTGTGGAAACCCAATCTCGCCTGTCTCAATGAGGAGAGTGCAGAGAGCTTGTAGATACCATTCTCCACACCGCCTTCCCAAACAACCTGGCCAGTCTCGGTCCCGTAGAGCAACTGAATGCTCCTCAAATTCCACCCGAAAGCCAGTCTTGCATACTTCATGCACTGACAAAAGATGAAAACCAAGAGCAGGGACGTAAAGAACACGGGAGGCATGCTTCCCCCCCTTGCCGTTTCTGGAATAATCTCCATCCGGCCCTCACTGTGTATTGGAATGGTGGAGTTGTCGCCAATGAAAATGCAACGTGACTGCCGTTTGAGATCCAAAAAGAAGTCTTGAGACGGAGTCATGTGCCTGTTGGATCCATTTGTGTGTCTCCTTGATGTTTTGTATGATTTCATAGGAACTAAAGAATATGCTGCCATGAAAGTTAAACGTTGGACACCTTCAAGTACTACTTAGGACATAGGCGATGATTTAGAAGAGGGGCCTCCTAACTGGGAATGAACTTCGAGAGCCTAGTTTCCACTTGCCTTTATAGCTACTACATTGGCCATGTGGGTGTGTCCATCAAGTTCGTGTCCTAGAATTCTACGAAAGAATCAGTGTTCCCTAATCCATCTTTAGCTTTTGGGTTGAGGAGAGCCTAAAAGAATCGGTGTTTCTCTCTGATCCATCTTTGACTTTTTTTGGTTAAGGAGAAAGGATCCATAGGGCCGTGTGCTGCAAAAAAGAGGCTTGCTTTTTGGGGTGGCAGCACCTTGGTAGCTGTATGGTTTAGGGAGCTCTTACCAACTTGCAATGTAGTAAAGGACCTTTTTGAGGATCGTGGTAGCTCCAAACTTGTTAGCAGATGTTGTGGAGATCGTGGTGGAAGTGATATGCCCTAGTTCACTGGTAGTCCTTTCTGTAGAACATGGGTGACTAAGGAAAGGTTGCACTTGTTGTATCTATCGGTCCACTTGAGGTTGGAAGGCATAGTGAGAACCCTGGGGGTAGGTGTATTCAGGTCACGGCGAGAGATGTCTTCCCACTTCACGCTATCCTTGTTTTGACAGGGCATTTGATAATGTCTCTCACTATCCCCTACATGTGCAAACACTCACAAGAGCATTCAGCTCAAATCGCTAAAACAAAAGCGTGAATTTTGTACTGTAGGCCGTCAAGCTATAGACTAGAGCCTCATTCGCAGGCTATGCTTCAAATTGAAGCAAACCCTCTTAAGGGTAGCTTGGGTATACTACAAGGAGTTCACAACTCACCATATCTTCCACTGTACATGATGCTCGAGGAGAAAAACTAGTCGTAAAGTTGCATTGATTTGGACGTGTTTTGAACTGGTTGCTGGGCTTCATCCAAGGCTACTCAGCTTTAAAGGCCATGGTAAAAGCCCCTTCAATTTTGAGCTGAGTTTGAGCCTCCAAATTCTATTGTTGTTAATCCCTTTTTTGAGCTATAATCACATTAAAATATTATTAACATAGATTAATGGAATTGAATTTGAAAATTGAAATCTTTGGGCTACATGTCTTGTATAAACATCATCTCTCATCACTTAGCATCATCTTGTAAAAGGGATATACATTACTCGAGCACTAAAATCAAGGCTTGAGGTAAGACCCCTTTCTCATCATGGAGCATGTAGAAGTTATCTCAAGGTTCGATGGTGATGAGTTTTTTACATGGCAAAGCAAGACCATGTACTTGATCAAGGAGATTTGGCACCTAATTGAGGATGTGAGCAAGTGGTGGTTGAGTGACTTAAAAATCACAAGACATTAGGCCTTATCGCTCAAAACCGTGATGATGATGTGATTAGTCACATTGCCAACATTTAGGATGCCAAATTGGCATGGTAAGAACTTAATAAGTTTTTTGGTACTGATTCAAAGAGCTCCAAGATTAACCGCCTCATCCAATTCTACAAGCTTGAGAAGAAGGACATCGAGACCATGGCACAACACATCATCAAATTGAAAGGTATCAACAAACAACAACTAAGTGCCTTGAAGAAATTTATTAAAAAAGATGAGTCTAGACTCTTAAAGAGTGTTGATAAATAACCATATGAATCAATTGTTGGCTACACTTAAAAATGTTTCTAACACTTAGATTCAAGACAAAGAATCATCTTTGCTTCATGAATCAAAATTTAAGGACAAAGGACCATTCACCTCAGAGTCAAATGCACAAGCACTCTATGCAAAGGGTGGAAAAGTTCAAAGAAACAATCAATCAATCTCTTCACTTACAAAATGCTATCATTGTGGAAAACTTGGCCACACAAAAACGAATGTCACAATAGGCACAAACCAAAGATTATGTGTGATTTCTATAGAAACGTTGGTCACCTAAAAAATCAAGCAAACTACATTAAGGTCAAAGGTGCTCCAAATGAGGACAACATACCCAAAGAAAGACTCTTCTAGAGAAAGAACCATTATATTCTTCACTTGTCTTATCATAACAAAAACGTGTTGTAATTAGCCTCCGCCGAGGCCATATGATGCACTTGAGCTGAAATTTGCTATAGTGTGCCAAAGTAACACAAGGACCAAATTATCATAGAACAAGGGGAGAGATAGAGAGAAAGAGTGTTGTAATTAGGCTCTAGGGCCATATGATGCACTTAAGCTGAAATTTATAGCCAAAGTAGCTATAGTGCCAAAGTAACACAAGGGCCAAAGTAGCCTAGCAGAAGGAGAGAGAGAGAGAGGAAGAGTGAAAGCCTAAAAATTCATACCCAATATGGCACCAAGGGGGGCGTTGAGAAATGTGGTGCCATAGTGCACAAGTTGAAAGATAAGGACTAAGTAGAAGACCAAGCCTAGCATCAAGACACATAGCAAAGCCTATAACTTTCCCATATGAAAAAACCCAAAAGTTGTACCCACCTCATATATAGGAGGTCATTTTCAAGAAATCAATCAATCACACCTCTGTTAAAAAACCAAGATTGATTAAGCTCAAGGTGAATCAAAGCATATAAGGGACATGATTAAGTATATTGATTAAGACAATACAAAGAGTGATTAAGTTAATATAAAAAATGACAAGTGATTAATCACAAACCTACATAATCTCATTGCATTAGCTTGATCCAAGTACATGCTTATATAGCTCTCATGGAGCTCCCAACTCACAAGATGTGTGCACCCTAACCCATAAGTCTATAAAGAAAAAGGGGTCATTTTATTCATGAAAAATTCACAAGTAAGGGGTTTTTTTAAATACCTTGAACGTATGTGATACATAGGGTTTCTTAGTAGTGCACCCCAAGAGGGGTTAAGTCAGAAGAGATGAATCGGAAGTATGCGCTAAGGTCTATCCCCAAGTCAGAAGAGTTTCCAGCCTACTAAGTCTAAGTTTGTCCATGTGCTCCATAGCCTCTGGCCTCTTTGCTACTGCCTGGTGGCATTCTTCAGTGTAATAGGTGAGCTTGTGCTCCACCTTCTTTTCGGACTAGATCTTATAGTGAATCATGTGCCCTCCCACTTCTCAAAGTAGCTCCACTCATAGTGGGAAGAAGTTGGTGCCTTATCACTTGATATTCTAAGAGTTTGTGGACTTTTGCGACATTCCTCTTCTTGGTGGGTGTGAGTAGCAATGTATCATGTTAAGATATTGAGCTCAACTAGTGTTGTAGACATTGATGGCCTGCCTAGGTGTGATAGCTTCCGCACTTATGCCACTGGCATGGTTGGTGAGATTATGGTTGGTGAGAGTACAAGCCATTCAAGACCTCCATTGCAGTCGGGTAGAATGTTCCCAACTTTCGGAACTTAGTGTCTATGCTGATCATAGAAAGAATTATCTTGGTGACGAATCTTCTTGACAAAGTAAGAACAAATCAAAATATGCCTTCTACTCCAATTCAGGTATAGGCAGAGGTAGAGGCCATGGTTGAGGTCAAGGTGGTGGTCGATATGGAAACCAAAATTATGGACACCAACAGTCCAATGATTTGCATAACAACAATCATACATAGGTGGAAGAGGCCAGTTTAGAGGTAGGGGCCCAGGTGGCTGGCAAAGAAATCAAAGTGCAATATTGTGGCAAACCAGGGCACATGGCAAAGTCCTGCTTTAAACATCAAAATGACATTAAAAGTGAAAAGTTACAAATAAGGCAACTATGTATCATCTCGTGAGGTGGTGATGATAGAAGTGAGCAACTATTTGTGATGCAGCATATGCTCAGTTTCACAAAACAGGACATGTGTCAGGATCTAAAGATATATGGTATTTGAATTTTAGAGCCTCTAACCACATGACTAGTCATGGTGAGTGGTTTAGCGACACACAAAAAATAGAAAAACTAGGTTATGTAGAAACAAGTAATGATACTTCGCATTCCATTCTGCATGTTGGTAAAGTGACATTGTCTATGCAGGATGGAAAAATGAAGTACTTGTTGGCATATGCACTTAAAGTTCCTAATATTACAAAGAACCTGGTTTTTGTTGGACGGATGGTTGAGTAGAGTTTGCAAGTGAGGTTTAATTCTCAATGATGTTTTATGGAAGACTTCAAAAATCACTGTTGTTTGGTTGTAAAGGGTAACAGAAATGCCAGGATGTTTACTTTGGATGTGAACATGCCTGAGATAAAGGTAGCCATGTTTGCGGCATGGAAAAGGTGTCATTGCAGACATTGACACAAGCACATTGGTCATGTGAATATATAGTGACTAAAGTCTATGTAGGTCCAAAATATTGTTGCAAGCTTACCAAATTTTACGGTTGATGGTATGCATAAAGTATGTGAAGCATTCCAGATTAGTAAGTAGGCTAAACATTCTTTCCCACATGAAAACCATGTTAGTATAAGGCCATTAGATGTTATACATTTAGATGTATGGGGACCGACCAAGATTGCAACAATTGTAGGTTGTAGATATTATGTTACATTGATTGATGATTACATTAGAAAAGTGTGGGTTTATTTCATTGGCCATCTTGAATTTCCAAGCCTGGAAATTATTCTTGTCTAGATTCTTACTCAAAATTTGTGATAAGATGTCAGAAGCAATATCCAACACTCATCATCGGCTTTCGTGCTTTCCATAAACTGAAGCCATACTTCATCAAAGGTTAAAGGAGAGGAACATTTGTTGTTATCTCTATCATGTGCACATGGATTTATTTAGGTACAACTGTGAACACCATGAGATTAGATGTGTTCTCATGGTGATCTCCTTACATGGGGCCATGTGCGCTTGTGTATGAATACAAGGTGTGGAGGCTTGTGGAGGGAAAGGAGAAGGTATTGCGTACATTATGGTTTACCGATCCATGAGGGACCTATGGAGTTTTGTAGTCTATTTTTTGAAGGATAAAAATGAAGAATGGCATAAGCTAGAGTACATACTTGGTACATGTGGTACTTGTCTGAAGCCACTATTCTATTCTGGGAGAACTGAATGATGCTAATGCTGCCATAACATGAGTACACCACTTAGCAAACTAAGAAGGGTATCACAAAGAAGAGGATCAACCATATTTATAAGGATACGACTTTATCCACTATCATTCCACTCTTCCATGAGCTCATGAAGATATTCATTGCATATAATTTTTACAGCTATTACTAGCAGCACTCCCAGTTCAAAAAGTGCATCAAACACTTTACTGATGATGTTGTGGTGTCAATTGTTGACTTTGCTAAAAACTACACCTTCAAGGTGCAAAATGAAATCCAGTTAGTGCCTAGCATAATGACCAATGCACCATTATGGTTCACATATGCTACTAGAAAGAGAAGGGAGAGACCAAGAAGTAAGTAGTTTTCGACATCTCTAATGACAAGACACATGATATGTTGTTTGTGCAACACTACTTCAAGGAACACCACAAGTAGTGGCAGTCTCAAGGATTATGCTTCAAGTGCCATTTGGGTTGCTCCGATGATGTTTCCTCTCAATTCGATGTAGTGCACCTATTTTACTTTGTTGGAAGGTAAGGCTTTGTACTTTCATCTTCGGCTCCATTCCATACATATTGCTAAGTAGTTGAGATGTGGTAAATTGCAAACTTTAAATTATGTTAACAGCTTATTATCCGTCAAATTTGTGGAATTGTCAAGTATTGTTCTCTTACTGGTGTTTGCATGATGTAGAACTTCTTTGGTAGTGGTCATGGAAAGGGTGAGGATGATGGTGCACATGTAATCACATCAAGAGGGCCCCATTGTAGAGCAACTTGACGTAAATGGCACAAAACTTGACAATGCACATGATTTAGTTGAGTGATAAATTGGAAATTTGGTGATGATGAAGCAAAATAGTGACAGTTTGTGGAGGTGAAGTTGGGCAAGGTCGATCATTAAAATACTTATGGATGCCATATAATGAAGGTCACATGAAATATGCATTGTGTATTAAGCTTCAGTTTCAATGCCAAAGACGTGGAGGATTGCTTTTGAAAGAAGGTTAAATGCACTCCTAGATGCTACCACTAGACAAGAACCCACAAATTCGGACCAAATGTTCACTAAATAGAGCTTCTTTGATACGCTATAGACATGAACTAACTTGTGCAAAATAGACTTAGATAACTAATTTTTTGTATACATTATACTTATACACCAACATCATAAGCAACAATACACACTTTTTGTAGACGTTATTTTGACATATGAAAAGCAATGTGGTTTTTGAAGGTCTCTCTCTCTCTCTCTCTCTCTCTCTCTCTCTTTGAGTGTAGTTTTTTATTAATGTTCTTGACTGGGTTAACTTGAGAGGTGTGTGTGTGTGGAGGTAACAACACAAAATAAGTGTGTGTGTGTGTGCAGGTAACAACATAAAAGAAGTGTATGTATAGTAGTACTACTGGCTGTAGCTTAGTACCAATACAGAATGAAACCTACTAGTACTTAGGGTAGAGAGAGAGAGTGCATGTGTGTATTATGCAGGTGACAACTCAAAAGAAGTGTTGGTGCAAACTAACACTGATAGTTATTTTAGTGCAGAACTAACATTGATAGGAAAAATAATTTAGTTATTTTAGTACTATGTTAGTAATAAAACACTATATAGTCTATTAACAACTGGAGAGAGAGAGAGAGAGAGAGAGAGAGAGAGAGAGAGAGAGAGAGAGAGAGAGAGAGAGAGAGAGTATTGTGTAGGTGACAACACAAAAGAAGTGTTTGTGCAGACTAACACTGATAGGAAAGGTATTTTAGTACTATGTTAGTAGCATATTAGTGCTAAAATAGTATATAGTCTATTATAATAACAAAGATAGATAGATAGATAGATTGATTGATTGAGAGAGAGAGAGAGAGAGAGAGAGAGAGAGAGAGAGAGAGAGAGAGAGATTATTGTGCATGTGACTAACACAAAAGAGGTATTTGTGGATACTATTGTCGATATAGGTAAAGAAGTTTAGAACTATGCTAGTACTAAGACAACACAAAAGAAGTGTTTTTGTAAACTAACACTAATAGGAAAGGCAATTTAAAACTATGTTAGTACTAAAACAGTATAAACAATCTATTATGATAAGAGAGAGAGAGAGAGAGAGAGAGAGAGAGAGAGAGAGAGAGAGAGAGAGAGAGAGTATTGTGCACGTGACAACATAAAAGAAGTGTTTGTGCAGGCTGATGCTAATAGGAATGATATTTTAAAACTATGTTAGTACTAAAATAGTAAACAATCTATTATAATAAATAGAAGAGAGAGAGAGAGAGAGAGAGAGAGAGAGAGAGAGAGAGAGAGAGAGAGAGAGAGAGAGAGAGAGAGAGAGAGAGAGAGAAGAGAGAGAGAGAGAGATCAGGTTACAAACATAAAAGAAGTGTGAGGGTAGCTTAATATTAATGGTAGTATTATGTTAGTCCTATTGCAGTGTGCAGTCTACAAAGTAAGTAGAGATTTACTGCACTACACATGAATGTGTTAAATTATAAGTAGAATGGCAAATAAAATGTTCAATATATATGTTGAATTACCATTACTTAGCATGTATTTAGCTTGTGACTTAATAATGGTTATCTCTACAAGAAAGAGGAGCATGTGAAAGAACCTTGTGAGCCTAACATCTTTTATAGTAACTATGTACATAACTACTCAACAATGATTGGAGACTAGATCACATAGGATAAGATCCTAGCTACTACTACTCCATAAAATTTATTCAAATTTTAGAAACAATTATACACAAGTCTGGCAGATAAGTTCTTTTAAAAAGAAAAAAGGTAAGAAACTTAGAAGTGGATGTTGTCCAAGATCCTAGTGTGCACTTCGGGGGGGGTACATGGTACTAAACAATTTTGTGGCCCTTCACCTTGTGCTTGACTTGTAGCATTGGGAACTTAATGGCCACCACTGCATTAGCATGCACAATGGCCATTGGTGCCATCTCCAAGAAAACATAACTTACTATGCTACTTGGCACTTTCCCATAATATACACCATATAACACTTCATCACCAAGTTTAAACACATTCCCCCATCCCACCTAATTGGTAAGAATAATTTTGGGTTTCTTGCATAGGACAATGTAGTAGTATTATTTGTCTGCATTTTTTTGTGTAGTGATAATTGCAACATGATCTCCTGACTCCACCATGTCTGCGAGCTTCTCCCTTTGATTGGAGTATGTAATGTCCTCCTCCCCAAGGGACATGTTATTGTATGCACTTTGGTGGGCTCCAGCTTCTTCAGACTCCAAGACCTCAAATACACCAATGCATTTCTCCCATTCCTTGTCCATGAAAAAAACCACAGAATAAGGAGAGGCCCCTAAACAGTACTTTTGTGGGATATGAAAATACCAATTTAAAACCTTCCTTAAGAATTGGATCATTGTACTCTAGATAGGTGTCTATAGTTTGTTAGAGTTTGTTTTAGTAAAAGCATTGGTGACATACCAAAACAGGTGGCAATCATACTAGTATACTCTCAGAAATTCAGGCACCATTCCTAAAAATTATATGGTGGTTTTAGCACCCCCTTCATCAATCAACAAAGTGTAGTTGGGATCAAAATCAATGGCATATCTAGACATAGCGACAAAGGCTTTGAGAAAGAGGGTTGATCTGGTTGCAAGGGGTGGCAGTACTCATTTCTTTTGGCACACTGCACTTGGGAGAAGAGAAACACTTTCCCCTACTTGATTTAAGGTGTTATAGATGATATCAAGTAATGCTTGACTAGGCTTCATCAATCAACAAAGTGTAGTTGGGATTAAAATCAATGGCATATCTAGACATAGCGACAAAGGCTTTGAGAAAGAGACGTTGATCTAGTTGCAAGGGGTGGCAATACTAATTTATTTTGGCACACTGCACTTGGGAGAAGAGAAACACTTTCCTCTACTTGATTTAAGGTGTTATAGATGATATCAAGTAATGTTTGACTAGGTGGCTACTCTGAAGTGTGTGCACAAGATGGAGAGAAACTTTGTAAGCCCAAGTCTTAATGACACCTCATGTTTGTTGACTTTGAAACATTCCCCCTATAAAGTTTACTGGTGCATTCCCATACCATCGCTTTAGTGGCATCCCATTCAAGTCAAAGAATACCAATTTCTTGGGATGGTTGTTTTAAAGACCTAGACACAACGTGTGACATAGACTATATTGGAAAAGGAAAAAGACAACTGAAATATTTAAACAAATTTCTCAAAAAGAAAATCAATGCATATTCAACATTTCTAGTAGATGCTATAGGATTTTAAAAGAAACAACAAGACCAAGGGAGTAGTTTTAGGTGACTATGGATCTTAGAACCCTATGGGTAACGATAGTACTAGACTGACTCTTAACAACTCCAAGAGGGTTAGGGATGACAAGGGTAGGAGCACTAGCTTTAGTGGGCATGACACTTTCCCTACGGTCAGGGTTGCCAAGGGCTTTCTTTTTTGTAGAGAAAGTACCAGGCTTACAAAGGAGATTGATGATAGGCATGTCCTCCTCACAACTCCATAAAGCACTTTTAAAAAGCTTCTTTTCCAGGCTCACAACTTGCTTACTATCTTGGGCCTCTAATCTTGCACTACCAAGATAAGCTTCCTATCCTTCCACTTCCTCTTTGGTGATGTTACACCCCCTTCAACTTTGATGCCTCCTCCCAACTTGTTGATATAAAACTGCCAGCACCTCTTTGTCCTTGCATAACCCTTGATATACTTCACTTCTTTCTCCCCCCATGTCGACATGTGCATTGATTGCACTGCCTTCAACATACATTGACATGTCTGGTCCAACATTCAAAGTGACTCTACCTCCGTCCATGGCACTCTCTTCCATTGCACCACTTGAAATACCTTCTTGCTTATCAACTTCTAAACCTTATTTATTGAAATCCTATGCGGTGTGCACCACCTATTTGCCCTTTTCTCCAATGCCTTCTTCCCCCATGTTGGTGTCGTCAATGATTGCATTGACTTCAATGGGAATTGATAAGTCTAGTCCAACATTCAAAGTGCATCCACATGAAACCTATTCTTGCTTATCCTCTTCTAGAAAAGGCTCTTCAAAGTGCATCCACCTGCAACCCCTTCTTGCTTATCCTCTTCTAGAAAAGGCTGTGTAGTAGTAAGCACATCAGGAGGCTCTGTAGTAGTACCTGCAACCCCTTCTTACTTATTCTCTTCTAGAAAAGGCTCTGCACATCAAGAGGCATAATGTTTTAATAACGGGCATTGATAAGTCTAGTCCAACATTCAAAGTGCATCCACCCGCAACCCCTTCTTGCTTATCCTCTTCTAGAAAAGGCTCTTCAAAATGCATCCACTTGCCACCCCTTCTTGCTTATCCTCTTCCAAAAAAGGTTATGTAGTAATCACATCAGGAGGAATAATGTTTCCTCTTCTAGAAAAGTTTCTGTGGTAAGCACATCAGGAGGAATAACATTTCCTCTTCTAGAAAAGGCTCTGTAAGCTAGCATTGTCCACCTCCACTTGTCCACCTCCACACCCATCTTCAATGACGCCCCACCTCCATGTACATTAATTGTGTCATTGTCCTTTGAATCTAGCCACCAAAATTTGACAAAGAATATGGCCACCATATAACATCCACATGGGATACATTTATTTCCCACACCAACCCATTCTAGTGCTAGTGGGATACCCACATTATCCAACATTCAGATGGAAAACCATGTTATTGGAAAAAACCACATTACATGAAAAACCATGTTACTAGAAAATCTCAGAGAAATCAAGTTACTCAAAAATCTTGGAGGTTCTACATTATTGGAATATCTTGGGATACTCATATTATAAGGGACTAAAGGAAAATCACATTACTGGGAATTTTGGGCAAAATCATGTTACTCTGCTCTAGTAAGCAAATTCACGTTTCTCAAATATTCCAATTTCGTGATACTGCGTTCGCTCAATCTTGCGTTAAGTTTGATTTCTCTAAGATGTTAAAAAAACAATGATGTTATTAATCAATCCTAATTCCACATTGCTTCACCTTCACACTAACATGCTATTCAGGAATTTAGGAATAACGCCTTTATCGACTCTTTTAGTTTCGTGTTATTGTCCATTTTTACTAACAACATTATTATTACATAAAAATGATGTTACCTAGATTTGCATATTTTGCATTATTGAGAATTCTCAGTACACGTTATTTACCTCACTCCACTATACCAAAATGGTTTTGTTTATTGTACACTTATACATTACTGATTCTGTCATGTCATTTAATGAAGGCTCAGGGCATAACTTGATCAAGTTACTTTCCCTACAACTTTGGACATCGCTGACGACCATGTAAATTGATAAAGTTACATGGTGGACATCCACGTAGATGCCACATACTAGTAGTCATCCATGTAATATGATCGAGTTATGTGGTGGGGACATCCATGTAAGCACCGCCATGTAACTCGATTGAGCTACATTGTTGGCACCATGTAACTCGATCAAGTTACATCATGCCTATGTGGATTTCCATTGTGTAACTCAATCAAGTTACATCATGCCTACATAGATGTCTATCACATAACTCAATCGAGTTAACTACTCAACCCATGGCATGGATATACATTATTATGTACACACTAGGATAATGTAGACATGGAGAGCATATTAAAAAAATGCATTTTCCATGTAACTTAATCGAGTTACATGGAAACCCTATACATGATTGACATGTGTTTTTTTAATGCATGAAATGCATTGAGAAAACATGCATTTTCCATGTAACTCGATCAAGTTACATCATGATTAACATGTGTCACTTGAGATCTTTAAAAAATCATATTATCCACATAAACTCGGTCGAGTTATGTGGAGAGACAATCGCTAGTATTTGACATGGGTTCCTTGACGTTAAAAAAACCCTAACCCTAACTCAATCGGGCTATAAAAGGCCTTTTTAAAGAACCTTTATTCTCATTGTTCACTCTCTCCCTAATGTCTATTAGCTTATCTCCTACTCCTTCAACTAATTTTCATTAGACCACGTCGATCACTTTCACACCTAGATTAAGGTTTTCATGATCATTTAGATTAAGGTAAAGTAGTAGCTTATCTCCTACTCCTTCACCTAATTTTCATTAGACCATGATCACTTTCACACGTAGATTAAGGTTTTTATTTGGCTCGAAGAGTTCACTACATGTAAACCTAGTATATCAAGTGTGTTCAAGGCCTATATCTAAAACTCCTTATTTGTAGATTTTGCATATTTAAAATTAACCCTTTTTCAATATAAATCTATAATGTTTTTAAAAAAAAATCCTATTAATGGCGCCCTTTTGTAAAGAAATTTCTCTCAAAAAATTAAATAAAAAATTTCCTTGTATTGAACTTAGGTGATGCGTCCTCCTAGCATGGACTCAAATGAGTCCATTGAGGACCTCATAGCCGTAATTCACCCTGAGCTATTATGGCAATCTGTATGAGTGCACACACCATCTACCTTCTTGCACATCCTGGCATATGCAGAGGTGATGCTAGCTTCCTTATGCAGCCTAGGTAGTTTTGCATCTATAGATGAGTGGCTAGAGACATAGAGTACCACTAGTGTTTCAAGATAGCTTCCTTATGCATCCTAGGTAGTGTCGCGGTTGTAGATGAGTGGCTAGAGACATAGCATACCAGTAATGTTTCACGTGGCTTGCCTTACTCTACATGGAAGACAAGATCCGTGGATTTAGAGATTCTATTTTAGATCTATTTAGAGATGGCCAGGGAGTCCATCCTATGATTGGGAACCTGATGTTAGAAAACCTTTTCTTATTTCTAAGTTCTCCCACCCTAGATAGTGGCATATATCTATAGTTGATATGTAGCCACTTATGGGAGGATACCAAATCATTGATACCACACCATTGCTTCTTATTTCTAGGTCAACTATGGTAGTGTATTTATAGCTAATATGTAGCCACTTATAGTAGGATGCCACACAATTTCCAGATTCCCTTATACTTTTCAAAGGAGTTAGCTGTAGAGTTTGTATTCAGGCTGCAGCTGGATCACTTTTCCTCGTGATGGTGGAGGCAAGGGTCACTTGGGTGAGCAGGGTAGGCCGCCTGACTGCCCTTCGAGTTGTTGAGGCAGACCTGAGTTTTGTGTAACTTTCTAGTGTTGAGGCCCTTGGATCTCTGGTTGGGGTAGATGTGTGATGTGCCACAGAAAGGATCCAGCACAACTGTTTTGGCACATAGCACTTAAGTGACTTGGGTTGGTATATCTATCTTTAATTTTCTTAGTCACATGTATGTTAATGTCTTGTATATTTTTGTTGTATATCTTCTTCGTGTTTTCACTTTCAATTTGACACCACCTACATAGAATAGCAAGCCAACATTACCAAATATAGTGTAGAGATTCTCTACAAAGATGGAGCATATGAGAGTGGAGATGAGTAGATGAGAACATAGATGGGGACTAGAGATGGAGGCCCTATGAGGAGGTTACAAGAAGGCGGTGCATCAAAGAGTGTTGAGAAAAGACAAGATTAATTTGAAGACGAGTGCGAGACAATTTCAACGGTTCAGACCAGACATGATTCATAACACTCTAGCATGATCCATAGGCACATGTGTGAACATCACTTAATTGAAAGTATATGTATTTTTAGCACTTAGGTTTTTTTTAGCAAATTGCTTTTTGTTGTTTTTAGAGAATCACTTTTCATAAGTTGTTCTCACTATCAAGAATTTGGTCTTCCTCCTACGTCTCTTTAATCATAAAGCATAAGGCGGAGTACTTCTTTAATCACAAGTAGGTTTACATTAAGTATTTAAGGTTAGAAGTGGTTCTAAGGTTTGTTAGCAATGGAGAATAATAGTTGAAGGGTCCAGAGGAACATTGACATAATCATCAGAACAAGAGGTGGAATCTCAATTCCTCATTTGATACATTGAAGCAATGAAAATATAGTAATGTAGCTTCTTGAATTGCTTGTTACTTTCCCTCTTGTGTCAAGACTTTACTAAATGACCTTGAAACGATCTGAAAGTGGATTTGTCTCTATATTCTTTATCCCTTGTGCTTTTGATCATTTTATGTATTGAGCTCTCATATGCAGATATACAATGGGTACATGTAGTGGGTTAAGTAGACTCTTGATGTAGATTTTGTTGAAGTCAAAATCATTGGAGAGGCATGGAAGAATTCTTTTAACTTGTGAGGTTGATAGGAAAGTTATTCACCTTCTTGAGATAATTGTGGAATTTTATGGTGAAGAGGTTATTGTTTAAGGTGTTCATGCTGGCAAGGTTTGAATGGGTGTCACTAAGGATAACCTAATGGCTTTCACCTTTTAAGGGACATCTATGTGATGGGTTGTACCATTGACCATGCTTTCGCCCAGAGGATTTCACCCATCATGCCCCCCCCCTTCCAGAAATGTACCTAGAATAATGTAGATGACAAAGCTATGGCACACACGAACTTACATTTTCCACTAGTGGATGAGTAGCATGTTGTTGTTGCAACAGTAGTTGGTCAATTAAAAGAAGAACAATAATCAAATTACCAATTAGAATGATTAGCTATTGATGATAACATTTTTTTTTTTTGCATTCAAGTATTCTAGCCATATAAATTTTAAAATTCTCTTTAGTGTGACCTTGAGGTGAGTGATGCATGGCTAGTAGGGGTAGGGGTCAAATTTTTATTTTTGGCAGTAGTGCATTCAAATGATTTGGTAGGGGTAGGGGTAGGGGTAATTTATTTTTTTGGTAGTGCATTCATATGATTTGGTAGGGGTAGGGGTCAATCTTTTTTTTTTTGGCAGTGCATGCATATGATTTGCAGGCCTATGTAATGATATGTAAAGGTTTCCTCTAGCTCTTGAAAAACCAGGCTACTTTTTCATGGTTCTGAATATCTTGAGATATTCATGTCAAAAAGATATCATTTTGAGTCACAAATATGCTAGAATGGTTCAACGATGCAAATGAAGATGAGATCAATGTACAAAAAGTTTCTCTTGTATTTTTTTGGATGTGAAAAAACAAGATTTTTCATGGCATGATTTTCTTGAGATATTTACGTCACAAAAATTATCTTATTTTGATCATTCGCATGCATGTTAGTAGTGCAAAACCACTCAAATGAGAAAGTGAAGTTAGTAGATCATGCACATCTCAAGATTTTTGTTGCATGAAAATCCAGGGTGGTGGTTATTCAAGCATAAATTTCTAGATGAAAATCTAGGGTGGTGGTTATTCAAGCATAAATTTCTAGAGAAATTCATATCCAAATGAAAAGTAGTATTACAGTGCAAAGTGGTAATATGTTGTTAGCCCATTCCTAGGGTTAACAAGAGCTACCACCATTATCTTACACCAAGGAGTCAAGTTAGATACACCAAAAGGTCATACATTCAAGATATGAAGCAATGTTGTCCAAAGCTACAACTTGGACGCGCACCCGTAATGGTCTGACGGAATACTTATGGTGATTCTCGCTTCAAGAGCGTGTGGTATCAATTCAAGATGAAGTCCTATAAGTGATGTACTTCATGGATATATTACAAGAGCAGTCATTGTAATAGGATTAGAACTCTTATAAGCCTAAAGTTCCTGGACGACCATTGTTTAAGTGAGCGTGAAAACTTATGGCCATGACATATAGAAGTGAATCTCTCATAATATAATAGACTCTACCATTGTACAATAGAGTCTTGCTCTTGCTAATCCTCTTGCTAATCTCTCTCCCTAATGCATGATAGAGTGAGTGTGTGTGAGTGATGTGAGGTGAGAGGAGGGACGAATACACATAATGTAATGTGGCAGTGTGACAATACTCGCAGGAGGTGTGGTGGAATTGATTCTCAAGGAGTTGTAGAGCTTGGAGACCTCAAGGGTTAAAAGCTCAGCCATTGGAAAGATCCTCACGATAGTTGTGGTTCACTAGGTAATCTCTTGTTGGATGTGTTTCAAGTGGGGTTAGGGTGAGCCATAACATATGTGAATGTGCTAAGGTTAGAGAAGATGAAATATACGAGATTTGACAATTTTCTAAGACTTCCACTTGGCATGAAAAACCAATGATTTTTTGTGGTTGAATATCTTAAGATATTCACGAAAGAAAGTCTGGTATTTTGTGATTTTAATAAGATGTAGTCTTTCCTCACACTTGTGGAAGCTTGTGGTCACTTCATTTTATGAATTTGGAGAACTTTTTTTGGCATGATTTTTCACGACTGTGAAATTCCTTTTCATGTCACCTAAACTTTGAAATTTCATGTTTTTGAGCTGACTTTGTGAAGCACTTGAAGGGCATGGTATGCCTTAGTCTAATTTTGAACCACATTCTTTGGGTGTGAAAAAATCAAGATACTTAGAGCCGTGAACATCTACTAGTTTTTCAAGCTAACTAAAATTTTATTTTTTATTCATATGAAACCTTGAACACGCTGGGTAGGGTTTTTACAAGCTCCATTCATATGAAACCGTGAACAGGTTGGGCTTGATTTTGGGTATGATTTTTACACCTATTTTAGAACAACTTTTTTCGACGTAAAAAACTTGAGATACGCATGGTCGTTTTCACGCTAATTAAACTTTTGAGTATCATGCTTTTGAGTTTATAGTCTGATTCCTTTGTTGATTGTGGAGTGCCAAGCATGATTTTTGATCCTTTTTTAGTAACTTTTTTTGGTGTGAAAAACTTGAGTTTTTCATGGTGTGACTATCTAAGGAAAGTTGTGTGTGAACATCCCTACTAGTTTTGTTCATCCTTGCCTTTCATTGGGTGTTAAAAACTATTATGGCTCACCCAAACCCCCTTTGAAACGTATCCAACAAGAAGATTACCTGGTGAATTTCAATTGTCATGGGGATCTTTCCATTGGCTGAGTTAGTAACCCTTGAGGTCTCCAAGCTCCACAACTCCTTAAGAAGTAATTCCACCGTGCTTTTCGCAAGTTGTCACACCCCCGCGTTACACTACATGTACTCATCCCTCCTCTCACCTCACTTCACTCACACACACTCACTAGCATGTATTAGAGAGAGACTAGTAAGATGATTAGCAAGAGGATTAGCAAGAGCAAGAGCAAGACTATTGTACAATGGGAGAGTTAATTGTAATTGTAATTATGAGAGATATTCACTTATATACATAGCCATAAGTGTTCACACTCACTTAAGTGTTCACTTAAACTGTGGTTGGGGGCGGGGAACTTTAGGCTCATAAGAGGCCTAATTCTATAACAATGACTACTCTCATAATATATCCATGACGAACATCACTTGGGACTTCAACCCCTTACTTGCTACCACACGCTCTTGAAGTAGAAATTGCCATAAGCATTCCGTCAGACCATTACAGGGCACCCATCCAAGTTGTGGATTTGGAAACCATTGCTTCATATCTTGAATGTATGACCTTTTGGTGTATCTACCTTGACTCCTTGATGTAAGATAGTGGCAGTAGCTCTTGTAAACCCTAGGAATGGGTTAACATTCCCCCCTTTGTGATGCTGATCATGTCCTCGTTATAACATTGAAGACCTTTATGTGGGGATATTTTACAGCCTTTATTGATGGCATTGGATGTTGAGTGATGTTCAATGGTCCTTGTTCCTCTGGTTGGAAAAGGAAAGGCTAGTTAGTAAATCAAGAGGTTAGAGATTATTGAGAATTCCTAATGGGGTGGGGGTTTTTCCGAGTGATTACATTTTTATATTTTTGTGAGCAAATTTTTTTTTGGGTATATTTTTTGTTTTGGCAATCATAATCAGAGTTACATGTTTTTTGTTTTAGTTGGGAAACTTAGTGATGTTAATGATGGTGGGGGAGAAGAGAAGGAAGGATCCGAAGAAATGTAGACAAAATCACAAAATCATCAAAATGAGATTGTGATTCTCAATTCCTCATTTGATTTATTGAAGTGACATTCATCATTTTAAGAATTTGGACTTTGATGATGTCCCCTTTTGTGGCAGGATTCTTGTCAAATGTTGTTGAGTAGGACTTGTTCCTACATGCTTCTTCCCAGGTATGTTTTATGCATTTATGTATATTTAACTGTTTGATGAAGTAAATATACATGAAGAACATGAAATTAGTCAAATAGACTCTTATAGAGCTGTTTATTTTTGTTGAAGTAACCACTTATTGGCGGGGGGAATGAAAGAATCACTTTGACTTGCAAGGCTAAAATAGATATCTTCACGGATTATAGATCAATGAGTTGTAAAGACTTAGCATCGTTTGGAGAGGTTTGTAATTTGAAGGAAAATTCCAGGGGACGGGTTGTACCATTGACCAGGTTGTCACCCACAATGGCCCCCTCATCTAGAGATGTACTTGGAAAGTTATCGGTGTGATGAGGCTTTGGTGCAAATGTCCTCTAATGGCATGAGTAAGGATATGTACTCATGGAGCATGTGCTACATAATTGTAGCCAAAAGAATAGTAAGATATGAGATTTAAAAAAATGTATTGGCTATTAAAGATCACAGTATGGTTAGAAACTAAGCCTCATCCTGTAAGGAAGAACCTCCTGTGATTTAGATACCAAGCTTTATGCGGCAAAGAGCAATGTAACCTAAAACGTGGTATCCCACTACCATAGCAAGCAATATTGAACATTCTTTAACACCACTGCCTAAAGTTATACTATGAACAGCGGGGGAAAGAGCTATGCTCTGACACAACCAGTAGGTGTGTAATTGTACTCCTATCCTTCATTGTTACTTTGAGAAGGAGCTCAAAGGTATAATAGTTATAAGAGATATACTTTATCCAGATACGAATGATGGAAGTTTCTACAACAACACAACCCACATACAATGCTCAGTAGTAGTGATGTGACAAGCACGGTAGATCAAATATATGCAAGCTTTAAAAATATACTACCTCAACAAAAAACCCTCCTGCTAGCATAAAAGTGAGTAATATCGCTAAAGCCACAATAGTTACTTTTTTTAATCCATCACGCTGTGATGGAAAACAATCTCTTGATGTGCAGGTCCCGATTTCAAACCCTGGTACTATATAGTAGATTTTTTCAAAAAACTTTGTAATCCATCGTTTTGGCCTCCGACTAGCAACCTCAAAATTCAACCCACAAATTGAGATAAAAAATGGGCCTTAAAGATTTAAAAATAGCCCAAAATAGCTTGAAAAAACATGATGTGCTTAATGGTGTGAACTAATTAGTGATTAGTAGTTAATTAGAGCTTTTAATTAGTCATTGTAGAATCTAGTTTGTGGTAGAGGAGTACCTTGGCATATAGGCAAAGAGGCCAAGGAGAGAGTTTGCTTGAATCTTCCTTGCCCCCTGAGTGCCTTGGTAAAGTGGTAAGGAAGAGGATTAGGTACACCGATGGTGAAGACTTGGCCCAAGCCCTTGCTCTCAGATTTCAAACATGAGTAAGGGGGTTGGAAGAGCTTGGCCAAGAGATCGGAAAGCTTCAATTCTCTACATCAATTTCAAGTGCACTTATAAAGGATGCATTTTTTGGGGTTAATATTTAGCAAGCACGGGATAGTGTTAAAATTGATTTTCAATCAAGTTTGTATTGAGATTTGGTTGCAAAAAAAAAGGAGGTGCTATGCCAAATTTTTTTCAAAAGCACTTACGCAAGGCACTTGAGGTTACATTTGGATGCCAAGCTTCAAATTTATGAGGTTCATGCCTTTAAATGGGTCCAAGACTTTACCAATGCAAAGGGGACGTGCGGATAGCAAATTGGAGAGAAGTTTGACAGTTTTTTGATGCGTCACTAAACCCTAATTTAATTTGAGACGGTTAGGGCTGCTTTCAATGTAAGATTCCTCCCCTAGCCCCTTAGGATGTCCAATCTCTCCCCCTGTAATCATTCCCCTTGTCAGAATATTAACAAATCTTGTTTCTACCTATTTTGGCTTAGAGAGAGAAAATGTTCTAAAGAAAGGTTATTCAATTTTTAGATATTTTTGGATGGAAAAATATCTCTTCTTATTAAAATAAATTTCCCCGAAATAGAAGTTCAAAAAGGATTTCAGAAGGTGTATTAGAAATAAATTAAAATATGTTCAAAAGGCCTTAGCCTAAGGGTCGAGATTTTCTGAAAATTTTAGATTAAGGTTCTGAGGGACCAATTAGATTAATCCAAATGTAGGGAGGAGATAAATTGAAGAAATAAAGAAAATCACCCCAAGAATGAGTAAATACTAACATAAGATGAAGAGTTGACTAAGGACAAGGTTATTAGTTAAAAAAGAAGAGATATTTAGATGAAATGATGCATTTTTGACACCTCAGTGTGGGGGAATTCCCCTCATGAAGGAGGCACCTATTTCACATGTGTGGATGAGTTTTAAACTCACAAATAATGAGATATTTTCATCTCTCCTCTCTCCTGTTTCAACTAGAACCAAATAGTAAGCTAAACTGACCTAAAAATGGTCAAAAAGTGACCAAACTGATCTCGAAAATTCTAGAATCAGTTTGCTTGGTTAGAGGCTCACTTTTTCCTATAAATAGAAGCCTCCTTCTTTGTAAAAACTTAATAGTGTTTTATGCACTGTTACTCTACTCCACCCCAGAGCCAAAAACATTGAATTCATTAATAATTCACTTGTTTTTGACTATTTCCTCTACAAAGAATTGGTGGCCACTCTTGATCCAAGCAAGAGGAGAACCCTCAATCCCTCAAGCCAAAGGATAGCTCACAAAACTCCATGTAAGTTAGAAATTCTACTTTTTTTCTAATTCTATTCTATGGTTTTATGTTTTCTTGCTTCTTTTAAACTGAAATTGGATGTTATGCCTTGATGGAAAGGCTTCCCCCTTCTCTTCATTGAATTCTACCCTTCTTTATCCAAGATGTGTAATCAAATAAATAGAGTTAAACTTTCCATATTGTTTTCTCTTTAAAAAATATGAATTGATTAAATTAGAGTGCTAAATTCATCTTGGGGTAAATTCTAAGTAGATTTAGAATATAAAAATTGAGAAATGGTCAGCCATACAAAGGAGGTTATGGTAGAATTTTCTTAAATTTTGTGGAAATAAGTTTTATCTTTATGTTATTGAAAAAGAGTAATCTCCTCCCTGTTTGTGTATTCTTAAAGTGTTATTTTCATTCTATGCATGGAAAGATGCATATTGGAAATATTTTTATTATAAAAGCGTTATTTTCATTAGAATTAATTTCTATGCATAGAAAGATGCATATTAGACATATTTTTATTATAAAAGTGTTACTTTCACCAATATTGATTTTTATGCATAAAGTATTTTTTTAAAAAGTGTTACTTTCACCAATATTGATTTTTATGCATAAAGTGATGCATAAAAGAAATTTTTTTATTATAAAAGTGTTACTTTCACCAATATTGATTTTTATGCATAAAGTGATGCATAAAAGAATTTTTATTATTATAAAAGTATTACTTTCATCAAAATTAATTTTATGCATAGAAAGATGCATAAATAATTTATTTTTATTCCAAAAGTGTTATTCTCATTAATTTTGAATTTATGCATAGAAAGATGCATAAAGGAATTCATTTTTATTTGAAAAAGAGTTATTCTCATTAATTTTGATTTTATGCATAAAGGAATTTATTTTTATTTCAAAAGAGTTATTCTCATTAATTTGATTTTATGCATAGAAAGATGCATAAAGGAATTTATTTTTATTGTAAAAGAGTTATTCTCATTGATTTTGATTTAATTTTGATTTTATGCATAGAAAGATGCATAAATGATTTTTTTTAATTTCAAGAGAGTTATTCTCTTTAATTTTTATTTTATGCATAAAAAGATACATAAAGGAATTTATTTCTTATTTCAAAAGAGTCATTCTCATTAAATTTTATTTTATGCATAGAAAGATGCATAAAGGATTTATTTTTATTTTGAAAGTTTCATTTTCCTTAAAATTGAATTTATGCATAAATAGATGTATAAAAGGATTTTTATAAATGTGTTATTCCCACTGAAGTTGATTTTTATAAAAGAATGAATGGATGGATAGATGTGATGTGAATCAGATAAATGTGAATGAATGGATGGATAGATGTGATTTGAATCAGATAAATGTGAATGAATGGATGGATAGATGTGATGTGAATAGAAGTGATGAGATGTCATGTGAATCAGGATATAAATGAAGGATATAGGATGGATGTGGATGTATGTGAAAGGATGGATGTGGATGTATGTGAAGAATGGATGTGGATGTATGTATGTGAAAGGATGGATGTAGATGTTGGTGAAAGGATAGATGTGGATGTGTATAAGTATGGATGTGGATGTATGTGGAAGAATATATGTGGATGTGTATGTGATAAGTATGGATGTGGATGCATGTGGAAGAATATATGTGGATGTGAATGTGATGAATATGAACGAGAATAGAGGCGATGAGATGTGATGTAAATTGGATAGATATGAATGATATGGGATGTGAATGAATGTGATGGCTTGTGAGTCAGGATATGTGAATGAATGTGATAGCCTGTGAATCGGGATGTGAATGAATGTGATGGCATGTGAATCCGGATGTGAATGAATGTGATGGCATGTGAATTCGAATGTGAATGAATGTGATGGCATGTGAATCAGGATGAGAATGAATGGTATGGGATGTGAATGGATGTGATGTCATGTGAATCGGGATAGATGTGAATGAATGTGATGTGGTCTGAATGAGATGTGTTGTGAATGAATGTGATGTGGTCTAAATAAGATGTGATGTGAGTGAATGTGATGTGGTCTGAATGAGATGTGATGTGACTGAATGTGATGTGGTCTGAATGAGATGTGATGTGAGTGAATGTGATGTGGTCTGAATGGATGAGATGTGAATGAATGTGATGTGATGAGATGTGGATATGGGTAAATGAGATTGAATGAGATCTGATGAGGATAATTGAGGAAAGAAGTGATGAGATGAAAAATGATGTGATTCGATGATGAGAATAGGAATTTATATGAAATGAATGTGGATTAAGTAATGTTGATTAATGTGGAAAGACAAGAGTTTGTTATAGAAATTGTATTTATGACCTGTTTTTAAATGAGTGTTTTATGTCGAGAATGGTAAGGAAGCATTTTGACCGTCTTGTGAATGAGGTCATGGAGACCTAGTTGATAAAGTTGACCTGTTTTATGTCCAGAATAGTAAGGAAGCATTTTGACCTGTTTTATGTCCAGAATGGTAAGGAAGCATTTTGACCGTCTTGTGAATGAGGTCATGGAGACCTAGTTGATAAAGTTGCAATAGCTGATGGAGAGTCAACGGAGGACGTCTCGCGTAGCAAGGTCATACCAGCTTCGTTTGAATGGTGAGCTTCGTTTGAATGGTGAGCTTCCGATACGGTGGATGAGATACTAAGAAAGCGGCCTATGAGTGAAGCGCTAGGTGAACGGCGAAGGATCCTAGAGGGTGCTGACCATACGGTGTGCGAGCTCTGGGTCACCGAAGATACCCACAATTACGTCAGGGAAGATATTGAATAAGAAGTAAGAGTTGTTTTCTGAATTCGGGCATGGATCTGGTTGATTGACCTTGCTGGTCCTCAACGGATGAGTCCATGGCTCTTTTATATGGATCCGTTGGTTGATCTTGCTGACCTTCAATGGAGATTCCATTTTGATATGTGAATATATTGCCGGTTACTATGAGCTAGGAACTATTGAAAAGGCCCCTTAGTGGACAGGTGGTGAGCGTTCTGCTTGCCAATGATGCCATAGGTACACCGATGAAGGAATGATTGGAAATAAGGATTTAACCGGAGATTTTGAGGATTATGATCAATGAGACAATGGTTTCATTAAATGATTATTTTTAAAGATAGATGATGCTGAGAAAAAGGCAATTTCATATTGGGTGTGTAAGTGGTGTGACTAGTTTTAAGTTTGCATGAATATCCAGCTAGGGGGCCTGGGAACTCTTTTCCCTGGTACCTGGGACAAAACCTAACCAAATTCCTAATTAGATCTCATCACTATAGTGGTTGGGCAGTTGGCTAACCCATGGGGCTGGACTGATGGATCCGTGACTTGAGACTCAATTCTATTATGGTACGATAGATGAAGTAAATCCCAGACAAAAATTGTTCTATGGAAAAGAATCAACGGCTGTATTTTGGTTGAAAAGCGATAAACTGAGCAAAATCACAATGAGGATGAATGGAACGAGTCCTTATGTTGATGTTTGCAACTGGAATGGCGATAATGACTTCAGCAAATCACGATGAGATTAGTGGATTGTGCTGACATATTGCTACTATTAACTCTTGACCCAGTGGATCAACTTAAGGGATGGCAAATTAAAAATCTATAAAATTGAAATCCCCCATGGAGTATTGTTCAGATGGAAATTTCGGTCTAATAGACTATTATTGTGTTAAAGATATGAACGATATGTTCTGAATGAATTATTATCTGATAATGCAAGTATCTTTATCCCACAATTCTGTGGGGAGCCGACCTATCTAAAGAACCCCAGAATCTTATTAATCAAAAATCAAAATTGAATCATAAATAAAGGGACTTAACAAGATGTTTCGTATTGATAGGAACTTGGATCGAGGTCGTCGTGGTAGAAATGATAACCCCCAACTCGATGAGGAAGAGCTCGACTTGGATGTTTGTAAAACTCTTCATAGCTCGCATCCTGGACCTTTCAAGGATGAAGGGGAAAACTTGGGCGAGGCTGTGGAGAAGTGGATCAAAGCAATGGACGAGTACTTTGATGTCACCGGGTACAATGAGAAGAGCAAAATGGCTCTTGCAAGGCTGAAGATAGTAGAAACATCCAGAGTGGCATGGAGAAACCACTGCGAGACAAACCGTCTGGATCGGAATACCCAAACATGGAATGATCTCAAAATTTACCTAAGGACGAGATTCTGTCCTCCCGATTTTTTGGAAACAAAGATGAACGAATTCTTAGAGTTAACCCAGGGGAGCAGAACTATTGAAGTATATCACCAAGCGTTCGCTCTCCTCCTCAAATACTCGCCACCATTGTATGACGAACAGCTGATGGCCACGTTCATTCGGGGACTGAACAAACCTTTGAATATTTTGGTGAAGAACGCCAAGCCAGTTTCCTTGGCCGCGGATGGCGAAGGATTTCTC
Organism: Cibotium barometz; assembly: GCF_041138505.1. NCBI lineage: Eukaryota > Viridiplantae > Streptophyta > Polypodiopsida > Cyatheales > Cibotiaceae > Cibotium > Cibotium barometz. The sequence goes on from NC_141076.1 coordinate 49,569,837, forward strand.
CAAGGCCTTTAATGTGACGGTCCCACCAAAGCCAACACCATCACCTTTCAAAAGGTTTTTAGTTCTAGAAGGTGATTACAACCTTCCACCACCTAAGAGATATCAGGGTCAAGCCTAGGATATGGGAAGTTCTAGAATGGAAGAAATGTCCTTTTCCCGAAACTCAATCCCTTGGAATTCAGCTATAGAAGTTTCACCCTTAAACAAGGGAGTGAAATGCTATAACTATCAAGGATTTAGACATCGCAGTATGGATTGTCTAATTCCTTTTGGAGGATCAAGGTTTTCAGGGCAGGGAAATTAGGGATCAAGATTCTAGACTCCAACTCCTTCCTTCCAAAGTAATCAGGTTTCTATTCGCCAAAATCAGGGAAATCCCATAGGTAGACCCTCTATCCAACCCACAGTTTCAAACCAAAGTAATGCAAAACCTCTGTCTCAGAATAGGGGATGTCAAAGAGAGTTGTTCCCAAATCGGCCGTCCACTTCCAAGGCAGTAAAGCCTTAGCCTAAGGGTCCGGATTTTTTGAAAATTTTAGATTAAGGTTCTGAGGGGCCAATTAGATTAATCCAAATGTAGGGAGGAGATAAATTGAAGAAATAAAGAAAATCCCCCCAAAAATGAGTAAATACTCACATAAGATGAAGAGTTGACTAAGGATAAGGTTATTAGTTAAAAAAGAAGAGATATTTAGAGGAAATGATGCATTTTTGACACCTCAGTATGGGGGAATTCCCCTCATGAAGGAGGCACCTATTTCACATGTGTGGATGAGTTTTAAACTCACAAATAATGAGATATTTTTATCTCTCCTCTCTCCTGTTTCAACTAGAACCAAAAAGTAAGCTAAACTAACCTAAAAATGGTCAAAAAGTGACCAAACTAATCTGAAAAATTCTAGAATCAGTTTGCTTGGTTACAGGCTCACTTTTTCCTATAAATAGAAGCCTCCCCCTTTGTAAAAGCTTAATAGTGTTTTATGCACTGTTACTCTACTCCACCCCAGAGCCAAAAACATTGAATTCATTAATAATTCACTTGTTTTTTACTATTTCCCAAAGAATTGGTGGCCACTCTGGATCCAAGCAAGAGTAGAACCCTCAATCCCTCAAGCCAAAGGATAGCTCACAAAACTCCATGTAAGTTAGAAATTCTACTTTTTTTTAATTCTTTTCTATGGTTTTATGATTTCTTGCTTCTTTTAAATTGAAATTGGATGTTATGCCTTGATGAAAAGGCTTCCCCCTTCTCTTCATTGAATTCAGCCCTTCTTTATCCAAGATGTGTAATCAAATAAATAGAGTTAAACTTTCCATATTGTTTTCTCTTAAAAAAATATGAATTGATTAAATTAGAGTACTAAATTCATCTTGGGGTAAATTCTAAGTAGATTTAGAATATAAAAATTGAGAAATGGTAAGCCATACAAAGGAGGTTATGGTGGCAAAATTTTCTTAAATTTTATGGAAATAAGTTTTATCTATATGTTATTCAAAAAGAGTAATCACCTCCATTTGTGTATTTTAAAAGTGTTATTTTCATTCTATGCATAGAAAGTTGCATATTGGAAATATTTTTATTATAAAAGTGTTATTTTCATTAGAATTAATTTCTATGCATAGAAAGATGCATATTGGACATATTTTTATTATAAAAGTGTTACTTTCATCAATATTGATTTTTATGCATAAAGTGATGCATAAAAGATTTTTTTAATTATAAGTGTTACTTTCACCAATATTGATTTTTATGCATAAAGTGATGCATAAAAGAATTTGTTTTAATTATAAAAGTATTACTTTCATCAAAATTGATTTTTATGCATAAAGTGATGCATAAAAGAAACTTTTTTTTATTATAAAAGTATTACTTTCATCAAAAATGATTTTATGCATAGAAAGATACATTTATTTTTATTTCAAAAGAGTTATTCTCATTAATTTTGAATTTATGCATAGAAAGATGCATAAAGGAATTTATTTTTATTTCAAAAGAGTTATTCTCATTAATTTTGATATTATGCATAAAAAGATGCATAAAGGAATTTATTTTTATTTCAAAAGAGTTATTCTCATTAATTTTTATTTTATGCATAGAAAGATGTATAAAGGAATTTATTTTTATTTCAAAAGAGTCATTCTCATTAAATTTTATTTTATGCATAGAAATATGCATAAAGGATTTTTTTTTATTTCGAAAGTGTTATTTTCCTTAAAATTGAATGTATGCATAAATAGATGTATAAAAAGATTTTTATAAAAGTGTTATTCCCACTGAAGTTGATTTTTATAAAAGAAAGAATGGATGGATAGATGTGATGTGAATCAGATAAATGTGAATGAATGGATGGATAGATGTGATGTGAAGAAGTGATGAGATGTCATGTGAATCAGGATGTAAATGAAGGATATAGGATGGATGTGGATGTATGTGAAAGGATGGATGTGGATGTATGTGAAGTATGGAAGTGGATGTGGATGTATGTGAAGTATGGAAGTGGATGTATGTGAAGTATGGAAGTGGATATAGGATGGATGTGGATGTATGTGAAGTATGGAAGTGGATGTATGTGAAAGAATGGATGTGGATGTATGTATGTGAAAGAATGGATGTGGATGTATGTATGTGAAAGGATGTATGTAGATGTAGGTGAAAGGATAGATGTGGATGTGTATGTGAAAAGTATGGATGTGGATGTATGTGGAAAAATATATGTGGATATGTATGTGATAAGTATGGATGTCGATGTATGTGGAAGAATATATATGGATGTGAATGTGATGAATATGAACGAGGATAGAGGCGATGAGATGTGATGTAAATTGGATAGATATAAATGATAAGGGATGTGAATGAATGATATGGGATGTGAATGAATGTGATGGCATGTGAATGAATGTGATAGCCTGTGAATCGGGATGTGAATAAATGATATGGGATGTGAATGAATGTGATGGCATGTGAATCGGGATGAGAATGAATGGTATGGGATGTGAATGGATGTGATGTCATGTGAATCGGGATAGATGTGAATGAATGTGATTTGGTCTGAAGATGTGTTGTGAATGAATGTGATATGGTCTAAATAAGATGTGATGTGAGTGAATGTGATGTGGTCTGAATGAGATGTGACGTGAGTGAATGTGATGTGGTCTGAATGAGATGTGATGTGAGTGAATGTGATGTGGTCTGAATGGATGAGATGTGAATGAATGTGATGTGATGAGATGTGGATATGGGTAAATGTGAGTGGATGAGATCTGATGAGGATAATTGAGGAAAGAAGTGATGAGATGAAAAATGATGTGATTGGATGAGAATGGGAAAGAAGTGATTGGATGAGAATGGGAATTTATATGAAATGAATGTGGATTAAGTAATGTTGATTAATGTGGAAAGACGAGAGTTCGTTATAGAAATTGTATTTATGACCTGTTTTTAAATGACTGTTTTATACCAAGAATGTTGGGGAAGCATTTTGACCATCTTGTGAATGAGGTCATGGAGACCTAGCTGATAAAGTTGCAACAGCTGACGGAGAGTCAACAGAGGACGTCTCGCGTAGCAAGGTCGCGGCCGAGGTCTTGAGCAGCCTTGGTTCGATTTAAATGGTGAGCTTCCGGTACGGTGGATGAGGGACCAAGGAAGCGGCCTATGATTGAAGTGCTAGGTGACCTGCGAAGGATCCTAGAGGGTGTTGACCATACGGTGCTCGGGCTCTGGGTCGTCGAAGATACCCACAAGTACGTCGGGGAGGATATTGAATAAGGAGTAAGAGTTGTTTTCTGAATTCGGGCATGGATCTGATTGATTGACCTTGCTGGTCGTCAACGGATGAGTCCATGGCTCTTTTATATGGATCCGTTGGTTGATCTTGCTAGTCGTCCAACGGATGAGTCCATGGCTCTTTTTTATGGATCCGTTGGTCTTGTTGATCTTCAACGGAGATTCCATTTTGATATGTAAATATATTGTCGGTTACTGTGAGCTAGGAACTATCGAAAAGGCCCCTGAGTGGATAGGTGGTGAGCGTTTTGGTTGCCAATGATGCCATAGGTACACCGATGAAGAAATGATTGGAAATAAGGATTTAATTGAAGATTTTGAGGATTATGATCAGTGAGACAATGGTTTCATTTAATGATTATTTTTAAAGATAGATGATGCTGAGAAAAAGGCAATTTCATAATGGGTGTGTAAGTGGTGTGACTAGTTTTAAGTTTGCATGAATATCTGGCTAGGGGGCCTGGGAACTCTTTTCTGTGGTACCCGCTGGGACAAAAACTAACCAAATTCCTAATTGGATCCCATTACTACAGTGGTTGTGGGCGCGGTTGGCTAACCCATGGGACTGGATGGGGTTAGTAGGCTAGACTGATGGATCCCTAAATTCATCATGCAAGGTGCTAAATGATGGAGGCTTATCAGTTGATGGGTCAAGAGGGTATAGAAATCCTTGAACCCACAAATCTACATGCTTCTTTCATTCTTCACGTTGATGAGGAATTCCTAATTGGATCCCATTACTACAGTGGTTGTGGGCGCGGTTGGCTAACCCATGGGACTGGATGGGGTTAGTAGGCTGGACTGATGGATCCCTAAATTCATCATGCAAGGTGCTAAATTATCAGTTGATGGGTCAAGAGGGTATAGACCTCCTTGAACCCACAAATCTACATGCTTCTTTCATTCTTCACGTTGATGAGGAATTCCTAATTGGATCCCATTACTACAGTGGTTGTGGGTGCGGTTGGCTAACCCATGGGACTGGATGGGGTTAGTAGTGTTGAAAGAACGGTAGAGGGGGAGGAGACACACACACAGGAGAAAACCCTAATGTATATTGCAAACCCTAACCATAGAGGGAAGCCATCTCCACTCTCACACAAGGCATAATGCCATAATCCATAATACACACAACACTATGAGTTGTGTCCACACACTACTAACCCTAGCTAATGTCCACACACTATGACCAGCTGGACGCGGTCATTTATGTCTCACACACTATGACCAGCTGGACGCGGTCATTTATGTCTCACACATGTTCCTACCTAACATGCCAGCACATAGCATAGCTGGCTCACACTGACATCGAGCTTGAATCTCAACAGCCCCTCTCAAGCTCATGATGTACTGCCGATGAAGATGTAGATGAGCTTGGGATATCAAGGGTCTCAACACTCCCCCTCAAGCTCATCCCATGTACTCCCAACATAGTACAGAAGTACTCAAACTTCTCCCTGCTAAGTGGCTTTGTAAAGATGTCTGCCACCAATCTTCACATACTGTAGATCAACTGTACCATCCAGCACCTTCTCTCTGACAAAGTGATAATGGACCTCTATGTGTTTGGTCCTCGCATGAAATACTGGATTCTTTGCCAGCTGTATACTGCTCATGTTGTCACAATGAATGACAACTTTGCCATTAATAGGCTCACCCAAATCTGCCAAGAGATTCCTTAACCATACTGCCTCACAAGTAGCAATGGCTGCACCCCTGTATTCAGCCTCTGTACTAGATAAAGCAACTGTAGGTTGCTTCTTGCTACTCCAACTCACCACGGCACTTCCAAGTGTAAAAGCATAACCACTAGTAGACCTCCTGTTACCTGCCCAATCAGCATCTGTGTAGCCATGTATATCCAAGCTTTTACCACTCTCATAAAGTAGACCATAATGTGCAGTGGTCTTTACATATCTCATAATGCGTCTCACTGCATCCAAATGTGGTTTTCTGGGGCTCTGCATAAACTGGCTCACTAGCCCCACAGCATAACTCAAATCCATGCGTGTGATAGTCATGTAAATGAGACTACCAACCATCTTCCTGTACATAGATGGATCATCCAATTCCTCGCCATAATCAGCCCGTAACTTCACATTTTGCTCCAAAGGTGTACTCATAGGGTTACACCCTGTCATGCCATATTTTGCCAACATATGCAATGCATATTGGCGCTGTACTAACCATGTACCTGCATGATCTTTGACCACTTAAATTCCAAGAAAGTATCTCAACTCATCAAGGTCTTTCATGTCAAATTGCCCACTCAAAGCTTTCTTGACATGCATCATATCTGCACCATGATCACCTGTGATAATCAAGTCATCCACATAGATGACGAGTAAAACAATCCCATGCTCTGTTTTCTTCACATAGAGTGAAGAATCTGCTGTAGAAATCTGAAATCCAAGTGAGATAAGATATCTGCTCATCTTATCACTCCAAGCACGAGGTGCTTGCTTCAGACCATACAATGCCTTTTTCAATCTGCATACATGAGTGGGATATCTTGGGTGTACATACCCTTCTGGCTGTGCCATATGCACTTCCTCTTGTAGATCTCCATTTAGAAATGCATTCTTGACATCCATTTGATGCATTTACCAACCATTAGCTACAACCATAGCAATGACTGCTCTCACTGTGCCCATCTTAGCCACTGGACTAAAGGTTTCATCATAGTCCAAACCTTGGGTTTGTGCATAACCCTTTGCTACCAATCTTGCTTTATGTCTCTCAATAGAACCATCAGATTTGCACTTCACTTTGTAAACACATTTACATCCAATAAAATTTTTGTCCTTTGGTAATGCAACCAAGTCCCATGTATCATTATGGACCAATGCGTCCATCTCAACATCCATTGCTTTCTCCCATACATGCTCTCCAATAGCCTCTATATAGCATGTAGGTTCCACATGCTTCACCATAGATGTCATATATGCATAGTGCATAGCAAAATCTCGATATGTCAATCTGTCAACTAGATATCTGACTCTCTGGGATCTCCGCAATGCATGCGGGTCACTCTGTACACCTGTAACTCTAGCATGTGGTGGCACATATCTATCCTGCCTAGCACCAGGTGTGCGTAAAACAGGTATGCCAAGCTCCTCATCCAAACTCTCTGAACTAGATGACTCATAACCTGTGATTCCAATTCCTTCGACTTTCTTCTTTTCTTTATCCATAGCACTACTCCCAATGCTCACACTCTCATGCCTCAAACGTCCTGACCATGGACGTACAATACTACTCTCAGCCTCTACTGCTAGCCCAGACATAGAAGTAGAACTAGAACTTGCTTGTGGTGGCAAGTTCACATGTACATCAGCCTCAAGTGACTCAATGACACCCTCATCTTTTGCTTTGTACCAACTAGCAAGCTCATCAAACACCACATCTCGTGAGATGACCACTTGTCTAGTTTGTGGGTTGTAACATTTGTATGCCTTTCGATCCTGTGCATATCCAACAAATACACATTTCTCTGCCTTAGGATCCAACTTCCTTCTTCTTTCATCAGGCACATGTACATAAGCTATGCATCCAAAAACTTTGAGGTGTCCAATGTCTGGCCTATAACTTGTAAGTCGCATCTCTAGGGTGCTTCCATGAATGGCTGCTGTAGGTGTTTTGTTTAGTATATACACTGCATTAGCACATGCTTCTGCCCAATAATAATCTTGCATGCTCTTTTCATTGAGCATCGCCCTAGCCACTTCACATATGACTCTATTCTTTCTCTCAGCCACACCATTTTGCTGAGGTGTATACCTGCAAGTCAATTGTCTTCTTATTCCATGCTTCCTCAAGAAATGCTCAAAAGCTTTTGAGGTGTATTCATCACCACCTCCATCTATTCTCAAACATTTAATCCAACAGCCATATTGCTTTTCTGCAAAAGCTTTGAAATCCATGAACTTTTCCAACACTTCACTTTTCTCTCTAAGAAAGTATATCTATGTCATCCTGCTGAAATCATCTATGAATGTCACCTAGTATAAACTACCTTTGATAGATGGGTTTTGTGCAGGATCCCATACATCACTATGTACTATCTCAAGTGGCCTGCTACTCATGTTTCCTTCTCTAGGAAACCTCAACCTTGCCTGCTTTCCAAACTGACAAGCTTCACAAACATGCATATTCCCATCATACTTGAATCTAGGCAATCCACTGACAATGCCTGCTTTCCAAACTGACAAGCTTCACAAACATGCATATTCCCATCATACTTGAATCTAGGCAATCCACTGACAATGCCTCTTGTCTGCATGTTCTTTAACCTTTGTATATTGACATGTCCAATCCTCTTATGCCACATATCAATGTCATGTACCACATTTTTGCTTTTGGAGAACATGGCTGATTTTAACTCAGGAATTCCAGCATCCAGCTTAAACAATCTGCCTTCTTTCTTGCCTTTACCAATGACTCTACATCCATGTTTAAAATCCTCAATGAAGCAACCATGCTCGTTGAAACGAACCTGTAATCCCTGTTCCACCATTTGACCAACTAAGGCCAAGCTTTTAGTGATAGAAGGCACATACAACACATCTGACATAGACTTTGTTTGACCATTGTGCATAACCAATGGCACACTTCCAACATGTGTAATGACATGCTGGGTATCATCACCTGTCTCCACATAGCCTTTCACATCCATAGGCTTCATATGCTCAAACCATTCACCATGACACGTCATATGGTTTGATGCTCCAGAGTCCATATACCAAGTATCATCATTCTCAGCATTTGTCATCATCGATCCCACAACATGCTTCATGGCAAACAAATGATTTGCAGTGCCATCATTACTGCTTGATGCATAATTTCCACCACCATGTTGTGCATAATTTCCACCATAATGACCACCACGTTGTGCTCTACCCCTCTCAAATCATTTTGACCACCACGTCATATGGTTTGATGCTCCAGAGTCCATATACCAAGTATCATCATTCTCAGCATTTGTCATCATCGATCCCACAACATGCTTCATGGCAAACAAATGATTTGCAGTGCCATCATTACTGCTTGATGCATAATTTCCACCACCATATTGTGCATAATTTCCACCATAATGACCACCACGTTGTGCTCTACCCCCTCTCAAATCATTCTGTTTGCGGAAACAATCTCTCTCCATATGACCAAATTTCCCATAATAATGGCATTCCACATCTTGCATCGATGTTTGTTGGCCTTGCCAACGTCCTCTACCATGGGGGTTACCTCTGCCTCTCTGAGGTGTATATCCACAACCACCTCTGGCACCATATGAAGGCTAAAAATTCTGTTGTGGTGACCTGTCCTGCTATCCATGACCATTACCACCACGTCCACATGATGCGAATCTCCCCCTGCCTCTAAAACCTCTCTACGAATAGAAAGCCTAATTTCTGCCATTATCATCATGGCTAGTAGATGCATCCAGAAATGAATCACTGAGTTTGATTTCCTCAACAAGTAAGAGTGAAACCAACTCATCAAAGTCTGGTAAACCTGTACTCCAAACTGAGATAGATGTATCAAATGATTTATATTCCTTGCCAAGACCACGCAAGGTAATATCCACCAAATCATCATCATCTTAGGGGCATTTATTGTTGCCAATGCATCTACAAACTTCTTTATTTCTTGCACATAATCATGGATGCTCCTTTTATTCCGCTTCACATTATGTATCTGCTGTCGCAACTGAGACTTACGAGCACTCGTGTCTGTATCAAACATCTTTACCAAAGTATCCCATGCATCTTTGGGATTCTCTCTTTGGGATTCTCAACATCCTGTATATGTATGAGCATAGCATCAGAAATACATATAGACAGATAATGCAGCACTTTGAATGCTCTTTCTGACCATTGATTATGAGCAATAACCTACTGCTGTGTAGGTTGTCGGGGTAGCTCAGGCTCTGGCTTAGCACCTGTAATGAGATTCCAAAATCCTTTTCCTTTCAAGAAACTTTTTATCTTGTACTTCCATGCTTGGAAGTTCTTCCTATCCGGCTTTTCACCAACAATTTGTACTGGATTATCCGACATGTTTGGTCAATGTGCACCTTCCGCACTCGTCCAAATCTGTAACCGAGCCTTCCTCAGCTCACCACACTCCAATGAGTGTTCCAGATGCTCCAAAGTAACCACCAATCTTCAAATTTGATGTAGAAAATCAACCTGTATGCATCCAAGATGAACTGACTCATGCAGTCCAAGATACCCTGCTTTGATGCGCTTTCCAAGGCTCCAAATCACAATGTAGTGGTGCAATCAAGTATGGGTAACTTGCATTGACACCTAAACAACCTCAATGTTGAATATCAACACCATCTGACATGTGTACATATCAATTTTTGAAAACCTCTTTCTCTGTTTTGGAAAAAACCAGTAGTAAAATGGCTCTAATTTCTTCAATATTTGTCTAAATTGAGCAACAGGCATTCAATAGCTTAGCAATGATGTCCACTAACTCCATGTAAGAGGAATTTGTCCAATTGTTTAAGACCAAAGATTAATTGCTCAATTAAAATGACCCTGTTTCTCTGCAACCAGTGGTGGCAGCCTGTTTAATCAGCTCATTCCCAGCTCAATTAGGCATAATTGATCAAACCAACCATGTAGCCCTCTTCTCCAATGTGTATAGCAACCAATTGCTAAAGCAATTGTGAAATATATCAAACAACCAAGTTGAATTTGATCCTCCACCTGTCAAATACCATGGAAAAAGCTCTGTTTCTACAGTCCAGTCAGCGCCACCTGCATTTGAGGGATTTGTGGATGATTATAACACTAATTGATGATAAGTATGAGTTCCCAATACACCTAGGTATGTGTGCAACCAGTCAATGCTTGGATTTTTGAAAAACATCATGCTCCAAATGCATGAAATCTTCACCTCCTTTTCTCTGTTTTGTGAGAGCTCAAAAACCAGTAAATTCCACTCATTCAAATTGCTCCAAAATCAGTATAAGGCTTGCATAGGAGTTGCCAATATATCTCTCCTTGTCAGATACATATGTCTTTTGCCAGATTTACATGTATTTCCACCATACATCAATGCTTTCAAGCTTTAATGGAAAGCTTCCAAAAACCAGAAATTTGCTTTGCTTTGAGTTGCTCTAAATTGCTTTGTTTTTGCCTAAATCACCTACAATCCGCTCAAGGATGTTTAGAAGACCTTACCCGGTAGGCCAAGCTCTCAGATCTGATAGTAGTTGGTTTGCTCCAAGTTTCATAGCTTCAATGGCAAGCTTCACAGCTTCTTCTCCCTCTTCTCTCACTCACTCATAAACCCTAATAAACAGCACAAGGCTCTGATACCATGTTGAAAGAACGGTAGAGGGGGAGGAGACACACACACAGGAGCAAACCCTAATGTATATTGCAAACCCTAACTATAGAGGGAAGCCATCTCCACTCTCACACAAGCATAATGCCATAATCCATAATACACATAACACTATGAGTTGTGTCCACACACTACTAACCCTAGCTAATGTCCACACACTATGATCAGCTGGACGCGGTCATTTATGTCTCACACATGTTCCTACCTAACATGCCAGCACATAGCATAGCTGGCTCACACAAATTGACATCGAGCTTGAATCTCAACAAGTAGGCTAGACTGATGGATCCCTAAATTCATCATGCAAGGTGCTAAATGATGGAGGCTTATCAGTTTGATGGGTCAAGAGGGTATAGACCTCCTTGAACCCACAAATCTACATGCTTCTTTCATTCTTCACGTTGATGAGGAATTAATCCAAGATTAACTCTTTTGCTAATCTTTTCTTCTTTTGCAATTAAAAGCTCTAATTAACCACTAATCACTAATTAATTCACACCATTAAGCACATCATTTGATAGGCAATGCAATTGCTAAGCTATGTGCATCAACAACTAATGTGTAAATTAATCCATAATTAGAGATTAATTAAAATCTTAAGTTTAGTCTTTGTCGAGCTATTTTGGGCAATTTTAAATTCTTTAAGGCCTATCGTTTGCATTGATTTTCGAGTCAAATTTTGAGGTTACTGGTCGAAGGCCAAAATAATGGATTTTACTCTCATATGCACAAGAATAATTTCGAAGAGCTCGATGTAGGCCTTTTGATGAGCACTAGAATGCATTCATAGGTCTCATGATTTAGGAGATATGAGCCTCCAACTAGGGATGTTTTCTATACTTGCTCTTTTTTTCCCTACTGGGACCTCTCTTTCATGCTGTGAACGTCAAGGAACTTTCACGTCGTAGAATGCATCTCGCACATGCAAGTAATTTCATGGATTTTTTTTTCCACATGCGGGAAAATTTCACAACGTCAAAGTGCACGTCAAAGTGCAAGACTTATTTTACGCAGTGAAAGTCAGTATTTGATGGATTTTTTTTCCCCATGTGCAAGGAGCTTTCATGACGTGAAAGTCAAGAGTCTCATGCTATGAAACATGTATTTCATGGAATTATGTTTTTTTCGCATGCAAGAAACTTTTAGGATGTGAAAGTTAGTTCATGCCGCAAAATAAGTATTTCACGGATTCTTTTTCAAATAGGAAACTTTCACGACATGAATGTGGGAATTTACATTTTTTTTTTAGTCTAGAGGGAAATTCAAGTTTCCTTGTGTGGAGAGAATAGTTTTTGAATTTTAAATTGGGGAGATATGGGCATTTTCCCAAAAAGCTAAGTGGGAATTAAGAAATTCAACACTTTTATGACACCCCCTTACACCCTTCATAAATGATTCCCAAAAGTGGCCAGTTGCTAACTAAGGGGCATCTTTTCATTAAGTAAGTCAATATTAGATAAAGTGGAAAAAATCCCATTCCCATGAAAAAAGTGGGGGTATGGTAAACTCATCCAAAAGTTTGTCAAAACATATTCATGTGACATATCATTGGAAAGAGCTTGAAAAGTAGAATCTAAATCTACTTTGTCCGACAAATTTGGAGTTTGCATGTTCAAGTTATGGCCAAAACAAATTTGTTAAATACATTCCCATTTTGAGGGATTTTTCCCATTTTATCTAATATTGACTTAAGTGCTTATTAGTCACTAATGATTTGTGTAAAAATATGATGAGGAATTAATCCAAGATTAACACTTTTAATAATCTTACCTCGTTTTGGACTAATTAAAAGCTCTAATTAACCACTGATCGCTAATTAACTCACACCATTAAGGACGTCATTGGATATAGCATGATATTGCTAAGCTATGCGCCTCAACTAATGTGTAAATTAATCCATCATGGGAGGTTAATTAAACTCTTAATTTTAGTCTTTTCCATGCTGTTTTGGGTGATTTTGTGTGCTTTAAGGCCCATTGTTTGCCTCGATTTTTGAGTCAAATTTTGAGACTGCCCAAAATGATGGATTTTGTCCTCGGATACTCAATACCAAATTCGAAGAGCTTGATGCACACTTTTGATGAGCACTATTATGCGTTCATGGGTCTCATGGTTTAGGAGATATGAGCCTCCAAAAAGGGTTGTTTTCTATACTTTCTCTTTCCCTCCCACCCCTCTCTAGGACCCCGTTCATGCCATGAACATCTGGCATCTCACATGTGAAAGTAATTTCATAGATTTTTTTCCACATGCGGGAAGTTTCACGACATGAAAGAGCACAACCATTTTGATGCCGTGAAAGTATTTCACGGATTTTGTTTTTTTAACCCACGCGGAGGGAACTTCATGAGTCTCACACCGTGAAACATGTATTTCATAGAATTTTTTTCTTTGAGTGCACGAAACTTTCAGGACTTGAAAGTGCAAGATGTGAAAGTTGGTTCACACCGTGCAAGAGCCTTTTTACGTTATGAAAGTCATTATTACATGGATTTTTTTTCCACGCATGGTCAACTTTCACGATGTGAAAGTCAGCAGTCTCACATTGTGAAACAGGTATTTCACGGATTTCTTTTTTTGCACGTGGGGAACTTTCACGACATGAAAGTGGGTATTTCACATATTTTATTTTCTAGAGAGAAATTTGAGTTTCCTTGTGTGGAGGGAATATTTTTTGAATTTTAAATTGGGGAGATATGGGCATTTTCTTAAAAAGGTAAGTGGGAATAAAAAAAGTCAACACCTTTATGACACCCCCTTACACCCTTCATAAATGACTCCCAAAAGTGGCTATTTGCCAACAAAGGGGCATCTTGTCATTCAATGCTCATTAGCCACTAATGAGTTGTGTAAAAATATGATTAAGAATTATTCTAAGATTAACTCTTTCATTAATCTTTCTCCCTTTAGGACTATTTATAAGCTCTAATTAACCACTAATCTCTTATTAATTCATACCATTATGGATAGGGCATGAAATTGTTAAGCTATGTGCATCAACTAATGTGTAGATTAATCCATAATTAGAGATTAATTAAACTCTTAATTTAATTCTTTTTTGAGCTATTTTGGGCTATTTTTAGTGCTTTAAGGCCCATTGTTTGCCTCAATTTCTGGGTCAAATTTTGAGACTGCTGGTTGGAGGCCAAAATGATGGATTTTGACCTCGGATGCTCAGACCAATTTCAAAGAGCTTGATGCATGCTTTTTGATGAGAACTAGAACACGTTCATGGGTCTTATGGTTTAGGAGATATAAGCCTCCAAAAAGGGTTGTTTTCTAGATACTCTCTTCCACTCTCCGGGACCCCTTTCATGCCGTGAACGTTAGGGTATTTTCACGCTATGAAATACATCTCACATGTGAAAGTAATCTCACAGATTTTTATCACACACGCAGAGAAGTTTCACAACATGAAAGTACAAAACCCTTTTCATGCCGTAAAAGTCAATATTCACGGTTTGTTTTTTTTCCCATGATGCGAAAGTTAGGAGTCTCACGCTGTGAAACATATATTTCATGGAAGTTTTTTTTTGTGCGTGGGAAACTCACGACGTGAAAGTTGGTTCACACCGTTAAACATGGATTTCATGGATTTTTTATTTTGCGCACAGAAAACTTTCATGACGTTAAAGCGTAGGGCCTTTTCACGACGTGAAAGTGGACAGTTCATGGATTTTGTTTTTTGAGCCTAGAGGGGAATTCAAGTTTCCTTGTGTGAAGCAAATATTTTTTGAATTTTAAATTGGAGAGATATGGACATTTTCCCAAAAAGGTAAGTAGGTATAAAAAAATTCAATACTTTTATAACACCCCCTTACACCCTTCATAAATGACTCCCAAAAGTGGCCATTTGCCAACTAAAGGGGCATCTTTTCATTCAATACTCATTAGCCACTAATGAGTTGTGTAAAATGGGATTAGTAATTAATCTAAGATTAACTCTTTCACTAATGTTTTCCTCTTTTGGACTATTGTGAAAAGCTCTTATTAACCACTGATCACTAATTAATTCACACCATTAAGCACATCATTGGATAGGGCATGAAATTGCTAAGGGATGTGCATCAACTAATGTTTAAATGGATCCATAATTAAAGGTTAATTAAAGTCTTAATTTTAGTCCTTTTTTTTGCTATTTTGGGTAATTTCTAGTGCTTTAAGGATCGTTTTTTGCCTCGATTTCTAGGTCAAATTTTGAGGCTACTAGTCAAAGGCCAAAGCTATGGATTTTTCCCTCAAATACAGACCAATTTCAAAGATCTCGATGATGTAGGCTTTCCAATGACCACGAGAACGTGTTCATTGGCCTTATGATTTAGGAGATCTGAGCCTCCAAATAGGGCAATTTTTTATACTCTTTTCCCCTCCCCGCCGTGAACATCAGGGAACTTTCATGCTGTGAAATGCATCTCATGCGTGAAAGTAATTTCACAAAATTTGTTTTCCACATGCGGGGAACTTTCATAACGTGAAAGTGTAGGATCCTTTTAACGCCTTGAAAGGCAATATTTCATGGAGTTGTTTTTCCACACGCGGGGAAATTTCACGACGTGAAAGTCAAGAGTCTCATGTTATGAAACAGGTATTCCAAGATTTTTTTTTGTGTGTGGGAACTTTCTCAACTTGAAAATGCAAGACATGAAAGTTAGTTCACACTATGAAATAGGTATTTCATGCCATTACAAGCTCAGGAGGCTTGGTGTACCCTTCGTTGGTGTCCGTTTGCCCTTATTAGCTTAGGCACATGCACGTAAACCTCTTAGATATTTTTCCAAAAAAAAGTGTATGCCAGTAGCATCCCAGATGGAAGAGGAGGTCTCAAAACCTATTTTCCATCACTTTCTCAAGATGATTTTTTTTTTCGGAAAGATTTTTCCTGCTTTGCAGCCCTTTTTTGAATGTGTTCCAAAAGGAATTCAGAAAAAATTTGTATGAGAGAGTTGTAGTATTTTAGAGTACTAAAACTTTGTCTCTTTGAGTGTTTCATGATTTTGTCACCCAAAAAGTAGCCCGAATATGGTTTGAAGTCGTTTTCAAGCTGTTTTGGGTGATTTTTAGTGCTTTTTGCCTTGGTTCCCGAGTCGAATTTTGAGGTTGCTCATCGAAAGCCAAAATGCAAGATTTTGCCCTCAGACGCTCAAGACCAATTTCGAAGGGCTCGATGCCGGCTTTCCAATGAGAACTAGAGCATGTTCATCAGGTACATGATATAGAAGATATGAGCCTCCAAACACGTTTTTTTTTTGGCCGACCAACCCTTCTCTACGATGTGAACCAGCAGAGTTTCACAACATGGAATGGACCATGTAAAAAATTAATTATTATTTTTTTAAGGGCGTGAAACTCTTAGTGTGTGAATTGCTTAGTCCGTGAACCACTTAGTGTGTGAACTAGATTTTCATGATTTTTTTTTTGTTCGAAGGAGCCTCCTTCATGACGTGAACCAGCAAGGTTTCACAACTTCACGCAAGAAAAGGGCATGAAATGCGTAGTCCGTGAACTACTTAGTCAGTGAATCGCTTAGTCCGTGAACTAGATTTTCATGATTTTTTTTTTTGGTTCGGCGTGAAACACTTATTCCATGGACCGCTTAGTCCATGAACTAGATTCTCACGATTTTTATTTTTTGGCCGATGGATCCTCCTTCACAACGTGAACCACTAGGGTTTCTCTACATGAAATACTTCACGCAAAAAATTAAATTAATTCTTTTTTTTTTGGGCGTGAAACGCTTAGTTTGTGAACTACTTAGTTTGTGAACCTCTTAGTCTATGAACTATATTTTTTGGTTTGTTTTTGGGCATGAAATGCTTAATCCGTGAACCTAATTTTTACGATTTGTTTTTTTATTTTTTTTGCCAACGGACCCTCCTTCACGACTTAAACCAATAGGGTTCACGACATGAAATGAAACACTTAGTTAATGAACTGCTTAGTGTGTGAACCACTTCGTTCGTGAACTAGGTTTTCATCTTGACGAAAAAACAATTAGGGCATGAAACGCTTAGTCCATGAACTAGATTTTCACGTTTTTGTTTTTTGGCCAACGGACCCTCCTTCACGACATGAACCAGCAAGGTTTCACGACATCAAATGGACTTCAATGCAAAATACTAAATTATTATTATTAGTGGGTGGAAACGCTTAGTCCATGAACTATATTTTCACATTAAAAAAAATGTAAAATGCTTAGTACGTGAACCGCTTAGTTTGTGATTGAACTGCTTAGTCTGTGATCTAGATTTTCACGATTTTAAAAAAAAATTAAAATGCTTAGTACGTGAACCGCTTAGTTTGTGATTGAACTTCTTAGTCTGTGAACTAGATTTTTACGATTGTTTCTTTTGGTCAACGGACCCTCCTTCACGACGTGAACCAATAGGGCTTCACGATGTGAAATGGACCTCACGCAAAAAAAAAAAATTTAAAAATTTTCTTTTTTGGGCGTGATACGCTTAGTCTGTGAACTAGATTTTCACAAAATGTTTTTTGGTATGAACCGCTTAATTCGTGAACTAGATTTTCACCATTTTGTTTTTGGCTGATGGACCCTCCTTCATGACATAAATGAGCAGGGTCTCATGATGTGAAATAAACTTCACGCAAAAAAATAAATAAATTTTTTTTTGGGCATGAAACATTTAGTTTATGAACCATTTAGTTCGTGAACCAACAGGTTTTCAACATTTTTTTAGGGCGGACGGACCCTCCTTCACCACATGAATCAAGAAGTTTTCACGACATGAAATGGACTTCATGCAAAAAATTACATTAAATTATTCTGTGAACTGCTTAGTGCATGAATCACTTAGTCCCTAAACTAGATTTTCACGTTTTTTATTTTTTGGGCATGAAATGCTTAGTCCGTGAACTAGATTTTCACGATTTTTTTTGGCTGACAAACCCTCCTTCATGGCAGGGTTTCACGATGTGAACTGCTTAGTCCGTGAATCGCTTAGTCTGTGAACTAGATTTTCATGATTTTTTTTGGACGTGAAACGCTTAGTCCATGTCCGTGAACTAGATTTTCACGATTTGTTTTTTAACTGACAGAACCTCCATCACAACGTGAACCAATAGGGTTTCAGGACGTGAAATTGACTTCATGTAAAAAAATTTAAAAATAATTAGGCATGAAATGCTTAGTCCATGAACTGCTTAGTTCGTAAACCGCTAAGTCCGTGAAGTAGATTTTCATAATTTGTTTTTTGGGCTTGAAAAGCTTAGTTTGTGAAACGCTTAGTCCATAAACTAGAGTTTCACAATTTGTTTTTTGGCCACAACGGCCTCTCCTTCACGACGTGAAATGGACTTCACGCAAAAAATTAAATTATTACTTTTTTGGTCGTGAAATGCTTAGTCTATGAACTAGATTTTCACGATTTGTTTTTTTTTTGGGCGTGAAAAGCTTAGTCCATCAATCACTTAGTCCGTAAACTAGATTTTCACCAAAAAAAAAATTTGGGCATGAAATGCTTGGTCCGTGAACTGCTTAGTCTGTAAACTAGATTATTTACGATTTTTATTTTTATTTTGTTGGGCATGAACCGCTTAGTCTATGAACTAGATTTTCACGATTCTTTTTTTTTTATCGTTGTATAGGGACTGTTTCACGCCGTGAAACAAAAGGGTTTTACGCCGTGAACCCTTAACCATGAAACGTAAATTTTTTTTTGAATAGTCTAGTGGGGAATTCTAATTTCCTTCTGTGGAGGGAATATTTTTTGAATTTTAAGTTAGGGAGATATGGGTATTTTTCCAAAAAGGCAAGTGGGAATCAAAAAAGTCAACACATTTATGACACCCCCTTACATCCTTTATAAATGACCCCCAAAATGGACAATTTGACAACTCATTAGCATCTTTTCATTCAATGCTCATTAGCCTTAATGAATTATGGAAAAAGGTGCTTAAGAATTAATTAAAGATTAATACTTTCACTAATCTTTCTCCCTTTTAAACTAATAAAGTGCTTTAATTTACCATTAATCACTAATTAATTCACACCATTCACCACATCATTGGTAGAGCATGAAATTACTAAGCTATATACATCAACTAATGTGTAAATTAATCTATAATTAGAGATTAATTAAACTCATAATTCAAGTATCTTCTCTTTATGCAAAATTAACCAAAAGAAAGAGAAATTCCTCTAATTGATCAAGAAATTCATGTAATTAGGTGTTTTGATGCATCTAGATACTCTCAAAACACTCAACAACACTAATTTCAACCTCTAACATATGAATTTTGACCCCTAAAAACACATTTTCTAATCTTTTTGTCTTTTGAACTGGATTAATCACCCTTAATGACAAAAACTAGTCAATTAAGAAAGATTAGTCGATTTCAAGAGTTGTTTTTGAGAAAAAATTTTAAATGATTAAGTTGCTCCTTATGCTTGCTAACACTCTAATGCAAATAAATCAAACAAAAAACATACAAATCAAACAAAAATTAATGATTTAAGCTCTATGTTTAACTCGAAAGAGAGCTAAAAAACACCAAAAATTAAATTCTATTATTTTGATGCAATGGAAGCAAACAAGCCTAATACACTCTATATACGATCCCTAGGAACATTAAAAACCATAAAAACAATGATTTAAGCTAAAAATTAAGCAAAAAAGAAATTCTTTACAAAATAAAAAGAGAGCTATTTCTCATAACATCACACACAAATCACCATCAAAACCACATCTTTTTCATGGGAAACCATTAATCAAGAAAATGGGAATGGGTAATGCATATATTAGATAAAAACGATAGAAAAAACCAAGGAATGATTCCCCGACAACGGCGCCAAAAAATGTTATGGATGATTCATACATGTCATCTGACATATCATAGCATGAAAATGACTATAAATGGTATCTACAACTTTCCAATTGTATGTAACAATGCATAAAAGGATCTCAATGCCATAGATTGAATCATGGAGATCCTCAAGTTCCAAGGAATATATAAAATGGATCAAAATCCCCAAATGTTGCTTAGGATTCTCCTAATGCTTCAATTGACGACATAAGATTGCATATGGTACACCAAACA
This sequence comes from Cibotium barometz, assembly GCF_041138505.1. Taxonomy (NCBI): domain Eukaryota; kingdom Viridiplantae; phylum Streptophyta; class Polypodiopsida; order Cyatheales; family Cibotiaceae; genus Cibotium; species Cibotium barometz. The sequence goes on from NC_141076.1 coordinate 49,590,043, forward strand.
ATTCACATTCAAGAAGCATAGATCCTTTCAATCCCCCTTCACTAATGTTTCCAAGAAATCATTTGATGCATTGGCAACTTCAAATCATTTTTTCTTCAAACCCTTTGCATACCATATCTTGCAAAGCCATAAAGTTGCACAAGTAAATGTGGACTTATACTTGATAACACACTTGCTTATTGTTGGAGTCAATTTTTGAGCTCATGGAGTGGTTGATTTGAGCATTATAGCACCAAGGAACATGCAAAAAAGTGCACATTAATTATAGCTTCTTCATAGCTCAAATCAACAGAACCACCATCACCACGCTTATGAATCATAATCTTCTTGTGTATCCTAAGCTTCTTTCTTAGGCTCCATATCCATCTCCTCATGAAAATGCAAAGGAACGTGCAAAAATTGACGTGGGCACACAATCCCTTCACGACCAAAAATTACCAAGAAAACTCCCTAAAATCAAGAATAAACTGAAGATTGTTCTTGCTTAATCTTCTCCCAAGCTTAGGCAAGCTTCCATGTGAAAACAAGCTTAGAAATGAAGGGGAAAATGCACAAAGTAGACCAGCATCCTCATGGTAGAAAGCGACCACCAAAATCACCATGGACTAGTTCTTTGTGAAGCTCTTTATATGCCACATCAAAACCCTACGTTAATGCTAGTTTCTAGCCAAGGATTAAAGACCTAATCACTCCAAGACCAAGCATGAAGAAGAAGAAAGAGCAAAATAATTTTTGGCTTAGCACTAATCAAGATTAGCAGACTTTTCCCCAATTTTTATCATGTGATTTGAAATTAGGAGCGGCTCCCTAAAAATTTGGTCCTTAGCCAACCCATGGCCCTTAAACTTAGAAAAAATAAATCAAAAAGATCAAATTCACTCAATCAAGATCACCATGTCCCTCTTCTTAATCAAGAAAATCAAGAAAATAAGAAAGTCCAAGAATTCCTCAAATTTTTTTGAACCAAGATGAAAGTGGATCAAAGACTAAGCTTTGATACCAATGAAAGAAAGGAGCATCTAGATTAGCCTAATTAGTCTAGGTTAGGATGATTAGACTAGGTTTAGAGAGAAGAGTGAGTAATTGACTTGTATTACAATGATTATCAAAAGTTTCCTAAGGCATTAGCCATATGTTATGGCTCACCCTGACCCCCCTTGAAGCACATCCCAACAAGAGATTACCTAGTGAACCGTAACTATCTCATAAGGATCTTTCTAATGGCCAAGCTCATAACCCTTGAGGTCTCCAAGCTCTACAACTCCTTGAGAAGCAATTCCACTGTGCCTCCTGCGAGCGTTGTCACACCAGCGTGTTGCACTACATGTACTCATCCCTCCTCTCACCTCACTTCACTCACACACACTCACTAGCATCCATTAGAGAGAGATATTAGCAAGAAAAAGACTCTATTTCACAATGGGAGAGTTCTTTGTATTATGAGAGATATTTACTTATATAGATGGCCATAAGTTTTCACACTCACTTAAATTGTGGCCGACGGGGCACTTTATGCTCATAAGAGGCCTAATGCTATTACAATGACTTGTCTCATAATATATACATGAAGTACATCACTTGGGACTTCATCCTAATTTACTACCACACACTCTTGAAGCAGAAATCACAGTATTTCATAGGACCATTACGGGTGCTCGTCCAAGTTGTAGATCTAGACACCATTGCTTCATATCTTTAATGTATGACCTTTTGGTGTATCTACCTTAACTCCTTGATATAAGATAATGGTAGTAACTCTTGTTAACCCTAGGAATGGGTTAACACCATATTTAATTATATACTAAGCCATCCTTTCACACTACATTTTTTAATGTCCATGGGCATGCCCAAGCATAGTGTTAACCCTTGGCCCCTTTTATATCCCCTTTATCCCTTGGCCTTGGGCACAAATTGACTTAAGTCCCTTTTTACTTTGTTACATAGCCACTAATGAGTTGTGTAAAAATGTGATAAGGAATTAATCCAAGATTCACTCTTTCACAAATCTTTCCCTCTTTCGGACTAATTAAAAGCTCTAATTTACCACACTAATCACTAATTAATTCACACCATTAAGCACATCATTGGATAGGGCATGAAATTGCTAAGCTATGTGCATTAACTAATGTGTAAATTAATCCATAATTAGAGATTAATTAAACTCTTAAATTTAATCTTTTTAAAGCTATTTTGGGTGATTTTTAGTGCTTTAAGGCCTGTTTTTTGCCTTGATTTCTGGGTTGAATTTTGAGGGTGCTGGTCGGAGGCCAAAATGATGGATTTTGCCCTCATATGCTCAAGATCAATTTCAAAGAACTTGATGCAAGCTTTTCGATGATCATTAGAATTTAGAACGCGTACATGGGTCTCATGGTTTAGGAGATATGAGCCTCCAAAAAGGGTTGTTTTCTATAATCTCTCTCTCTCTCTCTCTCTCTCTCTCTCTCTCTCTCTCTCCCCTCTCAGGATCCCTTTCATGCCATGAATGTCATGGAACTTTCACGTCGTGAAATACATCTCACGTGTGAAAGTAATTTCACATATTTTTCTTTCCCACATGTGGAAAACTTTCACGACGTGAAAGTGGAGGACTCTTTTCACATCGTGAAAGTCACTATTTCATGGATTGTTTTTTCCACGTGCAATGAACTTTCATGATGTGAAAGTCAAGAGTATGATGCCATGAAATAGGTATTCCACTGATTTTTTTTTGCGTGCAGCAAAAAATTTTCACGACGTGAAAGTGCAAGATGTGAAAGTTGGTTCACGCGGTGAAAGAGGTATTTCATGATTTTTTTTTTGCGCATGGGAAACTTCCCACGATGTGGAAGTGCAAGACCTTTTCACAACATGAAAGTGGATATTTCACGGATTTTTTTGGGATTCTAGAGGGAAATTCGAGTTTCCCTGTGTAGACGGAATGTTTTTTTAATTTTAAATTAGAAATATATGGGCATTTTCCCAAAAAGATGAGTGGGAATAAAAAAGTCAACACTTTTATGACACCCCCTTACACCCTTCATAAATGACTCCCAAAATGGACCATTTGGTGCCAACTATGGGGCATCTTTTTATTAAATGCTCATTAGCCAATAATAAGGAGTTGTGTAAAAATATAATTAGGAATTAATCTAAGATTAACTCTTTCACTAATCTTTCTCCCTTTTGAACAAATGAAAAGCTCTAATTAACCACTAATCACTAATTAATTCACACCATTGGGCACATCATTGGACAGGCTTTACGACGACGATGAGCACTAGAACACATTCATTGACTTCATGGTTTAGGAGATATGAGCCTCCAAATAGGGTTGTTTTCTATACTCTCTCCCTCTCTCCCCCCCCCCCCCCCCCCCCCCCCCGCGGACCCCTTTCACGCCATGAACGTGAGGGAACTTTCACGCCGTGAAATGCATCTCATGCGCGAAAGTTATTTCACAGAAATTTTTTTCCACGTGTGGAGAACTTTCATAACATGAAAGTTCAGGACCCTTTTCATGCCGTGAAAGTCAGTATTTCACAGATTTATTTTTTCCATGTGAGGGGAACTTTCATGACATAAAAGGTAGGAGTCTCAAATCGTGAAACATTTCTCGGATTTTTTTTTTAGCGCATGGGAAATTTTCAGGACTTGAGATTGTAGAATGTAAAAGTTGGTTCATGCCGTGAAACACCTATTTCACAATTGTTTTTTTTTACACGCAGGGAACTTTCATGATGTGAAAGTGTGAGACCTTTCCACGTTGTGAAAGTGGGTATTTCATAGATTTTTTTTCATGGAGTCTAGAGGGAAATCAAAGTTTCCTTTTATGATGGAGGGAATGTTTTTTGAATTTTAAATTGGGGACATATGGGTATTTTCCCAAAAAGGTAATTGAGAATAAAAAACCTCAACAATTTTATGTCACCCCCTTACACCCTTCATAAATGACTCCCAAAAGTGGTCATTTACCAACTAAGGGGCATCTTTTTATTCAATGTTGATTAGACACTGATGAGTTGTATAAAAATGTGATTAGAAATTAATAAAAAATTAATTCTTTCACTAATCTTTCCCTCTTTTGGACTAATTGAAAGCTCTAATTAACCACTAATCACTAATTAAATCACACAATTAAGCACATCATTTGATAGGCTAATCTATGTGCATCAACTAATGTGTAAATTAATCCATGATTAGAGATTAATTAAACTCTTAATTTTAATCTTTTTGAGCTATTTTGGGCAGTTTTTAGTGCTTTAAGGCCCGTTTTCTACCTCCATTTTTGGGCTGAATTTTGAGGCCACTAGTCTAAAGCCGAAACGATGGATTTTTCCCTCAAACACTCTAGACCAATTTCGAAGAGCTCGATGCAGGCTTTCTTATGAGCACTAGAACGTGTTCATCATTGGGGATGGTAAAAAATGCTTATTTGGATATTGCTCAAGATTGAAGAATCAAGATACTATTTTCAAGCAAACTATGCTTCGTGTGTACAAGAAATCCATTAAAGGACTAAAAGATATCATGATCTCACAAACTCAACGTATAAATGAGTTGGAAAGGCTACTTTAGTCATCTCAGGAAAAGGTAACAAAGCAAAGACAACCAAAAATTGGAGGAACATGCACTCCAAAAAACCCAACTAAAAATCACTCCTTTTGGGTTAAGAGTGAGATCTAGATAGTTTAAAAGTGTTACATGCCTAGCCACACATCGGGGTGCTAAGAAGAAACAGACGAGGCTTGCTTAAAGCTACATGAATAGTGTAGGAGGTTTCTGCTTGGATAATCCTCTAGATAGTGTGACACCAAGTTGGGGGTTTAACTTTGGTCACATATCAAACCCAAAGGTTGAAGAAGGGGAGGAGGTCTCGGTTGTCAAAGAAAGCAATAGAAACAAACTCTCACCCTCTATCTCCCTAGATCAAAACAAATACATAAACATCGAAGGTGAGATTCTAGTTCAGAAGAGGAAATGGGAAAGGCTATGGGGAAGCATTAATTTGAGCCAAGCGATCAGCTCCAAAAGTGAGGGCAAGTCTTTGCTGGAAGAAAATATTTTGGCTCAATACAATGTGAAGTGAAGTAAAAGGGGTATATTGATTCAGCTCATTTGGACGGATTAGTTGGTTGGGCCCCGTCATTAAAAACCAATAAAACTTTCCAAGTGAATAATCTGCTCTAATCAGACAGCTATAGCTTTTTATGTGTTACTCAAAATAAATTCTCAAAAACATCAATGGATAGAGATTGAAAAAAATATATTTTGATATAAGGTTCATTAAAATCGGACAAGCGAGCACAAAGTTATGACTGTTTTAGTGATAAGTGTCAAAACTATCCCAAATACATAGTGTGCTCTGATCACATAACCATAACTTTTTCTGTGTTATTTAGAACAAAGCATTGAAACCATCGATGGATAGATCTTTAAAAAACAAATATTTTGATATAAGTTTCATAAAAAACAGAGAAGTGAGCACAAAGTTATGATTGTTTTAGTGATAAGTGTCAAAACTGTCCCAAATACACAGTCTACTCTGATCAAACAGCCATAACTTTTCTGTTCTTATCAAAACAAAATCTCAAAAACATCAATGGAAAGATCTTGAAAAAACTAATATTTTGATATAAATTTCATCAAAAATAGAGAAGCGAGCACAAAGTTATGACTATTTTAGTGAGAAGTGTCAAAATTGTCCCAAATACACAGTCTACTCTAATTAGATAGCCATAACTTTTTCTGTGTTGCTCAGAACAGAGTACTAAAAACATCAATGGATATAGTTTGAAAAAATAAAGATTTTGATATATAAGTTTCATTAAAAAATAGAAGTGAGCACAAAGTTATGACTGTTTTAGTGAACAATACCAAAACTGTCTATACCTGCCTGGAGTTGTGGGGAGAGGCAACGATTTTCCTCACTACTAGAGAAGTAAGTTCCAAGATGCATGGTGGATTGAGGTTGCCCAAGGGAGTAGAGGATCCTCTTATCACAGATCTAGAAGCAAGCTACTCATGTGGACACATTAAGCTCTAAAGCGAAGAGGAAAAAGATAGAGAAACAAAGCAAAAGCTTGATTCATGAAGCAAAAGAGACTTCCAATTGGAGAGGACTAAAAGAGTAGGAGAGCCTAATGCTTAAGTGAGATGGAAAAGCATAGGAGGAGCTAGATACAAGGCTATGGCATATCTAAAAGGAAAAAAAATAGGTTCTTGAGAGGGGAGTATAGAGGCCTCTTTTATAGAGAAACTCTCACCCTGTTACATTTCTAGCCAGTAAATTCCTTCACCCTTGCTGACATAAGGACATGCATCACCATCAATTGTCCTTTTGGTAACATTTTGACAAGTTTCCCATCTAAATATGCTCATGAATCTTTTAAAATTGAAAAGTCAAGAGTCCTCTCACATGGAACCCATAGGGACCCTCTCTTTTCCACATATCAACATCCTCCATATTCCACTTATAAGATTCCTCCCCAGGCCCTCAAGATGTCTAGTTTCTTCCCCTGTAATCAATCCCCTTTTTCAGAATAATAAAAGATCTTGTTTCTACCTGTTTTGGCCTAGAGAGAGAAAATATTCTAGAGAGATAATTCAGTTTTTAGATATCTTTGGATGTAAAAATATCCCTTCTTATTAGAATAAATTCTCCCAAAATAGAAGCTTAAAAAGAAATTCCTAAGGTGCATTAGAAATAAATTATAATGTGCACAAAAGACAGCCTAAGGGTCAAGATTTTTTGAAAATTTTGGATTATGGTCCAATTAAGGTTCCTATGGACCAATAAGATTAATAAACACCATTAAGCTTTTACAAAGAGGGAGGCTTCTATTTATAGAAAAAAGTGAGCCTCTAACCAAGCAAACTGATTCTAGAACTTTCCAGATCAGTTTGGTCAATTTTTGACCATTTTTGGGTCAGTTCAGCTTACTTTTTGGATCTAGTTTTGAAATAGGAGAGAGGAGAGATAAAAATATCTCATTTTATTGATTAAAAATTAGGAGTAATGATGGGGAAAAGGCACCTACTTCATGAGGGGAGATCCCCACTCTGAGGTGTCAAAATGCAGTTTTTTAATTATTTTCTTTGGTCTTTAGTCCCCTCTTTATCTTATGTGAGCATTTACTCATTTTTTGGGGGTTTTTCTTTTATGCTTCAATTTATCTCCTCCCTACATTTGGGCACTGTTACTCTACTCTCTACTCTTGTCTACATTGATTTTTTTAATAATTCAATTGTTTTTGGCCTAATCCTCTCCAAAGTGAATTGGTGGCCACTATTGCTTCAAACAATAGTAGAACCCTCAATCCCTCAAGCCAAAGGAGAGCTTACAAGCTCCATGTAAGCTAATTTTCTTACTGTTTACGAATTTTGAATCTATGATTTTCTTGATTTTTATGTTTTGTAAATGTTTGAATTAAATTCAAATGCTATGCCTTTGATAAAAAGGCCACCCCCTTCTCTTCTTTACATTCCAACCTTTCTCAGTCCTCCTAGAAAGATTAACTAAGGTATTAATTGAACTCTTCTTATTGTTTACTCTCTTGAATTTAGAAAATTGTGTAGATTAGAGTTCTATAATTCTAAATTGGGATAACTAAGTTAAGTAAAGATAGATAAAACTGAGAAATGGTCAGCCATACAAAGGAGGTTATGGTAAAATTTTCCAGAATTCTGTGGAAGATTCATGCAGCAACACTAGAATGTTGAACATCTTGCACCAACAACAAATGAGTAAAAGCTAGAAAATGTTTCTTTCAAAGATGATATTCCCTTCTTTCAATCAAGCGGGATTGTGAGGTTATGATAGAAGAATTCTAAGAAAATGTTTCTTTCAAAGATGATCTTCCCTTCTTTCAATCAAGCAGGATTGTGAGGTTATGATAGAAGGATTCTAAGAAAAACTTGCCTGTCGTCTCCACCAAAAGATGTGACACCAAGTTGGAGGTTTTTAACTTTGGTCACGTCTCTCAGTGTCAAAGAAAGCAACAGGGATAAACTCTCACCCTCTATCTCCCTAGATCAAAACAAATACATAGACATCGAAGGTGAGATTGTAGTCTAGAAAAGGAAATAGGAAAGGATCTGGGGAAGAATTAATTTAAGCCAAGCAATCAGCTCCAAAAGTGAGGGCAAGTCTTTGCTATAAGAAAATCTTTCAGCTCAATACAATGTGAATTGAAGTGAAAAGGGTATATTGATATGGCTCATTTGAACAGATCGAATGGTTGGGCCGCATTATTTTCAACAAAAAACAACCAATAAAACTTTCCAAAGTGAACAATCTGCTCTGATATCAGACAACTATAAAATTTCCTATGCTTTTCAAAACAAATTCTCAAAAACCTCAATGTATAGAGCTTGAAAAAACAAAGATTTTGATATGAGTTTCATAAAAATTGGAGAAGCGAGCACAAAGTTATGACTGTTTTAGTGAGAAGTGTCAAAACTCTTCCAAATACACAGTTTGCTCTGATCAGGCAGCCATAACTTTTTATGTGCTGCTCACAACAAAGCATTGAAAAAATCAATAGATAGAGCTTGAAAAAACAAAGATTTTGATATAAGTTTCATCAAAAACAGATAAGCGAGCATCCTCCACATGTCAACTTCCTCTCTTTTCCACATGTCAACATCCTCCATATTCCACTTAGGACTTCTACAAGGATTCCTCTTGATCCCGCACTTCTCCAAACTCCTCCACATGCCCTTCATGTGCTTGGCATTGGTCTCCATATTATTTAAGTATCTGATTGAGTCCATGTAGACATTTGGCCCACCGTAAATACATGATTCATTTCTATCTTCTCAATACAATCCAATAATATTTCACTCTCAAACCACTCTATTCCCATACCAAGGTATTTATAATTCGTACACATGGTATTTACAATGATTCACTCCACTCATACTCAAATCCACAATCATTCTACTAATTATTCTAATTAGTATCAAGCCCATATACATGAGATAAAGTAGTCATCATTAAACGATTAACAAGCCGCAATGCGATTAGCCACCAAAAGCCATCTCCTGCTGCAAAGCTTCTCCATCACGCTTCTCGGTTTCCATGTCTCCATGGCTAGCTTCTCCACCATCACATTATGGGCCCTGCAAGATTCTCCCACAAGTTTCCACCTTATTATTATTCTGAAAAAAAAGATATCAATTTTGGTTGTCACAATAGAATTTCTATGATCAAATCTTCTATAAAAAACAATGACAAAATTGATGTGCTCAAGCTCTTGCAGTGTGTAGGGCTTTGAAGGAAGGTAGTAAAGGAAGTTTGGAATGACTTTTGTGACTTAGCCAAGTCTGATGAGGTGGTGGAGGCATGTGACAAGGTTTCAAGCAGAAAGGGATATACAGCCATATCAAAGCTACTCATCCAAGGTATGAAGCCTCATTGTCTTCATGTGTTTGGCTTACCCCAACCACATAGTGTAGCAATGGCATGACACCAAAACAATTTGGCTATTCCAAGGTTTATAGGTGAATACAAACACATTTATGGTTTAATGACTATAGAGAATCCAAAAAAATAGAAATCAGTGCACAATAGAGGACTATGAGGGTAAATCTTATTTTTGTTATCAATATTGATGAGGTAAAAATTCTCAAACATCAAAAAATGGAAAGAATCAGTTTAGGGCATATGAACAAAGCTTTAAACTATGCCCAAGGTGGTGACGAAGACTAGCCACTACATAGCGGACAGTCAGAGATGGAACTATGGTAGATAGGGGAAGCTACAGTGCCAAATGAGAGTCATGATACTGTCAAATGGTTGTTTTGGCACACAAAAATTCTAAACGTCATTGATGCTCAAAATAAAGGAGAGATGCTTGTCAAGGATGGGGTAGGAAACTTTACCGTTGAGGGGCACATGAGTGCCTACTTGAAAGCATTGAAGTGCATGTATAGGGTGTGTGGTGGTCCTAGATGTGCAAACCCATGCCTCTATTGCATGGCAGGAATGAACAGTCCAGATTGGTACAACCCTACAATGGATTCTACAAAGCCTCCATCCATACACAAGATAAAGCAAGCAACTGGTGATAAATACTAGACCAAGGCTAAAGGGAAATCAAAGACCGAGCAAGGCTAAAGGGAAATCAAAGACCGAGCAAGGGAAAGTCAACAAAAATAGCCAAATTCAAGGGTGAACCATGTATTATGTCTGAGGATCCCAATTGGGATCCCATATTTCCTATAAGCTAGAGAGAGTTCACATTTGTAGTTTACATGTAGAAATTAGAATACTAGATAAGCTACTAAAGCTTCATCTTAACTATGCTCATTCCATTTTACCATCAGAGCTATTCGATGCATTTTACCATCAGAGCTAACAGATGCATATTTAGAGCAATGTGAGATTTTACTCTCTAACATGGGCTTTCATGGTGGACATGTGCAACCTAAAAAGGATGACAAGAAATCAGGTACCATTGGTGATGTTGTGGTAGATGTGTCAATGGGAGGAGCCAAAGCTAGGAAGTTCTTGTCAAACTATGAAAACAAACAAGTTACAACATTATGGGAATGTCAAAAATCTCTATGCGAGCACACAACTAACTAAGCTAGTGATCCAAGGATGACAAACCTTTGTATGAGGGTTTGGATAGAGCCTGATAATTTTCTAAAACTCTAACATAAGCAAACAAATGAAGGCAATTACGCAAGTCAGTTTGAAATAGCAATCAAGACGCTTGTAGAAATAATTGCAGCTGCTTGGGGGAACAAGGACATAACCTTCTATCTAGTAAGGGTTTTTGCTTCATGTAATTTGTACATTGACTAATTAATATGATATAAAATGATTATTAATATTTTTTAATATGTGAAGCATATTTTGTTTGCACATGGCCCATACTTTGTGAGGAATCAAGGGCCTCTTGCTACATGGAATACTCAAAGCATGGAAAAATCACACTATGCCGCACGTATCAACTATTTTCATACAACTTGACATGGTGGCGGAAAAAAATAAACAAATGCACTACGAGAGCCTTTTGACACATTCTACCGAAGGCAAATGCAACAATACAATGAAATTCTTAAAAATCAGGTTAGTTTATACAACACAAAAATAACCACTCTTATTAACATCAATATATTATAAACACTCAACATGCTAAATAAAGTGTATCTTTATGTAGGATGGTGATTGAGAAGGAGAAAAAGTCAAAGTGACACAAATTGTAATAAAAACTATTGTCAATATAAGTGGAAAAAGAATTTTAAAAAAGTCTTCTTTTTCTTTTTGCTTCAACTATTTGCCTTTCTCAAAGAGACTCCCCTCCTTCTCGAAGCTTTCTTTGGGAAGTTGTTTTCCCTCATCTTTGGATAAATTCTTAGCCTCGTCTTCTTTGGGTAGTTTTCCTCTATGCCTTAATAGCTTGTGGCATTGATAGCCTCCAAGAGCATGTGCCTTTGCATATGCCACATAACACAAAAAAACACCCTACCCTCGATTCACACAGCCCTAGTGTATATCCAAAAATACATATAGATTCCTCCTTCTCTATCAGCATTATCGTTTCTACATTGTGTTGTATCCTTCCATATCCTAAGTATGTTAACATAACCTTTAAGGCCATCAATGGAATGTGTGAATTATCTGAATATTTTGTGTGGTAAATGATCAGCACGCCTGGAGGTATCCTTGCAATATAATGGCTGAGGGCTGAGTCTCTATCAACAAAAATTCATTTACATCCACCTCGACTAAGAAATCAATCTTCATCTGCTATCTCAAGCTGTAAATAAAGAAAAAAATTACTTTATAACAAAAAACAATCTTTTTAAAAAAATGTTGTGTATTTACTCTTATAAATATTTTTTTGTTCTCATCGTGTCTCCTACCCTCCCACAAGTCAATTGAACCTTGTGGAGACATCTCTTCTTCTGAGCATGGAATCCTTAGTTGCTCCCTTCCCATATTAGAGATTCCTATGCTGACTTGAATAGCTTCAAATTCTTCCTCTGTGGGAAGAGTGATTTCTTGTTCTTTAATTTTTTTTTTTTGCACATTTCTATAGCCTTAGGTGCACCGATGAAATTGTTGCCTGTTGCTTTTGTATCAAGCACTGAAAATTCATTAGTGGCATATGGATCTAAAAACTCTGATGCAGCTTGACATCCATCTATAATTAAACTAATACAATAGTACTCCCTTATATTCAACAACTTTTGGATATCTGTTAGTAGTACAAAACTCTAATTATCCTTTAGTGTGGAAAGGATGGTAGACATGGGAGAAGTATCTCCTTCTCTGAATCCTATATAGAAACATCCTTTTCCTATGGAAGAATTAAACTTGCCTTAAAATCTATAGCATTAAAATCCCTACTCATTATTGCTTCTTGATCTTTATCCACACGACCGTTTTTACACCATGAATTTCTTCTTGATTTTGAATTTCCCCTAAAAATGCTACAAGCTGGAAACTAGAACTCTTAAGACTATTCCTTTTAGCATCTTCAATTCTTGATTTACATGAGGATAGAAAATAAAAGCCACATGATGCTGAAGAAGCTTGCATTTCCTACTATGTAATGTGCAATGCTCCATAGCAACTTTCACATGGTCAAGAAGTAGGTCATACTTTTCTGCAATTTGTCCTTTTTTAAAGTTGTATATGACAACATGTTGAGATGATCAAACCTTACTCCTTCAATAAGAATTCCACTATCACCAATGCATAGAAAGCTTACATTTCCTCTTTATAATAGTCCTTGAAGTGATCAATCACTAAACTCACTTCAAATCTGACATTGATAGATTTCCAATAGCAATCAAATAAAGTTTCTACGTGTGCAAGCTATAGGAAGTCAAAGATTCTCTTTGGCGGTGTTTCTTCTATCATAAGATCACCTTCATCACCTGAAGCCATCTCTTAGTTGTTAACAAACTTGGAATGGTGTAGCTTAGGAGCACACAATAGAAGCTATCAGTAGGAAGTCAAAGAGTCTCTTTGCTAGTGTTTCTTCTATCACAGGATCACCTTCATCACCTATGACAACATGTTGAGATGATCAAACCTTACTCCTTCAATAAGAATTCCACTATCACCAATGCACAGAAAGCTTACATTTCCTCTTTATAATAGTCCTTGAAGTGATCAATCACTAAACTCACTTCAAATCTGACATTGATAGATTTCCAGTAGCAATCAAATAAAGTTTCTACGTGTGCAAGCTATAGGAAGTCAAAGATTCTCTTTGGCGGTTTTTTTTTAAATCATAAGATCACCTTCATCACCTGAAGCCATCTCTTTGTTGTTAACAAACTTGGAATGGTGTTTTTTTAAATCATAAGATCACCTTCATCACCTGAAGCCATCTCTTTGTTATTAACAAACTTAGGGATGGAGCTTAGGAGCACACAATAGAAGCTATCAGTAGGAAGTCAAAGAGTCTCTTTGCTAGTGTTTCTTCTATCACAAGATCACCTTCATCACCTAAAGCCATCTCTTTATAGTTAACAAACATAGAATGGTGTAGCTTAGGAGGAGCACACAATAGAAGTTATCAATAGCTAGAGGTTATACAACCAAGAATAAGTTATAAGGCTTGGGGGGCAGCTGGAGGAAGTTGGGTTATCCAACAGGAAATTCTAAGGTCTGCAGCATAGATTGTAGGTTATAAAGATAGCATGATACAGGCAATCCACTTTGGTAGGATTGATCTAATCGCATTGTCTTTACACTAGGGGAAATCTTCTGTTATGGGGTAATATTAGGGAGACTGGTCAACTCAGGGGATTGAGGAACAACAGAGGGTGTGCTGAGGCAACTAAGGGGGCTGGGGCAGCTCAGTGGGGCAAAAGGCAAATCAGGGGCAAAGCATAAGTTGGAAAGACAATGTGAAGGTAGCAATCTGGTTGATTTGGAGAATAGCACACTTAGCCAACCCTAATGAGGGTTAACTCCCCTATGTGAGGCCGCTAGGGGCTCACTCCACCACCACTTGTAGAGAAAGGAACCATGCAAGGGTCAATTTGGACTATAGCACTTAGCCACCCTAATGAGGGTTAACTCCCTATGTGAGGCTGCTAGTAGGGGCTCACTCTACCACCACTTGTGTCACAAGTGGAGATTCACAAGCTAGGTGAAGAGAAAAGAAGAAAAGAGATATGGAAAGCTCTACCTTCACATGCCAAAATGCATGCAAGAGGTATCTTGATAGAAAGACAAGAGAAGGAGAGGATAAGAGATGCTAGATTAACACCATCCCTTCCATACATACACAACAATTAAGCAAGCAAACATATTAAACACAAGCATGCAACCATAAGAGAGAGAGAGAGAGAGAGAGAGAGAGAGAGAGAGAGAGAGAGAGAGAGTCAATTGAGACAAATGGGATTGTCCATTTTTATATTCCATAAAATATCTTATATATATGAGGTCACGTTTTATAATTATCGGGCACCCATTTACAATTAGGGACCCAGAATTGGCTTTCTAGCTCTATGTACATCTAGCTCATTCCTATGACCATCATTACACAAGCCATAAGCTTGGTCATCCCATATCTCTTGTATCACAATAAGCGCTTTGCGAAAAGGATAAGTTACAAGAAGCATGATGACCACGCTTGAAAAATGATGTTAATAAGAGTGGTTAACATACCCCCTCCCTAATTGAGGTTCTCAGAGCTGTAGTAGATCGAGTATGTCTATGAAAAGTCACGTCGTGAGGTAGGATGTGGGGGGGCTTGAATGGAAGATGAGATAGCTTGTCTAGAAGGTTGGCTCCATCATATCCTCGAAGGTTTGGAGGCACTAGGAAAGAATCCACTCGATGTGCTCGTAGTAGCAAAATAGTTTCTTGAGTGTTGTCCCCTTGTTGATGTCGAGAAGGCCAAGCCTTGAGTGGATTCATGGTAAAAGCTCTAATCTAGGAAGGTCTCCACCAACATTGTGATAATTAGATTGAAGAATCTGATTGTGGTGACCACAGCGAGATCTGGCACTTGATCATATCGGCTTGTTGCTGATGAACTCATGTAGGCGCTTGAGCATGCTGGCTTCGGTGCACAGGTTCTATGGTGTCGGAGGCACGAACCACGGGAAATTGTATAGGAGTTTTAGGTTCTTGGTGGCTTTCTCCTCATGGAAAATATTTCATGCCCATCAACAGGGCCGATTGGGGCAGATACTTGGGGTCTTGAGTTGGCATGACACCTTACAGTATTAGTCCTTCCAGATGTAAGGTTTGAGAAGGAATGGCCGCTGCGCCAGGTCGGCTTCTCTCCCATGAGCTCAAAAGTTATAGGACGAGCAGTGAGACGGGTGGCATGGTGGTAGCCGCCATGTTGTCGAGGAGGGTGCTCGCACTTCCACCTGTGATGCTTGGCATTGAGGTAGGGTCGCAGGACATGGAGGTCCATGTGATCCGTGACTTTGGTGACAGGCCTTGTTGCCTGGAGTTATCAACCGAGTAAGATTTGGATGGCTTGCTTGAACTCCCGCCGCCGCTGCTTGCCCATGAGATCAAACGTGATGGGATGAATAGAGGGCAGGTGGCCCTATGGTAGTCACCGCGTTCTCAAGGAGGGTGCTCGTGGTTCTAGCTGCGATGCTTGGCATCAAGGTAGGAGTCGCAGGACATGGAGGTCCACATGATCCATGACTTTGGTGATGGGTGCTACCTGGAGTTGTCGACCGAGCAGGATTCGGATGGCCTGCTCAAACTCCATGTGATCGAGTGGATTGCTCCAATTGAGGGGGTTCAGTGGAGGGTTGATCTCCTCTTGCTCTCGTGGTGGTGGCGGTGGGATGTCTCCTTCTTCCAAGGGTGGGGGGAGGGGATTTTAGGTGACAATGGTGACAAGGATGGAGGGGTGGCTGTCAGGCTGATGTCGAGGCGATGGTGGCAAGGCTTGTGGTAAATAATGGGGGAGGCCTAGCCAATGTTGAGGGTAAATAGGTGAGGACATTGGGCAAGCCTAAGTTGAGGGTTAAAGTGGTAGGTGAGGCAGGTGGAGTATGGAGATGGGGGGTGTATAGGACTATGAGGGGAAGAAAGTTAATGTTATGGTGCTATGGGTGGGGGTGGGGTGGATGTGTGCTTGTGCTTGTGCTTGTGCTTGTGCTACGGGTGGGGGTGGGGTGGATGTGTGCTTGTGCTTGTGCTAGGGTGAGAGGAGCTGGAGGAGGAGGTTGATGCGGGGGAGATAAGAGTGGTGGCTGTTGAGGGGGTTGGGTACTTGGGGCTCCTCCTCCTCTATTGTTGTCATTGTCATTGTCATCCTCATCAGAGGAATAGTTAGGGCCTTTGGAGTGGAAGAATGCCTTGGCCTCAGCGGATTCTTTGGGGGTGAACTCCATGGGGAATTCCACATGTGAGTCGTCGAATTGCATGATGATGGTGGCATGTATAACCTCCATCTGTAGATGGCATTGCTGGTAGAGTATGAGGAGGCTTGTGCTGAGTACGGTGGGAGCTCATCGCATCGGAGGGATCTGTAGGAAGCATGTATAATCTCTAAGCCTGTGTGCTGGAGGTAGTGAAGGGCGTCGACCATTCAGAGGGGGGTAGGGGTAAGGGCATAGCCCATCGAGAAAACGGAGAGGTCGATGGTGTCCTTTTTGGTCAGCAGACTTCCCAAAGCAAAGGAGATGGGACTACTTGAGGAGGTTATCTTGGAGGGGGTGGGTAGGGAAGTTGAAGAAGATGGTGGGGTGGGTGAATGAAATCTGGCCTTGAAAGAAGAAGAGGGTGATGCTATGAAGTGGTAGCTTTGTTAGGATATAGGAGTAGGTGGTTTGGGAGAGGGGTTCGTTGAGGAATACATCATGTAGAGTAAATTGAGGCAGATGGTTTAGAAATGGATCTTGAGGAGTTGGTATGGGATTTGGGGAGGAATGGTGAGGAGAGGGAGCTCTGTGGCAGTGTCCATCAGTGCGTTGACCTTTTTTTCAATCATGCTGGAGACAAGGCTAGATGGTGTGGGTGGGGCGGCTCGTGCTTGAGCGGCTTCCAGCTGCACTGCTTTGTGATGGAGAATCTCCTCTCTGCGACCTCATGGTAGTGCTGGAAGTCAAGTATGGTTTGGGTGAGGGCTTCTTTAGTTGTTGGTTCTCTTTGGAAGTCATGTGCTACGGCTTGGGCAAGGGAGAGTTCATGGAGGGCCTGCTACTCTACCTCCTGTGCTACCTATAGCTAGTTTTGGAGCTCAAAAAGGGAGGAGTGGGTGCTTGCCAGTAGTTTCCCTTTGTCATCCAGTTGGATATTGTAGAGGCTGGTTGTATAGAGATCCTTTGCATTTTGCCTTTATAAGCAACATCTGTTGTTGCGCCACTGTTGCAATCTCTTGCTGCCTATAGATGTAGTTCGTCATCTGAGTGATGAGTTCACGGGCCATGTGGAAGAAGCCTTGGGATAATTTTGGCACTTCCCCATGTGATGCACGGATGCTCTCAGAGTAGGCTTCAGAGGATCTAAAACTGCCAGTTTGCACCCAACAGAGGGTTTCCACAGTATTTCTGTGTGAAGAGGCAGGAGATGAGGGGTGAGTTTCTGAGTGATGAGGAGGGTATGGAGAGGAGCCTGCGAGGGGTGGGGTTTCGTAGAGGGTTTTATCATAAAAGGCTTGGCACTGCGCCTCCTCCTTAGTGGCCTTGTGTTGGGCTTCAGCAACTTCCAGCTCCTCTGTGTGGTTGGGCCCTAGCTAGATTTCGTGGAAGTCACTCCTGTTACTTGGGCTCAAGATGATGGCACTTTGGTGGTGGAGAGGCGGGAGAGGATTGGAGAGAAGGGAGGGATATGGGCACGACATCGAGCCCTGTTAGCTGTATTGCCCTAGGAAGCTCCTCCGATCTCCTGTTGCGTGGTAGAGTACCTTGGCGAGGACACTATTGTGCGAGCTTTCCTTGGGGGTTGGCACATACTGAGTGCAGCTCCTTACGTAGGTACTTGGCCCAATTTTAACAAGCATGCCCTGGTGGACCCTGGCCACCTAGTGTCGAGAGTTTGCACCTACTAAATCAATTTGACCACATTTTTATGAGAGCAAAAAAGAGAGGGCCACCTTGTTTGGCATCAGAAGCTCCTCCTCTATGATATTTGCCCACTCGACCTTGTCCTTGGTGGTGCTGCCTTGGAAGGTTCTATGAGTCAAAGGGGGGGCGTTGGTGAGGCGCACGCAAGGTTGTTCCATTCTTGGAAGGTGGAGGGATTCTTAGACTAGGTCGACACTAAGATGGATGGTGTGGTCTTGGCCATCATTATCTAGCACATGACCTATGGATTCATTGGCATCATGTATCTCTGTAAAGTAGAGACTGTTGTAGAGGTATGGGCCAGAGTTCCAAGGTTGGTAGCCCACCAAGCCCAAGCTGCTCCAAGCGGCTACTATGGCCGAATTTGCCAACAGGCAAGGCCCGATGTAGTATAGGAGCTTGTGCTCCACCTTCTGATCATAAGGGAGTGGACCATGTGGCCGCCCGCTAACCTGCTTCATCAAGTTCTCTTTCGAGATGTGTAAACTTGGTGGGATGGGGGCCATACTCCTCAAAGTGTCCCCCTCCCGAGTGCTTCTTTTTCAGGGTGGGGTGCTTGTGAACCTCAAGGGAGGAATCGGAAGTCTCTGCCATGGAGGTGAAGGATGGGAGATAGGAAGTGAAAGCTCAAGAAAAACATTTGCAAGAGTTTGGGTAGGCTGAAACCCATGTCCCCCTTGTTCATTTTATTTTCCTTTAGCTAGTCATCAAAGTATTGTTTACGCCTTTAATTTTTTAATCATGCTATATACAACTATCGTCAAGCTTTTCATGCTCAAACAAGCGACTGCCTAGGACATTCCTTGTGAGTTTTTCTTGTACAACAATTCGTAAACTCGGGACCAAGAACTCCATTAGCATAACCGCCTTTAGTACCACAAGTCAAACTGAAGGGTGAAGGGTGTCTCATTGTTGGTAGTAGCCTTGCAGGATGTTCTATAAGCCGAGAGTGCTGCTAGAAACTTTTGTTCCCAATCATTGCGGATGGCCTCAACTATTTTGGTGAGAATGGCAGATAGAACTTTATTGGTGCTTTCTACTTAGCCATTAACTAGGGGGTAATATGGGGAATATTTCCTATGAGTGACAAGGAATTCTTGTAAGATGAATTAGATTACCTCATTAATATAGTGTTCCATTGTCGCTAACAATCTCAAGGGGGCATCTGAACGAGTGATGAGACTGACTCATACAGGAATTTTGCAGTAGAGCATGTATTAATTTTATGGATAGCCCTTGCCTCGACCTATTTTGTGAAATAGTCCGTGGGTGGTGGCTGCGATGATATATCGAGCTTGAGTGTAGCTAGCCGTGGGGCTGATGGGTCCTATGAAATCAATGCCCCATTTTTTGAATGGTTGCAAGGAAACACAACGGGGTTCAGGGGCATGCTATCTTGAACACGGGGAATTGTCGCTCGTTGGTGGGCATTCATCGCATAGCTTGAAATATTCCATTGCATCCACCATTAAGGTGGGCCACCATAACCTGGTTATATGAGGACTTTGTGTGCACTGATATCTGTCGTGAAGTTTCCCTCCCCAACATAGGCAGAGTGAGCCTGTTCTAAAAGAAAGACATATTCGTCTTCTTAGAGGACAACGTCTGATAATCTTATCTTTCCCCTACATGTAGAGTTGGCTTGCAATCAGTTGTTGGTAGGGGGCTGCTTGTTCAATGAGATGCCGTGCACAGTCCTTGTTGAGGAGGGGGTCAACTGGTAAGCCATTAGCTAGAAAGTTTGCAACCTCCTCTCCCCATTTTAGAATTAAACATAATTGAAACAGAGGAGCATCTGGTAAATCATCTCAACTCCCACCGTTGGGGATGCGAGACATATGGTCTACAAAGACATGTTGTGAGTCCTTCCACATTGTGACAATGAAGTTCAACTCAAGCGAGATCAACAACCATCAAGTGATTCTTCCTATTGTACAGGGCTTGTTTACTAGATATAGAAGAGCTTGATGGTCTACAAAGAAGATAAATTTGGTTGCCAGAAGATAATGGCAAAACTTCTTAACCATGTAATCCATGGCCAACCCTTCCCTCTCAGTTGTGGTATAATTTCTTTCTATATTGATTAGTTTGCAGTTCGCAAAGCTGATGGGGAAATCCATCTTGTGTTCATCGGGTTGGGTCAACACACATCTAACAACAAAGGCGGAGGTGTTAGTGTGGACATGAAAGATGATTTCCTAGTTGGGGGACCTCAGAATAAGAGAACTTTCTAAGGCTTTCTTGAGGGTGGTATAAGCCTGTTGGCATTCCTCTATCCACTCAAAGAGAATCAAAGAGAATCAAGAGTCCATAAAGGGGGCGAGCTATATCGACATACATGAAATGAAATGCCAATAATAGCCAACATGTCTTATGAAGTGTTGGAATCCCTTAAAATTGGTTGGTGGGGGCAGCTCAAGAATGAGCCGCACCTTGATATCGTCAATGGCGATTCCTTGTTTAGAGACAATGGGTCCCAAGATAACCCCATGCTTAACCTAGAACTAACATTTGAGAGGGGCTCAATTAAATATGGTACAACCTGCATCTTTCTAGCACCTTCTGTAAACATTCAAGGTGTGATTTCCATGTGGAATTGACATAGAGGTCATCCATAAAGACCTCAAGGAATTTCCAAAGATACTCCTTGTAGGCCTTGCACATCAGACGCTGGAAGGCATCGGCGGGGGCATCGATCATCCCAAAAGGCATGATGCGGTATGCATAATTTTCCCATTTAGTAGCAAAGGTTTTTTTGTGTTGATCCTTGGGGTCAATCAATACCGGATTGTAGCCAGAGAATCCATCTAGGAAGCTATAGGCTTCCTTTCCTGTGACTCATTTGAGCACATGCTCTAGAAGGGTAAGGGATAGTGATCCCATATAATGTTGCAATTGACCTTTTTGAGGTCAACACACACTCATACCGTCCCATTCTTTTTGGGTTCTATCACTATGGGTGATACCCATTCTATGTGCTCAATTTCATAGATGAATCCGGCATCAACAACAATGAGTTGATCAATTTCTTCCCAGACCATCTTAGAGTACTTTGGATTCATAGGGTGAGCTCTTTGCTTGACCGATCTCGTTCCATCAACCATAGGAATGGTGTGTTTGACTACTTCAAGAGGTATACCCTTCATATCCGTGTACTTCCAAGCAAAGAAATCCTAGAATTTTGTGAATACAGCGATGAGTTTGGTCTCTTTCTCGGTCGAGAGGTCAAACCCAATGTATATAGGCCTTTGGTCTTCACGCGCGGGCCTGCTAGGTTAGCTTCCTTCACCTTAGTTAACCGTCATATGAGGTCCCTGGTTATCTGTTGGGCGGGACCTTTGGGCTGAGTCATATTGTACCAATCTGTCAGCCACCATCGAATGATAGTGTTTGGGCATGGCACTTGTTTAGTCTCTTCTACCCTAGTGATTTCTTCTTTTATTAGTTTTTTGGCTTCTTTTTTCGCCACTCAGCAACGCTAACATATTGTACCAATCTGTCAGCCATCGAATGATAGTGTTTGGGCATGGCACTTGTTTAGTCTCTTCTACCCTAGTGATTTCTTCTTTTATTAGTTTTTTGACTTCTTTTTCTGCCACCCAGCAATGCTAACATCTTATTGTGTGCTTTGCATGCAGAGAAACAAAACTTTTGGGGTTCAAGTTGGGGGGGGCAATCGGTTCCATTGGCTTGGGGGTGGTTGTGTGGACCAGGAGGGGGATATTTGTGAACTCCCTTTGCCATATTTGGTTGAAGTGTTCATGTGCTTCAACCACCCCTACGTATTTTAGCTAGTGGACATCTGAATCGATAGGAAAAATATAGCGTTCTTGCCTAGGGAATCCATCAGGTTTGTGAGTTCTATGTGATCATGTTCCCTGTGATGGTTTCGCCTTATTGTCCCTTTCAGGTTCATGAGTGGCAACTGTTAAGGAAACCCTACCCTAATGTGTCGTGGGAAGCTGCCTACCGAGCTTGAGCATGGCTCAAGAGCTCCAGTGTAGCCACTCGTCTCACCGCTGTCCTCCCACACTTGTTGTCACACCAAGATGGTTGCTCTAATCCAACAGGTGATGCAAGATCTCTCGCAAAGATCATGTGGGATCTTCATGGAAGAGGATCGTATTAGTAGCCCTAATCACTCAAGAAAGAGTGAGAGAGAGGAAGCAAGAGGGAAGCAAGTGATTAGCACTAATCCCTCCCAAACCCTTACCTTAAGCACACCACACATGCTATATTAGAATTGCAAGAGAGAGGGAGAGAGAGAACACTCCACTTCTATTGCACAAATGGGAGAATGAGTTACAAACAAGAGAAATTGGCTTTTATAGTTCCAAGCCTTTTCCCACTAGACTTCCCGGGAGTAATTGACCTGGGACGCACAAAACATAATAACAAGGATTTTCTCTATGGTTTGGTCAATTGACCAAGATCCTCTTGTCTGTCCTTTGAAGCTCAATACTTGAGAGATTCTTTAGGGCGTTTCCCTCATCAAATGATGGGATTTACATGCGAGGACATAGTTGTCATAGGAATGTGTTAACCAATATGTGGTCAACATACTCTCCCCTTCCTAAAGTCAATCACGTCCTCATGATCGGTGAGGGGTTATCAAGTCACATAGGGAGGTGTCACACTTGGTTGGTTCTCCTGTCTCTCCGAAAACGAGAGGGGGTGGGGAAGTTAGTGAGATGGAAAAAAGTTAGTGAATTACTGATTAAGTATCTAGCTGGTCTGATGGGCTCTTATGAGTTTGCTTTTTTGTATGTTCCCAATAGTACTCTAAAAAAAAAAAAAACCTTTGCGGCAGGAAATCCTCATTAGAGGAGTGAGAGCACTTGAATGAGTAGACTAGCATGGAATACTTAATGACCAGTATCCAAGTGGTAGGTGGTATTATTAAGGATGGGTTAGTAAAACAATGGTGTTAGTAAGCAAGTGGCGAGGGGGGAATTTAGGAGGGACAAGGAGGCAACACGCATGGAGACTACTTGCCCTCCAAGATGTATGCCGATAGTGATGTTCATGAAGCTCTAGCATCTTTGGCAAGACACCGTGATGGGTATCTTGGCTCCCGTGGATGTTGAGTCATCAGGTTGTAGTGTTCTCTCTTTTTCTTTTTATGCTTTGTCTTCTTTTGTCATTTGAGCGCGCTGGGATTATGTGTTGATAGGAGTGGTACTCAATGTCAAGGATCCATAGGTGTTGAGCCAAAGAAGTGGTAGGAGTGGTACTCAATGTCGAGGATCCATAGGTGTTGAGCCGAAGAAGAAGTTTTGGGTAGGATTGATTAGGCATGAAGCACAATTATTCGGGTGTAGTAGGGGTGATTAAGAAGATCCAGGATAATGGGTCATACCATGGACTAGGCTTGCGCCCCCACCATGGTCCCCCCATCCAAAGATGCACCTGTATGGCTGTGTCGATGATAAAGCTTTATGCACTGTGTGCAAATAGGAAAGAGCCTAGTGAGATTTACAGGTGTTGTGTATGGGGCGAGGGCAAAAGGTGTGCACGTGGTCCTAATCACCTATAGACTCCTTCTTCATCTTCTTCTTCTTTTGGACAAATGTTTATTGGTTAGCACCCCTAAAGAGAGTTTTGTATTGAGTGGCCCATGTGGCTAGAGTTGTGAGGTTACCTTTGAGTTTAGCTTGGAGTAGTTGGATAAGCTTAGCCATGTGTAGCACTGCCCCTTGGTTTGGTGATGAAGTCAAGGGGCGGGGTGGAGCTTCGTGGATGAGGCTCCATGGCCTAAAAGGGTTGGGTGAATTCAGCTTTGGAGTGCCCATGGGTTGGGTGTGGGCAAGTTTGGAGGATTTTGTCAAGGAGGAGGGAACTTGCCTGCCCCCATTGGTCAAAAACCATCTTTGTCAATTGGACAGGTACTAGCATGGTGGGTGTTGTTTGGGCAATCTGCTGAGGGGTATGCCATGTGGGTGCCAAATGATGGAATTGCAATCATGGATGCCTTGGGATTCTAAGAGACATTTGGGCACCCAACACTGTCGAGTGCTAAAGGTCCATGGTTGGGGAGGCTTCTGGCTTTTCTGTCGACGACAAGGCTTTGAGCTATGTGGTGGTTGTTGATGTAGAGAAGAGGCTTTGAGCTATGTGGTGGTTGTTGATGTAGAGAAGAGGCTTTTTATTGTGTCTTAGGGAGCCTTCATGGAATCCTTGTGCCATAAGCACATTGGTAGGCACCCAACGTTGTTGGCTTTGCTGTGCTTGCGGTTGTCGAACCTGCGGTTGTGGGACCTTTTGTCGCGGATCCTTGGGGAGTTGTTGTGGTTGATGAGGACAAGCAACATCCTTGGGTAGCCAGAGGCAAGTGTTTTCGTTATAGTAGCCTTATGCTTATAGCAGCTGGTCAGGGACTAGCCAACGTTGAAGGTTTGTCTTAGAGGGTTAGTGTTTGTTGGCTTCATTGGCTTTTTGCGCTTGGGTTTTAGAGATGGTTGTCTGGGGATCCATAGTTTGGTGTAGCCATCGTAGAATCCCTGAGTGTAAAGATGATTCTTGGGCACCCACCATTGATTGTCATGTGATAAAGATATGAGGTCGGGGTGCTTGTAGTGTGGGTGGTCGAGTTTGTAGAGTTTAGGGGCAATGTCGGCGATGAGGCTTGATTGTCATTGGTGGATGGTGTTGACAAGGCCGATCGATCAGCTTTGGTGAGGCATGGGGTGGGGGAATAGGGGAGACTGCCGGTGATGAGTGAGGAGGGGGCGTGAGGAGGAAAGGCATTCGAGGATGAGTGTGTGTGGATGATTTCCTCTTGGGGACACAAGAGGACAATGGCCTTTTGCCATTGATTTCCATGGTGGCCGTTTCTTCACGCCAATTGATTTGGAAGTGAGTGGCATCAATCCACTCTTTTCCAATGATAATCTGGCCTTGGAGTGCTCCTACATCTATAACATGAAATCTGCACTTCAAATGTTTATTTCCAATAAATATTTTAGGAATTAAATATGCAACACTCATTAGACGCATTTCATGTGAGATTTGAATGTAAGTGTCTTCTTTTCTTAGTGTGGGTTTTCCAAGAGCTTTCCACGCCTCCAAGAATATGAGATTGGTACGGACCATAGGATATACGTGGGCTTGCCACCTTTGTAGAACATTCTTGGTCAGGAGTTCAATCCATATTCTTGGGGTGTTGAGTTCTGGTGGTAGTTCAGGGGGGTAGTGGAAGATTTACCAGTTGTTGGGGAGGGTGTGAGAATACCCTTTGTGGAAGTAGTTGGTGGGGACAAAGGTTCAGAGTCGATGCACTCCCCGTCCCCCCCCAGAGGATCATTGTGACCTTGCCTTGGGGAAGCTTAAGGGTAGCTATGTTATCAGTTGAGTTAATTGTACTTATAACATTCTGGACCCAGCTTTCAGACAATTGCTTCTTTTATCTCACATGTCGGAACCACGTAGAACTTACAAGCCAATGGGTTAGAGACATTTTGGACAGTTTGGGTAAACGACCCAAGGCTTTGTATGCGTTGTCCCCACCAAGCAACTGAATTTTGGCATGGGAAATTTTAAGAGACGGTTTGTCCAGAGAGACCCATGTTTTCCATGACAAAAGATTATGGCTAGCTATGAAAGACAGCAAGGCATGCTTTCTTTGCATGTTTCTACCAAAGGGGAAATCTATCCAGACCTGAAGGGTGGTTATTTAAGGTTGTGGATCTACACTTACATTCAGTGTGTTAAGCAAGGCAATGTCTTTGTAGGGTTCATGAAGGGTTTGGCCGTTTGGGAGCACAAGTTGTGTGCCGATTTTGCGACCTGGGAGGGTGTCAAGTGTAGCAAGGATTTTAAGCCAATCGTGGACTTCGTTCACTATTGACAAATGAAACCTTGCATGGAACCCACACACCGTCAAGGGCTTGATGACAAGAATCTCAAAACAAGAGATCATTTCTCCTGGAGGTGGTCACAGAGTCTTTAGTTAGCAAAGGGAGCATTGGCCATGAGATGTGAGTGCGAGGTATATAAATGGACCTTAAGTGTTTGAGACTATTTGTGGAGGTAGATATGATATAGGTTCTAGTCATGGATTAGTCGGGTTTGTCTCATGAAGGGTTGACCCAAGATGGCATCATAGGCGGCATTACAAAAGTTCATGAGACCACAAATGTGAGGTGGAATGTCATTTCACAGACTTTGACCTTGAGTTCATGCACTAGGCCTAGGGGTTTTACAGAGTTCCCATTCACGAGCTTGATCACCAATTTGGTGGGATCAAGGCATGGTTGGCCCAAGTTTTCACAACATGTTTGTGTAAGAATGCTTACACTAGCACCTCCATCCAGGATGCATTTGACATGTCTGTTATAGGAAATGGGCAATGTTGCGTTTGTGTAATCACCTTCAAAGTATTGTCCCAGTGGATTGACGCGAATTGTGGGTGCACCTTTGGGTTGTGGGTTGTGGTGATGGAGTAAGTATGGATGATAGGGCTCCAAATCGTTCAAGGAATTTGAGGTAGCACCCTCCTCCATAGAAGCCTGTAGTTTGTGTTCCATCGAATCTGGAAGGTCATTCAATAAATTTGGACTACCTTTTAACAAGGTTCCTATGGGCATGTGGATTTGGGCAGAGAGGCCGGCTAGGTCGCGTTGATGAGTAGGGGCTTCTTGAGGGGCGGGGCCTTGATCATAGGGTGGACTAGCAATAGTATATGGAAGTTCAATTTGTTCCTTATTTGACAGGTGTGGAGGTCGAGAGGTGGTTGCACTAGGAGGATAAAATACCTTAGCAAATTTATTCTGCGGACCTCGCGAGTTGCTTTTGGACTCTTAGTGTTCGCATCAAGTTGTTCAATGTGAACCTGGGAGAGTATATATATATATGTGTGTGAGAGAGTATGTTTACATGTATGTATGTAAGAATGTGTGTATGTAGGTGCACATGTGGATGCAAACAAACGTGTGTGTGTGTGTGTGTGAGAGAGAGAGAGAGAGAGAGAGAGTTTCTAGATTTGGGAGAGAGTGTGAAAAGCGTATATTTGTGTGTGTGTGTGTGTGTGTGTGTGAGAGAGAGAGAGAGAGAGAGAGAGAGAGGTTTATGTGAGTGAAAAAAAAAGTGTTTGCATTAGTACATGTGCAAGTGTGAGAGAGTTTCAACATTTGAGAGTGTCTGTATATGACAGAGGATGCATGCGCATGTGTGAAAGAGAGAAAGAGACATTACATGTAAGATTTAATTAATTAAAATTATATATGTTCAAATTTATTTATTGTGTGTGTGTGTGTGTGAGAGAGAGAGAGAGTGGCCAACGTGCTTAGTGTAAGATTCCTCCCCAGCCTCTCAAGAAGTCCAGTATCTTCCCCTGTAATCAAATCCCTCTTGAGAAATATAAAAGATCTTGTTTCTACCTATTTTGGCCTAGAGAGAGAAAATCTTCTAGAGAGAGATGATTCAGTTTTTAAATATTTTTAGATGGAAAAATATCTCATCTTATTAAAATATATTCCCCTGAAACTAAAAATCAAAAAGTATTTCAAAAGGTGCATTAGAAACAAATTATAATCTGTTCAAAAGGCCTTATCCTAAGGGTCCAGATTTTTTGAAAATTTTAAATTAAGGTTCCTATGGACCAATAAGATTAATCCAAATTTAGAGAGGAGATAAATTAAAAAATAAAAGAAAAACCCCCCAAAAATGAGTTAATGCTCACATAAGATGAAGAGTGGACTAAGGACCAAGAAAAATAGTAAAAAAAAAACTGATTTTTGACACCTCAGAGTGGGGATTCCCCCTCATAAAGTAGGCACCTTTTTCCCATCATTTCTTTTGAATTTTAAATCAATAAAATTAGATATTTCATCTCTCCTCTCTCCTAATTCAAAATTGGATCCAAAAAGTGAACTAAACTGACCAAAAAATGGTCAAAAATTGACCAAACTGATCTGAAAAATTCTAGAATCAGTTTGCTTGGTTAGAAGCTCACTTTTTCCTATAAATAGAAGCCTCCCCCTTTGTAGAAGCTTAATAGTGTTTTATGCATTGTTACTCTACTCCTCCTCAGAGCAAAAAAAAGTGAATTTATTGATAGTTCATTAGTTTTTGACCATTTTCTCTTTAAAAGAATTGGTGGCCACTCTTGTTGCAAACAAGAGTAGATCCCTCAAACCATCAAGCCAAAGGAAAGCTCACAAAAATTCATGTAAGCTAGAAATCCTATTTTTTCTTTATTCCATTTAATGGTTTTCTAATTTTTATTTTCTTTAAAATAAAAATGATGTTATGCCTTGTTGGAAAGGCTTTCCCCCTCTCTTCATTCTTGGATTCAGCCTTTCTTTATCCTCCTAGATATGTAATCAAATTATTAGAATTAAACTTTTCATATTGTTTCTCTTTAAAAAGTGGAATTTGATTAGTTTAGAATGCTTTAAACCATTTGGGATGATTTCTAAGTAACTTGAGAATGAAAAAAAATTGAAAAATGGTCAGCCATACAAAGGAGGTTATGGCAAAATTTTCTTAAATTTTGTGAAATAAGTTTTATCTTTTATTATTCAAAAAGAGTAATCCCCACCGTTTGTGTATTCTAAAAGTGTTATTTTCATTCTATGCATAGAAAAATGCATATTAGAAATAATTTTATTATAAAAGTATTATTTCCATTAGAATTAATTTCTATGCATAGAAAGATGCATCTTTCTATGCATAGAAAGATGCATATTGGAGATTTTTTTTATTCTAAAAGTGTTACTTTCATCAAAATTGATTTTTATGCATAAATAGATGCATAAAAGAAATTTTTTAATTATAAAAGTGTTTCTTTCATCAAAATTGATTTTTATGCATAAATAGATGCATAAAAGAATTTTTTTATTATAAAAGTGTTACTTTCATAAAAAATGATTTTTATGCATAAATAGATGCATAAAAGAATTTTTTTAATTATAAAAGTGTTACTTTCATCAAAATTGATTTTTATGCATAAATAGATGCATAAAAGAAAATTTTTTAATTATAAAAGTGTTACTTTCATCAAAATTGATTTTTATGCATAAATAGATGCATAAAAGAAAATTTTGTATTATAAAAGTGTTACTTTCATCAAAATTGATTTTTATGCATAAATAGATGCATAAAATAATTCTTTTATTATAAAAGTGTTACTTTTATCAAAATTGATTTTTATGCTTAAATAGATGCATAAAAGAAATTTATTTTATTATAAAAGTGGTACTTTCATAAAAATTGATTTTTATGCATAAATAGATGCATAAAAGTTTTTTTTTAAATTATAAAAAAGTTACTTTCATCAAAATTAAATTTTATGCATAAATAGATGCATAAAAGATTTTTTTTTAAATTATAAAGTGTTACTTTCATCAAAATTGCATAAATAGATGCATAAAAGAATTTTTTCATTGTAAAAGTGTTACTTTCATCAAAATTGATTTTTATGCATAAAAGATTTTTTTTAAAAATATAAAAGTGTTACCTTCATCCAAATTGATTTTTATGCATAAATAGATGCATAAAAGAATTTTTTTTAATTATAAAAGTGTTACTTTCATCAAAATTGATTTTTATGCATAAATAGATGCATAAAAGAATTCTTTTATTATAAAAGTATTACTTTCATCAAAGTTGATTTTTATGCATAAAAAGATGCATAAAAGAATTTTTTTATTATAAAAGTGTTACTTTCATCACAAATTGATTTTTATGCATAAATAGATGCATAAAAGGATTTTCTTTTATATAAAAGTGTTATTTCCATAGAAGTTGGATTTTATGCATAAATAGATGCATATAGAATTTTTATATTAAAATAAGAGTTCTCTTTAATCCTATGTTTAAATTCCATGAATAATTGATAAATGAATAAGTAATTACTGTGTGAGAGAAAAATCCTATCGTTTTATATTCACTCGGATAGTAATGAGAAAACTCAGAAAAGAAAACTATCGAAGGTCGGAATTTTAGATAAATGATTAATTTATTCTTCATAGGAATCCATGATTAGTTTAGAAATTAATCAAGCAAAATATTCAATGAATGAAATTCAGAATAATAGTAATTGAAATCTCACCCCCTTTCGAGAGAAGGGTAGTTAGGAAGGACCTTACCATACTCGAACCCAGAATTAGACTTTGACCAAGACCAACCTCTTCGTAAGTTTCAAGGAGGAAAGACGATGTGACCAGTTCAGGAGGAAAATACACTCAAATCACCCACCGAATCTGAAACTAAGTTGAGACCCTTTGATTTTGATCTGAGGATCAAGGTTACAGAATTCGAGGAATTCTGTTTGGAATTCATACCTGCGATCATAAAGTCTTTGGATATGGATTTAAGATATACTCATTGTATTCAAAAGAAACTCAAAACTGAAAACTTACATAGAAACCCTGTTTTCTTAAAGGACTGTCTTACGCCAGAATGTTGGAGGGAGCATTTGGTATATGTGTTTTTCTAAGGGAAGTTCGGTTTGCAATAGCTAGCAGGGAGTGTTCAAAGGATGGCTCACACGACAAAAACCTTCCCAGGTCTTGACCAGCCTTGGTATGGTGAAAAATGGTGTGCTTTCGGTACGATGGGCGAGGACCGATGAAGCGGTCCCTGAGTGAAGTGCCAGGACACCTAAGGAGGATCATGGAAAGTTTTGACCAGGCGATGCATGGGCTTGCAGTGCGTAGGACACCCATGCGTATGTCGTGGAAGATATATATTATATGATGGACCAATGTTTTTTATAATATGTTTTTACTGGATCTCGTTTACTGACTAGCTGGTCTCAACGGAGAGTCCAAAGTGATACTGCTTTTTTTGTGAGAAACAAGGATTGCATGTGGAAATTTTGAGTTATGACATCTGTAACCAATAACTGTTTGTCAATGGATTGTTTTTTAAGTTAAAGTTTAAAGAGGAGTGTGTGCGTATCTGTATTCTAAAGCAAAAGTTAAGAAAGGCATTCAATTATGGGTGGGTGAGTACTTGTCTGGTTCTACCAATTCCAGTGGTTGGGTGGTGGCTGACCATGGGCTGGATGGGGTAGGCTCGAATCAGTAGAGTTTTAATAATAAAATTGATTAATAGGAATACGTTTAGAACTCGAGTAGTTAAATAAGAGCCTGAAGACTTCTCTAATGAATAGATCAACGGCTGTGCCTGATTCAATTAGGAAAAAAGCGTTGATCCCTTCAAGTCTGTAATAGTTTTCCTTCTATCTGGTTTATTCAGATGAAGGTTAGTTCAGTATCTTGACTTTGTTAGAAAAATTCATTAAGAAAATAAAAATGGTGGAATCGTCCCCATTTTTCGGGCATGGAAAATTTTCCTAGTTTCAGGTTTTCGGAATGACCACCAGCTTAGTCTCGTGCCCAAACATTTGAGGGCGAGGCCCCAAGTGGGAAACCTTGCCCTCCCCCCTGCGCATGAGGGAGCTGCTTCCGCTGCCAGCTACTACCGGGAATCCGGTGTGCGGAGGGGGCAGTGGGATCTCACAGTTGGTATCTGAGAGCTGTTGTAAATTTACGTAACAGCAATAGAAATTGCTTAAAATTTTAAAGTAAATCTGGGAAATAATGTTTTCGCTTGTTAATATTATGTTGAATGAACTTCAAAAATTAAAAACTCATAAATTGAAAACTCATTATTTGAATTAGAAATTTATAGGGATACCCCGAATCTATCTGGCATTCCTAAACTCTCCCGGAGTCAGGATATGATAGACTTTGCATTCGAGCACCTCATCAACTCTGCTACGACCCGAGTAAGTAGAGTGAGACTCGCACGTCATTTTGAGAGTCTTTACTTTTTGATCCTGTAGAGCGACGTCGATATATGTGGTTCTTTGGAGGATGATGTATTAATATCAGTACCAATCAGCGTTAGAGGCTCAGGCAAAATATTTCCTTAGCCATGATTCTGATAAGGCTAGGGTTTGTGTTCAGCATGTACAACTCTTTAATCATTCACCCAGGAACGTAAGAATTTCATGTCGAGTTTTTAGGCTTCTTAGCCGCTTTATCCCTGAAAGTAGAATTACAGCACCTCTTTCTGTAATGAATCGTGTGTACCACGGCATGTCTCCTTCGCAATTTTGCTTCTTTATGTGTACGCGATTGAGGCAGTGACTTTGGAGCCGTGATGCTCTATGTATATATATATATATCGAAAACTTTTGATAATAAATGAGGTTTTGCAAAAAAAAAAAATCCAAATTGTTTTCATGATTGTGAATATGGTTAATCTTGTTCAAGAAGTATGATGAAATAATTATCTTTTTAAAGATAAATCTCAAAAATTAAATAATCATAAATCTATTGTCAAAGCTGACAAAAATCTCATTTTGTTAGAGTCATGAGGCGCGCGGCGGCCTGTGTAAGGCAACCGGATCCTCTAACCAATGATGAAGAGCTAGATCCGGGTGTTCGAAAAGCACTGCACAGATCCCAACCTGGTCCCTTAAAGGGTGAAGGGGAGCAGTTAAGTGAAGTAGTGGAAAAGTGGATTGAGGCAATGGAAGAATACTTTGATGTAACTGGCTATAAAACGAGAGAAACAAGATGGCTCTCGCCAGATAAAAGATTGTAGAAACGGGTCGCACGGCCAGGATCGCATGGAGGAACAATTGCGAGACAAACCGTCTCAACAGAAATACCCAAACAGATCTTAAAGCATACATCAAGAAAAGGTTTTGTCCTCCGAGCTTCCTGGAAACCAAAATGAATGAATTCTTAGAACTGAAGTAGGATAGCCGGACAATTGAAGAGTACCATTAGGCCTTTGCCCTTCTCCTTAAATATTCCCCACAATTGGATGAAGAGTAGCTGATGGCAAGATTGATTCGAGGAATGAACGAGCCATTGGACACCTTAGTGAAGAATGCCAAACATGTCTCAATGGCCCAAGCAGTAAGAATGGCAAAGGACTTTGCCAAAGCCTTTGTAGTTAAGGTCCCACCGAAGCCTGCACCCTCTAATTTTAAAAGATTCAAAAACCATCCGAGGTGTATACATACAAATTTTGTCAAACCCCCTTCTCTGTTTTGAGAAAAACCAGAAAAACCAGTAGTAGATTTGCTTTAATTTCTTCAATCCTTGTTCAAATTTAGCAACCAGGCATTCATTAGCTTAGCAATGATGTCCACTAACTCCATGTAAAAGGAATTAGACCAATTGTTTAAGACCAAAGAGTAATTAGTCGATTAATCACACTCTGTTTCACTGTGCAACCAGTAGATAGCCTGTTTAATCAGCTCATTTCCAGCTCCATAAATGATAACTGCTCCAACAAATCATGTAGCCTCCTTCTCAAGTATATGTATCAACCAATTGCTAAGTCAATTGTGGAATTAATCAAGCACACAAGTGGTATTCGACCTCCTCGCATCAAAAAGATGAAAATTCTGCCTTGTTTCTCTGTATGGATTGCGCCGCCTGTTGTAGAGGGATTTAGGAGTGATTATGTTGCTAATTGATGATGTAATTAGATGCCTAACACACCTAGGCAAGTGTGCAATCCATCAATGCTCTGATTTTTACCAAAAACTTGCTCCAAATTCATCAAAATTTGACCTCTTTTTCTCTGTTTTGTGAGAGCTCAAAAACCAATAAATTTCACACATTCAAATGCATCAAAAATTGCTCCAAAATCAATGTAGGGCTTGTACATGAGTTGCCAATACATTATTGCTTGTCACATACATGTTTCTTTGCCAGATTTGCATCTATTTCACCATACATCACCGCTTCCAAGCTTTAATGGAAAGCTTCCAAAAACCAGAATTTTCTTTTGCTTTGGGCAAACATAATTTGCTTTGTTTCTGTCTGAATCACCTGCAATCCGCACAAGGATGTTTAGTAGACCTTACCCGGTAGGCCAAGCTCTCAGATCTGATAGAAATCGGTGTGCTTGAAGCTTCACAGCATCAATGGCAAGCTTCACAGCTTTTCTTCACAGCTTCTTCTCCCTCTTCTCTCACTCACTCATAAACCCTAATAGAGAGCACCAAGCTCTGATACCATGTTAAAAAATAGGTAGAGGGAGAGGAGACACACACACAGGAGCAAACCCTAATGTATATTGCAAACCCTAACCATAGAGGGAA
Organism: Cibotium barometz; assembly: GCF_041138505.1. Taxonomy (NCBI): domain Eukaryota; kingdom Viridiplantae; phylum Streptophyta; class Polypodiopsida; order Cyatheales; family Cibotiaceae; genus Cibotium; species Cibotium barometz. The sequence continues at coordinate 49,624,115 of NC_141076.1, forward strand.
GCCATCTCCCTTCTCACACAATGCATAAAGCCATAATCCATAATACACAAGACTCACTATGAGTTGTGTCCACACACATCTAACCCTAGCTAATGTCCACACACTATGACCAGCTGGACGCGGTCATTTATGTCTCACACATGTTCCTACCTAACATGCCAGCACATAGCATAGCTGGCACACACTGACATCGAGCTTGAATCTCAACATGCACGACCGGGCGTCCGATTGACGAACAGTCTAGACCCCAACGACGAGAAGAACATCCCGGATAAAAATTTTTTTGCCCCCCGGGGCGGCGGTTCGGCATGCAAATCGAGGCCGGCACCCCAAATTTGGGGATCCCACCCTAAAATTTGGATCGTACACACTTACTAAGGTGCTCGTACGATGGCCGCACAAGAACCAAAGGACGGTCGCCCACTGTGTGGTTCACACGTACTGCTACGTGGACACCCATGCTGTCCCTGACCAGATAAGGTACATCGTACCACTCCTTTCCCTGTTAACCAACACCGTACCTTTTCCCCTGAGCTATGCAGGCCACTGATCTATAGCCTTTGCTAGTACACCGTCCTTTCATCCTTGCTTTGCGCAGCGTCCATACCTGTACTCCACAGTTATATAAACCCCTGGGGTGCTCCATGGGCAACATGCATTTCTGCATAGCTTATGCTCTACTGTGTCAGCATCCGTACCGTTGTCTGTCCCAGTGTAGTGTACTTGCTGTAGTACAGCCGTCCCTTACAGCCACCCCTCTCCACACCCCCTCATTTGCCACTTTTTAGATAAGGCAATTTTCCTCTATCCCCCTCTTTCTCTAGGAGGCAGTGTCCTTAACTCTTTCTCCCCCCCGTGTGAAGAGACTTATAGCAACCCTTCTCCCCTTCAGCAAAACGTTTTTGTGTTAAGGACATCTCACAATCCCCCCCCTCCTCCCATTTGCGTGGACTTTAGCAAGAGGTTTTAGCCTTAGAGAGGGTTCATGCGCTGTGGTCTTTTGCTCATACGGTGAGCAAACGATCTTACGAATTGAGATCTGACTAGAGCGTTTCGACCGTGACAACGAGCCCTACAAGAGGACGTTCAAGATGGCCCCTTCCCCAAAACATCAGAATATTGCCTTGGGAGGAGCGCGCAACAACGAGATTAGAGAAGATCCTCCCGATATGCGGCTCCAACCCTCTCCCTTTACAAGCTCCTCAAGGAAATGGTGGCCAGGTTAGCTTGGTCATCTTTTAAAGAAGAGTTTTTTTCAAATATTAGTGTTAATAAATGTGTATCTTTTCCTTTTAAAATAATGACATAAAATTGTATGAAGTTACGAATTGAGTGATGATGTATTCAATGAATTGCATTGAAATTGTTATCTTTAAAGAGTGCAAGTTTTTCCTGGCTTCGATGCTAACTCTGTTCCGTGCTTGTGTAGCCGAGCGGTGTCATTAGCAAAGCCCGGGAATGGCCCAAGGTATCCCTCATACCATTGGGAGAATAAGGTTTGTCGATTGAGGTGAGAGATTATGATGTTGTCTAGTTCTGAGGGCCCTGGCTAGCCGGGTGGCATCGTTAGCAAAGCTCGGGAATGGCCCAAGGTATCCCTCATACCATTGAGAGAATAAGGTTCACCGATTGAGGCGAGAGATTATGATGCTATCTAGTTTTGAGGGCCTAGGCTAGTGCGGTGAATAAGCCCACCCTAGTGTGCAGACATCCCTCTGAGGGGCAGGAGGATCGAGCGATGGAGCATGAGAGGGCGACAGGCCAGCTTGAGTCCTTGCCAGTGAGGATGAGGTGTATGGTCCCGTAGGGTTTTGCCCAGCATCATGTAGAGGCTGGAAGGCTGAATTCTAGATCATCGGCAGTATAAAGGAAAAGAATAAGAGAGCCGGTTTGGCTTGTATGGAATTGATTCATGTATAAACGTTTTTTTATATATCTTGTCTGGCATTATTGTATTGTAGAAAAAGAATGTTTTAACAAACCTTGTGAAAAGGGCCTTAATTAAGGAACATGTTTATTTATGTCAAACAGTGTGGTAGGATTAATTAGAAAATAAATTGACGCATGAGTAGGGTGAAAAGTGGGAGGATGGAATGCCCCGACGGCACCATCCTACGGACGGGTGGACCCAATTAGTCGGGTAGATTTCTAACAGATTAAGTGAAAGCCCTACGCTAGATAAATAGGTTCTTGGGCAACTCTATTCTAGAAGACTAGGCCAGCAGCTGTGCCTTGCATGGATGAGGAAAAAAGCGTTGCCTCTAGAAATCAAGTCTAGTAGTTGCCCAATTTATGATCAATTACCCTATGGGTGATTTGATTTTTAGAAGATCACGCTCCCCCTGCGGGATAGGACTAGGTCTTACCTATAAATCGTATCCTTGAATCTCTACATGGTCAACCTGGTGTCGATGAATAGGAAATTTTCTCCAAGTTAAGACTTAGTGGACTATCTTAAGTGTTTCCCCTATTTTAGAAGGGGGGAACCTTACAATTGGTATCAGAGCCGATCTTAGCTCCTAGGATTTGCCATTTAAGGTTTGTTTTGCAATGAATGTTTTACCTAACATAATGCTAATTAATAAAAACATCTTACTAAAAAAAACAAGTTGAATTGATGTTTGAATGATTGTAGGAAGAGGAAGATCCCTACTCAAAGTTTCTAGTTTTCCAATGCATCTTCGAGACTGCTAGTCACTCCTCAAATTTCGAGTTCCATGACACTATGGTGTAGATACTAGAGAAGATGTCCCTCCCTCATTTCTCTTGTATTGAAAGAGGATGGGGTAGAGATTTCTAGAGTTATGGGCCGAGATATTTCTTCATCCGAGCAGATCGAATTGGGAACCTTACCACCGACCTAAAGCAGATTCTTTGGATTGAAAAGTTGAAGATGATCCATTTATTTTGGTTCGTCAGTACCCCCAGGGCCGACACCTCTGTGACTATAGATGGGATTCACATACCTCAGGATCGCTGGGTGTATGACCAAGTGATGCAGGTCTTACGTAGTACTAATAGAGTAGCTGTGTTGGGACCTACCCCAATCCAGAGTCTACCACCCTTACCATTAGTTTTTAGTGTCTTAGAAACTACAGCAGAACCCCCATATTTCACCTATGTGGATTGCTCTACCCTTATGTCATAGTCAAGCTTAGGAATTTCCCTTGATGGCAAATAAGACTAATTATATTAGTTTTAGATCTTTGTAATAAAACTTGTCTTTGTAAATATTTGAAAATAAAATGATTTCAATGTTTTACTCTCCAAAATAAGCATTGTGCAAGTATGAATCTTGTAATCTTAAAATTGTTTTTACAATGATGGCTAGGATGATCACCCTCCACTTCCCAATGTGCTTTATAGTGATATCCAGGAGAAGAAGCTCCTGCTCAAGCAAATGCAACCTCCCTCCTTTAAATGAGAAGGTTCAAAAATTCAGAAGGATGCTAAAGTTTGGATTGAAGCGATGGATGATTATTTCTCTGCCGTCGGTATTGGAGTAGCAAATCAGTCTATGCTTGCACGGTTTTGCCTCATCGGAGATGCTAAACTCTGGTGGAAACAGTGGTGCCGTGACAAGGGAGTCACGGAGCATTCTCAAACGTGGGAAGACATCAAGCAGACCATGAAGAAAAGATATCTTCCCCCATCCCATGAATCCATAAAGATGAATGAGTTTTTTAGTCTTAGGTAGTGCAGCTTAACTCTTGAGGACTACTATTCCAAATTTATCATTCTTTGGAAGTATGCCCCACCTATGACTACTTCCCAGCAACTGGCTCATTTCTGCCAAAAAGGGTTAAATGAACCCTTAGATTTCCTTGAAGTAATGAGGCCAAGCACATTACAGGATGCTCTCATACGAGCAAAGCCCCTTGTGAAATAAATGAGGATTGACAAACCTAAGCCTCAAAAGAGATCTTACCCTGAGGCAAATCCTAAAGATCAACCCTACAAGAAACCCCAACAGAATTTACCCTACTACAATAGAGGGCGACAAAGCAACTCTTTTGTCCTCCACTCGTATGCTGCTTCTTCCAGAGAAGGCCCTCTGTGTTTTGAGTGCAATGAGCCGGGACACTTTAGGGCCAACTATCCCAAGACAAACATCATTTCCCCGAGGTGGCAGAGGAAATCAAGGCCATGGAACCCCTATCCACCAAGGTGCAAGAGGCGGTGGGTGTGGTAGAGGCCGTGGAGGAGAAGTTGCTACTAGGAGGACTGCCTGTATTATAAGTGAAGAACCGACCTTGGAAATGGCTGAAGAAGAGCGCGCCACCATCCATGTGCGGCAGTAGAACACCAAGGTCCGAATAAACAATTTGTTGTAATCCAAACCCCAGCCACTTAGGGACCAAAATACCTAGGGTTGAGCTTCGTATATTTCCCAAGTGATAGAGAACTTTGTTTGGGTCGCACTCGTAGAAGAACTTTGTCTCCTTCCTTGAAGATCCTTTCAGACCTCTTGGTGTCAGCATAATGCTTTTGTCGATCTTGGGTAGCTTTAATATCCTTTTGGATTGCCTTGGTTTGTTCTTCCATCTCTTCGAGCATTTTCTTGGATGCCTCAACTCTTATGGTCGGATCAGAGAAATTTAGAGGAGACAAGCATTCTTGTCCATAGAGTGCTTTGAATGGTGACATTCCTATGCTCTGATGATAAGATGCATTGTAGGCAAACTCTACCAGAGGAAGGTATTGAATCCACCTTCTTGGTTCCTGTCCACAATATGCTCTGAGAATGTCTTCAATTACTTGATTGACTCTCTCAGTCTGGCCATCGGTCTCTGGATGATAAGCTGTGCTAAAGCAAAGTTGAGTTCCCAGGGCTTGAAATAAAGACTGCTAGAACTTTGAAGTGAAGTCAGAATCCCAGTCACTTACTATCCTTTTTGGGAGACCATGAAGTTTGAGGACTTCCTTGATGAATATTCAAGCAACATCAGAAGCTTTGAAGGTCTTCTTTGCTGGTATAAGGTGAGCTACTTTGGTAAGTAAGTCCACTACTACCAGAATGGAGTCATATCCTCCTTGAACCGTGGGGAGACTTGTGACAAAATCCATACTAATGCACTCCAACTTCATTTGGGGAATATCCAAGGGTTGAAGTTTCCCAGGCACCTTGACCCTTTCAGCTTTAATCCTTTGGCATAAGAGACATTGCTTCAAGTACCGAAGGACATTATTTTTCAAGCCTGCCCTTTGTATCAATCAACCATCTCGTCAAAATCAGGGCAATCCTAGGAGGAATCTAGCTTAGCCATCTGCCTCTGTACAGCTTATAACACATCGTTGGAAGTTGATAATTCAGCTTCGAAACCAGATAGGTCTTTCGTTAATTCCTCCAGTAGTGGCTACACTAGTTGAGATTTGATTTTGTTGAGCATTTTGGAGTTTTGTTTTAACCCCATGATGATGTGAATTCTATTGTTGCCATGTTCTTCCCTGCATCTACCTCTCGGATTTGTGCTGACTCTAGCTCATTCTCATTAATGACTCATTTAAAGCTGCAAGCTTTCTTCCAACTAGATATTATCGTGCTGAGTTCCTTGGATGTAAATGTACATGTTTAACTATCGTTCCCCTTTATTGTGCCCAAAAATTCATGTTCTTTTTTCATATGTTTCGTTTATTAAGTAGAAACTTTGACATTGACGTCTCTATGATGGGAAAAATCATTCCAATCAACATTGATGCCATGCTTCATGGCAACAAAGGCACGAGCACGCACTGTGCCAACTTCATTGTTCATGATTGATGGTGGTGAATGGTCGATGTTGGCATACAAATGCATAAATTATTATTTCCAAAATGGCTTCAAACCATTGATATGGTATCTCATGAGACGGCTGACCTTATCAACTCCATCCCATGTTGCAACCATCCATTGCTTTATCTGGGGGTATAATTCTAGTCTCGCAACGAGGCAGAAGTTCCAACTCATCGTCTTGCCTTTGGATAAGGTGCAACATTAGAGGTACAACCTTCTCCTTGCTTTTGATTTGCTGGGACTAGCCATACTGCACACCTGATGCATGAATTTATTTTAAGAAAATCAAATTTCTGAATGAATCATGCATACTAGTTTCTGCTACTACATGTCCTTGGTACGTATGTGCATATGAGAGGGTGAAAGAACGAAATAAATAAAGCTATATTGACGTCTACTAGAGGCCGAACTTGACCTATGACACAAATCAATGTACAATTATCAATGTCCTCTAGATGTCCAAAAAAAAAGGACAAAATGAACATGAAATAAACTATGAAAGTACTCAGCTAGTGGGGGGGTGTGATAGATGGAGCACTACTACTAGCTCAGTATGCAACCTATATGTGTAGGGTATACAAGAATGCAATGCAGATCTATCTAGCTCCAACCAGTGATAGTTGGAGCACTACTACTAGAGGCTCAGTATGCAACCTATATGTGTAGGGTATACAAGAATGCAATGCAGATCTGTCTAGCTCCAACCAGTACCATAATGGGGGGTGTAATATGTGATACATAGGTGATGTGAGAGAGAGAGATATAACATCATTGAAAAATATAAATTTTGCATGTGTGTGAGAGGATGGGAGAGAGAGAAATAGTTCTCTGAGAAATACATACATACATACATACATACATACATACATATATATATATATATATATATATATATATATATATATAGAGAGAGAGAGAGAGAGAGAGCCCTCTGAATGAATCATGCATACTAGTTCCTACTACTGCATGAAACTGGTATGCATATGAGAGGGTGAGAAAGAGACTAGAGAGAGAGAGAGAGAGAGAGAGAGAGAGAGAGAGAGAGAACTAAACCAAGAACCTTTGAGAATTTGCAAGTCAATAGGCTCCAAGGTTCTCGTTTTGGTTCTCTCTCTCTCTCTCTCTCTCTCTCTCTCTCTCTCTCTCTCTCTCTCTCTCTCTCTCTCTCTTTCTCTCTCTCTCTATCCACACTTGTGTTAAGACATGCCTCTCTCATCCTCTCTCGTCTTTATGTGTTATTCTCTATCACCTGGAGAACATCTATGTGTGCTATCGAGAGACTGCAATTTTGAGAGATTTATACTCACACTTTATTATTTATTCAGAATAACACGAGAAAGCATACTTGAATCTTTTTCAACTAAATTATAAACATTTGCATAGTTTAAAAAGGGAAAAAACTTCTTTCATTAATCCATCATAGGTAATGGCTCATTTACAAGGACTCCATAATCTCAAGGATGTGTGGAGTAACACATTGTATGCAAGGAATTGACTTCTCGCATCTACTCCTGACCTTTCTACCATCTAACTTGAAGTAAAACCTAGTAGGTGGATTAGTTAACACAAGAAAAATATCTTGTCCTCCATGCTTATTAAAATTGCATCATGCCATTCTCAAATGACATTGATATGTACCATTGCAAATTGTTGTGGATCTCGAGTGTCTTGATCCATGCTGAGCTAGTCTTTGATGAGATTGAGCCTCCATCTTCTATACCTAAACGGCATACATAATGTATGCAATAAAGTACCTACTCTCCAAACAAACAAAGTTAGTAAAAATTCACTTATTGTATGCACAAAAAATTTACACTTTGGTGAAGCATAATGAATCACTTAATCTAAAAGGATTAAACCATTAATTAACACAAGCATAGGTGAGATTAGTATAATCATGCACTCTGCAAGACAATCTTTTTTTTGGGGGGTGTAGAATGGATGGGGGGTTATGGGTAATTTATAGGTGCAAAAGGAGCTTGATCCATGTAAGATATGGGTTACCAATTGTGAGGAGAGGGAGAGGGAGAAGTCCATGGCTAATGTATGCTAGTTAATTATAATTATTTTTTATGTCCACTCTTCTAAGGTTATTTTTAAAGCTTCCTTGGCCCTATGGTTATTTTAATGCCCAAAATTTGGCTCCACACTTAATTTCTCATTATTTATTGCCTAATCAACTCTAGCCCTTTCCAAATGAGTATCCACATGCCCCCACTTAGAGCTTGGTTTCCATCAAAATTGTTTGAATTTTTCTTAAACTTGGACGAAGGATTATATTAAGTAAAAACTTTCATGTTTAATCATTAGAATTATTTTCTCATTCCAAAGTTTTAAAAAATACTTCCTTTTTAATGAAACAATTACATAAATTGATCAGGGATCTTACATACTATGAGACATACTATGGTGATTCGCCTACCATTTTCTCATGTTACCAGTCAATCATGTGCCTTAATAACAAGAGATCCTTCCTTTAGCTAGATCTTAGGCTTAGAATACTAAGGATTAGAACATTTAACCTGGACATTCAACATAGGCTTGAAATAGTGATTACCTTCTTGTAGATACTTGAAAGATAAATTTATGGCTTCAAATTGCTTCCTTGAGAGCAAATCAAATTCAAGAGAAAAGAAGCATTAAAATCGACAATTTTAAGCATGAAACGTATTGGAGTTGCTTGTCACGTTATTCTTCGTTTAGTCTTCTTTTTTATTTTACAATGTTTTTAAGTTAGTGGCCATCCTGATTAAACAAAGCAACAAAAAATTTTAAAAAAGAAGTAAAGGACATTGGTACTCTAGGTGAGCATAAAAGAATGTGAGTAAAGGACATTGGTACTCTAGGTGAGCATAAAAGAATGTGAGTAAAGGACATTGGTACTCTAGGTGAGCATAAAATAATGTGGATTTATGTGGTGAAAGGCTCTATCTAGATTTGTTAACTGCAATTGCACTTTTGAATATGTATGGATTTAGCCATAGGTATACTTTTTGCCACTTGTCCTTTTGTCAAAATCAAAATAATAATAATGGTCATTCATCCAAATTTGGAGATGCTTTGAAACAAAACAAGAATGCATGGTGAGTGACCTTGACACTTGTACTAAGTTTGCTAATGTTTTTATCTTTGGTTGGCTTGATTGCTTGTGGATATTTTAATCATGATGTATTTTTTTTCCCTACACATTGAAGCTAGTGGTTGTTGGGAATGAAGGCATGAAAAATGCTTTTGAAATGTTCTCGAGGGGTGTACATTTAGGAATACCTATGTACAACGTGCGTTCAAAGGGTATTAAAAAATACCATTTTATGTGAATTGACTTAATAAAATGACCCCTTTTTTCTAAACTTATGGTTTTTTTTTTCAAAATGCCATTGAAAACCTCCTTAGGTAAGTAGATTTCTATAAACTTTTCTCAAATCTTCGTTTAAAAACCCCTCCTAATGTTTGCACATGGTAGACTTCCATATTTTTAAGTGAACCCAAAGAAAATGTTCTCATCATGCTTAAGTTTGGTGGTACTTGAAATATTTTGTCGGAGACGCCGTGTTAGATAAGGAAATAAGAGGAGGAAGTAGAATCAATATTCTCCCAATCTCCATTGAAGAAGAAACGAACAATTCAAAAAGCCAAGTCAACATGATAAAGGGATGAAAAGAATATTAGAAGTTAGAAGTGTGCAAATAACGGAGATTTTGAAGCTTCTCAATAGGACTTTGAGTGTCTTTTTGTGAGGGGGAATTGTACACGGGTGGTGGTAGGTATCACAAGTCTTGATGTTTTGCCACTTGGGGAGTTGTAGGGACACAATTGTTGGGCATTTGAAAGTCCAAGGCAATGGCGTTACAAAAGCTGGTTGGCCAACTTTATTTTGGGCAAGGCTAAGTAAACCCAAATATAGGGCCCATATAGTAATTTTTACAATCTAAGGCAAATCCCAAACATAGTCCCAACATAGTAATTTTTACAATCTAAGGCAATTCCTAGTGGTGCTACTCTATAATATCTGCCAGAAAGAACATTGGAATGTCCCCATGTCTTGTAATTTAGTCCCGTTTGGATTATAGTTTGATGTGTCCGAATGTTTTCTATAAGAGCAATATAAGTTGTTTAATTCTATATGGATCTCTCTGCATCTCCATCAATTAATGAACCATTTTGTCTGCCCGCCCATCTGGGCCCAACATTGGGATCTGTCTGCATCTGGCATCACCTTCTTTTAACCCCCTTGTTTTTTAAATTTATACGTACTTGGTTTGAGCCCATGTCGTTTACAAAGTAGACAAAAATCCCAAATTATACTTTGTTTATCATTATAATGGTCATGGTTAATATATAAAGGACTTATACTTGCTCAAAGTGAACGTGCGGCAACTTATAGTTCTTCTGTCTGAATTCGTTGACCATGAATACAACATTTCACCTTATAGTTCTTCCGCTTGTCTTCGTTGCCCATGAATACAATATTTCACCTAAATGATGAGCCGCCCCTTTGATTTTTCCTCTCCGACTAGTCAGTCCTCTACATTAGATTAGAGTATCGATTAGAGCAAACCCACTGCAATTAGGGATAATATAATGTGTACTTAAAAGAGTTTTTGAAATAAAGATTATCCTAATTGTTCAGGTTGATTAGAGCATGTGTAGCCGGATAGAAGGAGAGATGGAAAAACCTCGTAAAGATGATTATAAGGGGGGAGAGACGATTAGATTTACGAGCTCTAAGTGTGATTATGGCTGCGTTGATCACTGCACTGATGTGGGCATATCTAGCTATGATGCAATAGTAGTGGGTTCCGGCTATGGTGGGGCGGTTGCAGCGTGCAGGCTTGCACACGCGGGGCTGCACGTGTGCATTTTAGAGAAAGGGAGTGAATGGAAGCCTCATGATTTTCCCCGGACTGTCACACAGCTCGTGCTCAAAACCGCCTTCCACACCTCCCGCGCAACTCTTGGGAGCCCCACCGCCTTATACCAGGTTATTAATCAATCCCCTAATCTAAATCAACGATTGCTACTAATCATCCATGTGATTAGCAAATCTCCTTGGACGGCATAATGCTTAATTTGCAGTCACAGAATTTTAGGGATGCATTTTCTGTCGGAAAGTTGCTAATCAGTGATTGAGCTGCTACTAAAACGTCAATCTTTGCAAATATGGTACAAGGTTGCTCTTGAATTGCATTCGTTTGTTTTTAATTACGGAACTTTTCCATGTCGGGAAGGTGCTATCATCGTGATCTCAACGGATTAAGAACCGCAAACTATCCACTTGATTGCTACAGGGCTACTGTCAAGTCTAAATTACAATTTTGGTTGATTATAATCACGAAATATTAGGGCTGCGTTTTCAAATTTGGATGACCTAATTTCAACACCGTTATGTATAATATACACATGTTGCTAATCAGATTCACTTAATTAAGGCCTTGTAATCAATGATCTGATTCGTCCGATCAAATTGCTACTAAAACAGGTACACATGCAAGGGGATTCGTTGGGCGTGGTAGCATGTGGGCTAGGAGGAGGGTCATTGATTAACGCGGGCGTGCTAATGCCCACCCCAAAGAGAGCTCGAAGCGATCCAAGGTGGCCCATCGAGTGGGAAAAGGATTGGCAAATTAATGAGAGCAAAGCTAGAGCTATGCTTGAGCCACAAAGCGTCCCTTTTGATTTTCCCAACTCTAAGGTCATGGACGCCATATCCGATGAAATAGAAGACTGTGTGAAAGACCCCGTCCATCTCAGCGTGAGAATGAAGGCTAGTGTGAACTCATTTGGGGTACCCCAGAACGGCTGCAAAGCTTGTGGGAATTGTTTCACCGGTTGCCCCTACGACGCCAAAAACTCAACAGATAAGAACTATATTGCAGCTGCACTACAGGTTTGTAATTAGCATTAATGAGATATGCTTTTTTTTTTGGGTGGTCTTCATATTGTTTTAGTGCTTCAAATGCATCGCTAATGTTGGTCTTTGGTCTTCATTGTGTTCAAACACTATTTATTCACATAAAAGATCCTCAAATAAGACATCCTTGAATATAGTTTTCACATTGTTTTAGCCCTTTAAATACTTTGATGTTCTTGGTCTTTATTGTCTAGTAGTGATGGGGTCTTATAAGCGCACTTGTATTCACAGCTTACTTTGATCATCTATCCTTGTATATAGTCTGCAGCCCTTCAAATAAATTGAAGACCTTGGTCTTCATTTTGTATAATCATGTGTGCACTGGGGTCTTTTAGAGGGCCTTTCATCTTTATTGTGTCTAATTTCTTGTCAGCTCACATCTTATATGCCTTGCAGAGTTGTAGCTTATCCAATCCATGCCAAGTTGTAGCTTATCCAATCCATGCCAGCAAGCTCACAACCTTTACACTTCTTTAGCTCACATCACACATCCCCATTAAGCATGGTTGCTTGTTCAATTCATGCTACCAGGCTTGCTTTTTGACGACCGTCACACTTGTTTTTGAACATTTGGGCCGTCCCATACATCGAGTGATCCTCTAGGTGGTCGTCAAAAATTAAGGTAAAAATTTAAAAAATGGACACTATTCCAAGGGTAATTTCACCCATCAAAAATCATCCTTGCATGCCACCATATCGTCCTTCTCGATAGTAGATGGTGTTTTGCCTTTAATATTGTGTTTCTCTTGTCACCTCACATCATCTCATGCTTGATCCCCCATAACCATAGCAAGGTATCCATCCACATGGTGGCTTGAGGCCAAGGGGATGCACGGGTAGATCTACACACACTAGCGTATTTCATTGTTGGCACCTAATTACTAAAGTCAAAAGTGGCATTTATATGTGTCAATGATATCTAAGTATATTTGGATTCATACACTCATTCTTCATTGTTTCAGAGCATGCTAGATTCCAATGCGTTTTAGCCCATAATTATTACTGTATTGCTAAATTAAGCATTGAGTAAGTAGTTTAGCCCTCTATTAGTAAACGCAATGATAAAAGTTAATGTGTTTTGACTACCCTATGGAAACATGACTTCTAGATCCATGTGCTCAAGACCCCCAAAAAAAAAAAAGTGTTTAAACAGAGTCCTTTGATTCTTGTAGGCAGGAGCCCAAGTTCGAACCGAATGCGAGGTTCAGTTTGTTTTGCAGAACAACAGACTGAGTCATGAACAACAAGCTGCAGAAGTAGCCACGTTCGCAGCTGACAATGCTCCAGAGAGACAAAAGGGGCGGAGGTGGAGAGTTTACATCAACGAAGTTGATTTCTTATTGGCCGATTTCGTCGTGCTCTCGGGTAAGGCAATTGACCTCCATAATCCCATCTCTCTAGCTGGTAATATATTATATAATTGATGAATACTCTCTCCCCAGCTCTGCGCAATTTATATATATGTAGGCTACAGCTCCTCCATACATTGTGCTTCACGCATAGCTCAATTAGATTTTCTAGACTTTGTGTGTGTCGTTAGTATATGTCTTCTTGTTCTATAGGAGAAAGTGCTCGCCCCCGGAGCCTCACCCATACAACAAAGCCTATAGCAATAAATGTGTCTCATCCAATTTTCTTTCCTTTGTTGAGGTAGTGATGATGTATTATTGGCCAAGTTTATGCCAATTTCCGCAGAGTTAGGTTAAAGATTGCCAAGTTACAATAAATAAATGTTCATGGCTAAGTTAATTTCATGAGTAACGACTCTAACATGGAGTCTTTGTTGAGAATAGTACTTAGGATCGATATTAATATATAGCAAAAATTTTAATTTGCGCTTATTGAAATAATCACCATAACCACTTTATAGTGTCTTTTTCTAATTTGATTGACTCTTTTCATGTGGTTATCTAATTGATTAGATCAATGTGCTATTCCATAGTGCACTAGATTTAAATTGTAAATGATGTTTATCTATTAGTGCTGAGCTCCTGCCCACTAAATAGCAAGAATTGAGCTTTTTAAGCTTGCCATTCACTTTGAATAAAATTAATCATAGTATAAATTTTACTTGTTCTATAGTATTATAAATCATAAGTTAAGTACTTCTCTGAGCAAATAAGCCATATTAGAGATCTTAGAGGATCATAAAATAGGCAAGTTTAGATATAGAGATAGAGAGAGGAGTCGCCTTTTCTCAAAGAGGAAGACAATGCACTAAAATGGTGCTATGCAACACTTTTTTTGACATTCCGGGATTTTATTCTCTTATATAAGCAACCGGGGCAAGACTAGAGAGCCGCCCGGTTGGAGAGATGCTATGCATCTAATGGAGGTTGGTGGGCGGTCCCGCCATGGGACCTATGCACCCTACCTGACCGAGGATGCTCGGATCATTCCCCCATCATGGTCTCCTTTGATATGCCGACCTCTGCTCCATGTAGGAACTCTCCTTCCCCCTTTAAACTGAATATCTCTCACCTAGGGAAACCTGAGTTTGATGAGGGAGTGGTTAGAGCGTGGGAGGCAGCAAGAGCCCAAGGTGGGCCCCCACCACAAGACAAATGGGATAGATGCATCTGATACACCACAAACTTCTGTAAAAAATATGGCAAGATCGGAAGAGCTAGAATCTCAGTGGTCGAAGGACTGAGAGCAAATCTTATGCATGCAATACAGCAGGAGGGACCTAATGAAATCACTACCACACTCATCTGTAATCTCGATTCTTTTCTTCAGATTCAAACCAACAAGGATGAAGCTATCAGAATCCTCTCTGGCACACGATGGATGGCTAAGGGTGACGCCTCGACCAGCTTTTTCTTCCGAATAGCCTCTGAGAGAGACACCGACATGAAATAATAAGTAGGGTACTGAAACCAAATGGATCCCTCACTAAAGATGAAAAAGAGATAGCTTCCCTCTTTACTACCTGCTTGTCAGCCATTATTGGAGCCACACCTGCCCTTGAGGATGGATACTTGGAGGGACTGGATAATTTCATGTCAAGAGTATCCACCTCAATTGATCAATCATCCCTCACAGTGTTGAATAGGCTATTCACAGAAGAAGAGTTAAGGTATGCTGCTGCGAGTAAAATGCGCAAAGAAAAGACCCCGGGTCCGGACGGTCTGCCCATAGAATTTTATTGGCACTTTTGGTAGCTTATCAAGGCTGATCCATGTGTGATGATTAATGAAGCCTACTGAAGGGAGGAGCTCTCCCCCCCCTAAGGTAAATCGGGGCCACATAAAGATTATCTCGAAGAGAGCTCGTAGGCTAACAGTCGGGGGACTGGAGGCCACTCACCATGCTTAACACCTCATATAAGGTGTTTGCCAAAGCCATAGCTCTTAGGATAAAATTCCTTCTTCCTAGAGTGGTTGACCCGAATCAATTTGGATTTGTGCATGGCCGACATATACATGAGGCAGTTCTTAATGTTTAATGTGGTATTGACTATGAACTCTCTCTCAATCAACCATACATGCTTCTCAATCTGGATCTGGATATATCATATGATAGGATCAGATGGGATTTCATGCTGGCAGTTTTGGAAAAGATGGAATTTGGATGTGCCTTGATTGGGATGGTCCGTTCTTTGCTGATGAATGCCAATGCAGAGGCCGTAATCAATGGAACGGCAGTTGGGGAGTATGCATTGCAGAGATTTGTCAGGCAAGGTTTCCTCCTTGCCCCACTCCTTTTTGCCACAGTTAATGAGCCACTACTGGCTACTGTTCTCTAATTTCAGGAGAGAGGCATAATTAAAGGCCTCCCTCTTCCCGGAAGGGGGCCAAGAGATGACTACCAAATTCTTTGCTAACGACAACAGCTATATTCTGGTGTATGAAGAAACTAACATTGATGCATTCTTGCAGGTAGTAGACGAATTCTGCCAGCTGTCAGGATCGGTGAACAGTACTCCCAAAGCTGAAGCCCTACTACTGGATAGAGGAGATAGACAACTGTGGGATCTCAAATATGACTTTAAATGGATCCCCCATGGCACCCCTATCAGACTCCTAGGATGTCCTATCGGAACAAACATTAGTAACAAGCAAAGATTCGATTGGTTCTTTCCCTGACTACAAGGTAAAATGGTACATTGGAGCAAGGTCTGTTTGTCATTCATTGGGCACCTCGTGGTACTTAAGCATGTCTTACACGACATACCTTGCCTCCTATTGTGCATTCTCCAAATCGAATTGGGGTAAGATTAATGAACACTTCAGGGACTTCCTTTAGAGCAGAGCAGTAGAGGGTAAGAGCTGGCACTGAATATCATGGGCACAAGTGTGCTCCACTAAACAAAAAGCAGGGTTGGGAATCACCAATCTTCAAGTAAGC
Source organism: Cibotium barometz (assembly GCF_041138505.1). Taxonomy (NCBI): domain Eukaryota; kingdom Viridiplantae; phylum Streptophyta; class Polypodiopsida; order Cyatheales; family Cibotiaceae; genus Cibotium; species Cibotium barometz. The sequence goes on from NC_141076.1 coordinate 49,640,149, forward strand.
TCTCAAACCCTCACACGCTTAAATGGTTTTACAGAGGATTGAGACAGGGCGCCCATGGGGAATAATCACCAGATTTTTCATCCAAAATGCATCTAGTCTGCTTGGGCAATGGCCAAATTTATCTTGGAAGCAAAGGCTTGCCTCAAGAGGCAAATGCACAGTCAAGCAATCTAATCTAGTTAATGGTCTTGTGGTTGGGTGGCAAGAATTGTTCACTAGGTTACAGTGGAAGGGCCTCTCACCAGTGATGGGGCACTGGGTGAAAGCATCTGGTGGTCGATGTGCAACATGGACAATGGCAAGCCGCAAGCAATGAGGAATGTCGATCAGACTCGAAAACTGCACAAAAAGGGAATGCAGACATGGAATGATCTATAGGACAGCAGCACTGCCCAATGGATGGACTGGGACGATATAGCTCATCGGTTTAGTCTTACTCCGCCTTCTCTTGCTACACTACAAGCTGCTGTAGAAGCTCTTCCGTTCCCCTGGCTAACTGCGTTGATTCTCAAGGCCAAAAGTTAGCTTGCCAACTAGGCCATCAACAAAGGCAAACCACTGAAAGGAGCTGACTTGTACATGCCACACAGACGCACTGGTATAGCAGATTGGCCCATCGATGGAAATGCCTGAGCTCTATAGGAACCTGGGCCCGTCGCACTGTAGCTGTATGGTCGGCAACACCATCTCTGCGGGTTAATGTTTTTCTCTAGAGGCTCCTGCATCTCAAGCTCCCTACAAGAGACAGAATTGCTAGTTGGGTGCCTATCTTGTCGCGGACGATGTGCGCATTCTGCCTCACTCGTAATGAGGACCCATTTCATGTATTTTGGGCATGCCCAACTGCCCAAGATTTATGGAAAGGCACAAAGAAGTGGCTGGGCAGCAGGGGCACACAACACCAATTTTCTTGGAAGCATACGCTGCTGGGGGACACCACTTTTCTTAACCTAGCACTTCATTGCTTGTGCAATCCACATAGGCTTCATTGTCATCCATTTACCACCTTAGCACCAAATAAATGATTTGGCCCATCCTCCTCGAGGAGCACCTCATCCACCATCACCATAGTGCCACACCCTTGTAATTGGCTAGCTTACTCTCGAGCTTACTTACCCACTACTGCAAAGTCACCCAAAAATGTGATTTTGCAGAAAATCTGAAAGCGAGCCCCTTGCATATGTGGCACATTGATTGCAAGACCCACCACAACAACCAAGCCCATGCTCGAAAAACATGAGAGAATAATTTTATAACTAGCACCGAATTCTAGATAGAAAAATGGTACTACACATAGTGGAAGGTCTTGGATTTATAGAAATTTGAAAACCCTTTCAAAGACTTTTTGTCTTGCCCATGGCCAAGCACAAGCATCCCGAATGGCTTGGTCCAAACAAAAAACTAGAGCATGTAGAAATAATTGAATTATCAACAATAAAGAACCCTGAGTGAGAAAGACAGAGAAGTATAACATGCAACTAATAAGATTGCTTGGTGTAACGTGTTTATACTAGGGGGTGTGTTGAGAGAGACACAGAGAGAAGCATAACATGCAACTAACAAGATTGCTTGCTATACCGTGTTTTTACTAGGGGGTCTTGGGGGGAAGAGAGAGAGAGAGAAGCATAGCATGCAACTAACAAGATTGCTTGGTGTACTGTGTTTATATTAGGGGGTGTGTTGGGAACCACAGGAATACTCTTGAGGTCAAAGGAGAGGGGCTTAGAGCTCTCCTCAAAGTTGGGATGCAGCTTTAGCACCAATGGCAATAATGTTGCTTACGTGGCAGGCTCTCGGGCCCCCACGAAGGCATATGGCCTCACGGAGGACAAGTTCCCCACTATTCCAATCCCACTTCGCCCAGGCCCTTCCATCTCTAACTCGTTCACTTCATCCTTGGGCTTCACAATACAGGTAATTGTTTCCAATCTATTATCAGACTGTTAGTCATACTTACGGTGTTAATGTTGATTAATCCTAGTGATATTGTTGATTTATCTTGTTGTTAATGTTCTGGTTAGGAAAGGATTAACAGATATTGGTCAGGGTGTTAATGATGATTAATCTTACTGGTAATGTTGATTAATCTTGGTGTTAATGTTCTGATTAAGAAAGGGTTGGGTGTTGATAATGCTCAGGGTGCAGTGCTGCCTTTGGCCTTTCCGAATCTCTTATTCAAGGGCGTGTTCACATACCAGTGGCAAGGATGCGGCTATGGATTTCTGAGGGGAGTGTGGGATATGGTGAAGCATTGGGCAAAGGCAAAAGACAGCGAAGCATTGGTGCTCAACATGATGGGGGTGGACTCAGCCGATGGGAGGATCGAGCTGGACGCAGAAACGGGGCGTTTGAGAATTTTCCCGCCACATGATCCGATGCTAACCAAGAAAATCCTTACATTCCAGAAGCTCACCAAGCGCCTAGGAGGCACTCTCTTCATGTCCCGCCACCGCAGTAGCTCAGTCCACCTGCTAGGCGCGTGTCCCGCCTCTTACGATGCACAACACGGTGTAGTTAACCCGAGCGGCCAAGTCTTCATCAAAGCTCATCCTCAGGAACCGCCAGCTCCATATAACATCTTCAAAGATTTAACATCCTCGTCAGTTAATATTAATCCTTCTTCTACTCTCAACCTTAGCACGGCCACATCACCCATGCCCATGCCTTTCCAACAATATCCCTCCACCACCTTCACATCATCCTCATCATCTACTCATGTCCATGCCGGCCTCTATGCTTGTGATGCTTCCATCATCCCATGCGCCATCGGCATTAACCCATCATTAACCATCACCATCTTAGCTGAGCACATCTCTAACCACCTTGTTAATGATGCTTTACAGTATCTCAACCCGGGTGACCAAACAAGTTCAACTAACATTCCTTCTCCTCGCAATTTAAATTATGATCACTCTCACCCTTATTATAATTCATTCGATCGTCACAACAAAAGAGTTCTCTCAGAACAAAATATTAACACAATGATTATGGTGGGAACAGATGAAGTAATAGTGTCCAAAAATTGTTCGCACGATGTCAAATCTTCTCCTAATTGGATCAAAGGTACAGCAGCCGTTGTACGAGAGACAATGCATGGGGATCTAGATGGCATGCCATGCACACTCCACCTCGTGATGCACATGGGGAGAGCCGATCATAAGGAACCAGGCAAAGGCAAATTTGAGTTCGGAAGTCTAAACCCTTTGCTCAGAGGAAGGGTTGGAGGCTGCTTAATCATGAAGGCATTGGATCCATCTGTTATGTACATTGTTGATGGAGACGTGGACATGTGCTCGGTTGATCCACGCACACCATACACACAATACATGCATTATCATCTTGAGCTTGCATCGGCATCAGGTGCAAGGTAACACTCTTAAATGTTCGCTTGTTTGTTTAGGCTCTGTTTTGTTAGTAAAAGAGGGTAATGCTTGGATATTTGTGAGTTAAATTGTAAAAGAAGATAATATGGTTAACCGTAGGATATTTCGACGCTTGGTCCCGTGGTCTTTTAGCGTGGTATGGCCCAGACTTTCGGTGGGATGACGTGCAGCCATGGTGATAGCAAACCCGAAACCAGAGTTCGATTCCCAACCCACAACGTGTTAGCAACTCGTACAAATGTTGCATACATATGTATGCATGAGGACTTACGTGCAGTGTTTTGGAGCCCATTTGGGGCGTCAAATGAACAAGAAGCCTAAACTATGCCCCCAATGGTAAGCACAGAGAGGCTATGGCTCTATGGCCACGATGGTAAGCACAGACAGACTATGGCTGCTAGGAGGGGGCAAACGGAACCCACGAAGGTCTTTATTTCCAACAAAGGAGCTTGCATTGAAGCGAGGGGACCCTATAGAAGTGTTAGAAAGTGAGCTGGGTATCTGTCTAGAGCTTATTATGAGAAACATCGAAGTATTTGACAAGTCCTTGGAGAGCGCAGTTTAGCCAGGGATAGGGCCACTTAGCCAGTTTAGGTGCAAACCAAGCAAATTAAGGTAAGGGCAAGCCAACAAGGATAAGGGGAGAGAGGAAGTTAGAGGAGAGGTTAAAGGAGACGAGATAGGTAAGGTTGCCTATGTTGGAGGGGAGGGGACAAGATACATGGTTGGAGGAGAGGTCTAGGGTTTGCAAGTTAGTGCACTGTAAGTCGAGGTTAAAGGAGAGGACATAAGTAAGGTTGCCTATGTTGGAGGGAAGGGAGCCAGAGATATGGTTGGAGGTCGAGAGATGTAGGATTTGCAGGTTAGTGCAATCTGTTATGGGCACTTGAGAGATAGGAGAAATCGAGAACGATGGAGATGACCCTGTTGCCATTGCATGAGTCGATGCCCTTTAGCTCGCTTATATACGGCGTGTCTGAAGGCATCGCTAGCCGGCCCTGCCCTCCATCAAAGATTTTAGGCGATCCGTGAGAGAGGAGAGAAACAGAGAAAGAGACATTGCGAGAGAGAATAAAATAGCAAGCTGCCAAACGACTTACAGTTTTTGTAGTCTATCGATAAGAGGATTCTATAATTTCCCCTTGAACGCAAGGGCTCCATAGTCAAAAATCTTGGAATTGAAAGGTGAAAACTCAATTGTCAAGGTCGGAAGTGAAACGTTAATTGTAAAATGATGAAGACTTAGTCTAAAATCGTTTAAAAGTGTCAATGATAATATGTGTGAGTCTTTTGTAGGTACATTTTGAAAGGTGTCAAGGAGATGAGACCATTCCTTCTAGGCTTCTCTTTGTGGCAACAGTCCACAACTTTGCATGTTTGCTTGCAGCAAACAACTCGTGCCTATTCGCAAAGATCAACTCACACTACAACCAGCTTTGCACCAATACATGGGACCATGCACGTCAGTTTGCCAGGGCTTTGCCGAACCTTATGGACAATGAAAGGCTCCAAAAGGTTTGATTTTGTGAAGAGTCTGGCAGAAAGCTTCATGAAAACATATTTCCTTAGCAGACCTCGCGGGCTCCTTGTGGAAAAGGTTAGCTGGATGGACCCAAGCGCACTAAAGCAGATCAAGTATCCTACTCACATGATACATAACGTAACCACAGGTTGGCAAAAACTTAAATCCATGTTCATTCAATGTTTAGTTAACCTTTGATGCATGGAAATGCAGCATTTATGCAACGTGAATTTTTACATGGAAAGCTTGTTCCAACTTGTTAGCAGGCTTGTTTGGTTGATTTTGTCTTCTGGAATGCGAACGCCGAATGTTTCCATTTTTGCATGGCCAGCTTCGATGCGTATGCGTCCATGTTTTTATGGCCAGCGCTGATGCATACGTCCATATGTTTCAATGGCCGACTTTGCTCCGTTCAAATCATTATTGATTGATCGTATTTATATTACAGGTGATGGCTTTGAGATTAGTTGCGTCCAGTGGAGGGTGGATCAGTTGAGGAACGGGCATGGTATGATGAATAGTGGGGGAAAGCCAGTGTTGTTGCTCAACGGCTACTCTGCGGAAAGCTTTTGGCTGCCCACGGAGAGGCAAGATCTGGTGAGGACTTTGCTAGAGCAAGGCCACGAGGTGTGGCTTCTAAGACCACGTCTGCACCCAGAGCACACCACCACACGAAGCTTCAATCTGGACGACGTGGCCAGATTCGATGTGCCAGCAGGTTATGCATGAGAGGCTGCGATGGTTGATTATTTGATTGGAATTAACACATGCTTTAAACTTAGTTTCAATATTTATGCAATCAAATTTTAGAGCATTGCATATGACATATTACCTTCTAAAGTTTATTTCCATATATTTTCAAACATATCCCAAACAAAAATATTTACTTTATGTCGTCTAGCTCACACTTTTCTATTGCTCCTTTTCAGCATTCTCGAAAATGAGGGAGATACTTGGTAACCTGGAGGCAGTGCATGTGGTAGCACATTGCGTGGGCGGGCTAGTAATCCACATGGCGATTCTAGGGGGATTCTTGCCCGCCACGTCAGTAGCCTCACTCACCTGCACAAACTCAGGAATGTTCTTCAGGGTCTCAACTTTGGCAAGGATCAAGCTTTGGATACCTCTCATCCCGGTAACATTAATGTCATGCCCATTGATTCTAGCCTTAGGATAATTCGTTTATCTACAATTAAGCTTCACAAATTTAGCAATTACCCTGAGTGAATATCCCACAAATAATAAGGGTGACGTGATGACAAATATACTGTTGCAGATCTCCATGGCAATCATGGGCGGCAATCCTGTCCTACAGTTAATTACAAATGCAAGCGTTGGCAAGGATAGCTGGCGCCATGGCTTGCTTAAGCGCATTGCAATGGCCATTCCTCGCACGGAGCGTTGCATGTGCGACGAATGTGAAGTGTTTTCGGGCATCTTCGGCAACAGTTTCTGGCACGACAACGTTAGGCTGGAGGTCCACGAGTGGCTCAACAAGGAGAACGTGCATCGCCTCCCCATGCAAGGGTTCACACACCTCCGAAAAATTTGTAACGCGGGCGCCCTCGTGGGCGCCGACGGGAGCGACAAATATCTGCCGTATGCGGATCGTTTGGCGGTGCCCACCACCTACATCTCTGGTGGGCGCCCACTCTTGGTTGTGCCGTCTACTACCGAGCGAGCTGTTGCCTTCATGCAACTCCATCACCCGCACCTTGCACATAGGCGAGAGGTCATCCATGGCTATGGCCACTCCGACCTCCTCGTTGGCGAGTTTTCCCATCGTGATGTTTTCCCACATATCCTCCATAGCATCGCTAACTCCGACAAGCAACAACCTTCTCCTCCCAACCCTACACATCATAAGCACACTACCATCACATGGAATGATCACACGCTTCGTTCAACCTCCATCTTCCATTCATCCATTACATTCTCAATCTTCACCCTTTCCATTGTTGTTTTATTTATCTTGCTTCTCTTGCTTATTCCTTTAAGAGCTCATACTTCAAAGCCTACATCGTCTAGCTATTAAGCTTTTTATATTAATCCAAGATAGCATTGCTAACTCTAATAGCACATTGTTGAATAGGACTCATAAGCGTATCATTTCAAACTCCATCCTCTCCATTAATTGTAGAATATTACTCATAGTCCAAGATTAAGTAAAGGATGATTCACCTACCTTTTCTAATGTATATTACAATCCACAAAAATAAATAGGCCGTTTTCGTATTTTTTACATCGTATATTTCTCCTTTCCCCACTTATACTTTACAATGTTTTGATGTATACAACATAAATAATAAGGCAGTAGTACCTAGCATACCATTGGGGACGACCAATTTCTGAGCGAGAAACTCCAGAGGGCGAGAGGTGGAATAAATTTTCCAAAAAAACAAAAACAGACTTTATCCTAAAGACTAGAAGTCTTGTTTAGAATAAATACGCTAATCTCTTTATGCTTAAAATCAAAATTTCTAGTTAAAGACTAGAAGTCTTGTTTAGAATAAATACACTAATCTCTTTATGCTTAAAATCAAAATTTCTAAAGTGCACGTGTGTCACAAGGTTCCCAAAACTAAGCGTATTTGGTCATTCTAGTTATAACTTCACCAAAAATAATTCAGAAGGCAACCCTCACACAACAGAAACAGATTCAAGAACCAAAGGTTGATTTTGTTATGCACAAACTCAAAATTTCCAAACCACACATACGCTACAAAGTTCCAAAAACTTTGCGTACTTCAATGTTCATAATCCAAAGTTACCATATTATTTGTACTCACATTAGCACAAAACTAGTACCACCTCAAAAAACAGTATGCTGAGAAGCAAACTAGTGGAAGGACAATGAGACACCTAAGTTATCGTCAATAGTGCATGATGGAGCGCCCTCTTTGTTAGTGTTTCTTATTGGTGAATAAACTTTTGTTTACATGCATCCAACCCAAGCTCCCTGTATACACATAGTAGAGCATGTCATATATTTTTTTCTACCTTCAACTCGAAACATGAAGTCAGCACATGTGCAAAAGGGAAAGTGGATATACTAAAATTGAATGTTTGACCATGTTGGTGGCTCCATGGTGTGCTTATGGTAAACACCGTATGCTCATGCTAGACAATGACATTTTTGTTGACCACAATGCAATCCAAACTTGTAGCAGCTATATTCATACGTTCTCTAATATCACTTGATACCATGCAAACCATCTTCACAGCTTTACCATCATGATGCATAGGCTGCAACTCGAGCTCACGCAATCTTGGTCCTTCTTGCACAACACACTGATTTTCATTTCTTACTGGCCTTCCCCTTTGATGGTCTAATGTTGAGTAAATCAAAACTTGCATCCCACAAACTTTTGATCTCTTATAGGCTTCTCTTTAACCCAAGTATAACAAATGTCAGTTCCACAAAACCAAATAAACATTTTCTTATTAATATATCTTGTAATAGAGATGAGCCCTTCAAAACTAGGAGCAAGTATACCCAATAACCCTACTCTTTCCTTCTTGTCATAAACGCATCACATTTTCTACCTTTGTCACGAAGAAGAAACCCTTTACATTTAGCCTCACGTCTAGGGTTGGTACATCAAATAGCCCACTTAGTGGAATGAATGCTTATCTCCACACTTCTTTCAGCTTCAAATCCCTCATGCGCAAGCCCTGGGTGAAGTACATTTCTTGTGACCTATTCATATTCTGATCGATGGGAGTCATTACCTTTGATTGGGGTTTACAGTCGAGTACTCCACTTTCTCATCATTGTCTGTGCATTACCATTAGCCAAGGATCTTCTCTTTGTCACTTTAAGCTCCACTGCTTGCCTTATCACAGTGAGGTCAATAAATAGAGTGGGTGCAGGAGAGATATAACTTGTGGAAGCTCTTCTTCTTTCTATATGCTTAATACCTTGTCCACTACCAAGATATCCACCTCTCAATTATGAATCATACCTTGAACTTTAAAGTAGAGTGGATATAAGATCACTCCAATAAGCATTATATAAAGACACATACTTCACATCATTCATTAGATACTAACCAGCTTCCATGAACAGATTCAGAAAGGTTTGCTCTCATGGCACAAGATACTTATGATTACCCTCCATTGCCTTTAGCATGTGTTCACCCCAATGTGCTACTCTTGCATGTCACCACACCAGCCATGTTTCAAGCATAGAGATCTGGGTTCTATCTGCATGCCCCTTTCTCAACTAAATTCTCAGGTTTCCTAGCTCAATTAAAGTTGGATCTTCTAAGGGCGCATCTTTCCATCGAATGACATTTCAGCTTGAACTCCTCTATGATTATTAGCTGGTATGCACTTCTTGGTGTGTTATTACATGGGATATTCTCCCAATGGTGGAAAGAGCATGATCTTCCCTTCCAGTCATGACATTGTTAGGACCTCCATTGAATACTGCTCTCATTGCATGCCAGTTTTCTTGGGCCTCATCTGCCCCGTAAAGCCTTTAAACACTGCCTTCTTCTACCCTTCTCTCTCCACAACTCTATTTAATAGCTCCAAAAATAAATTTTTTGCTTCTATATCTTTAACCTTAAAGTCCCCAATGGCAATAGTCTGAATCTTTTCAATAAAGGGATTATAAACATGAGATAACACCATATTAGATAATATGGAAAAAATCTCACTTTTTGGAAATTTTAAAACTGAGAGGTTTCGTATAATTTGGAAATTTTCCAATTAATGTGGAAAAACATACATAGGTATAGAGATCCATATTTGCAAGGTGATAAATAGATCATGTAGGAAGGTGGTATTGAAAAACACCATAACAAGGAAGTGGTATTTGTCTCTTGCATAGACTTTCATCAATTAGATTCAACATTGAAAAAAATTAAAACTTACAAATTTAAAAAGATACTTTATAGTCAATGGCACAAATTTTATGAAACAATCTAAAAAATATCAACATCGTCAAGACAAAAGAACATCATAGGCACAAAAGATGGTTTGTATTAAGTGCATAAAAAGATACAAAAAGCATAACTAAAACACTACAAGTTTCAGTCAAGATTCGACTACTACTCAATGGGGGCACCATTCATCCCCATTTGGTTCATGCATGCTAGTAGTGAGGTGAAAGTCTTCTTGTTCTTTTTTGGCTTTCCTGATTGGTATCTTGATTCTTGTATATGGCCTTGGTTTTTTGGGCCTCCATGACCAAACAATTGCATCAAATATTTCCCACACTTGTGGATCTGCCTTATTCTCCATGCAAAACCCCTTCCAACAATCAATGTAGGCCTCTACATCTTTCATACCATTATTCCTTACACAAGGTCCCAAATACTATATCAAAAGCTTCTTGTAGTTTGGTGATGTCTTGTCCATATCAATCTCTAATTTCGCCATAGCAAGCCAAATGGGATAGATGTCTCTATTATCTGGGTGCAACAATATAAAGTCCCCTTGCTTAACATCATGAATTGGGTTCAATTCTTCCCTTGGTTTTTCCCGTTCAGGGCCACAATAATGATCAATGTGCTCTTCGTAACCTAAGAATCTTTCAGTATCCACGAGCATTCACATCATCCAACTACTGCTGTGAGTAGATTTTGAACAAAAATTTGTGTACAATCTAGCCTCCTCTGATGCTATTGGTTTCTCAAGCTCTTGGATTACATTACTTAATAATCTATCATAGGCCTATAATATCTTAGCACACATGAATCATTTCTAAGATTCTGCCAAAATTTTATGTAAGATTTTATTCATGATATGACATCTTCATGCCCCTTTACATACTCTGCTATTGGCAATAGAGGTGGATTCCCTAGTGGTAGCATCAATTTACCTTCGCTATCTTTCTTCCATAGTGGGATACCGCCATGACCAAGTCTCCAATCAATTGTCACTAGATACACTTCATATTGCATCACCGGTGTGCCCCCCTTCATGAGAAACCAAAATTGAAGCGGTTTTGAGTGGCCTCTATAAGTGCTTCTTGCTCATCACAAAGGTAGCCATTACAATATCGCTTGAAGTCGAGGACTTTTGTAAGTAAGAAGGGCATTGGAGAGGAAGTTGAGCTAGTCCTTAAGGTATCCATCAAATATGGTAAATTGAAGGTCTGGACAACCCTCAATTTCTTAGAAATCCTACTAAACATTGCATCTATGTTCTCATGTGTGTGCCCAATGATTTAAAATCCCAATTGGACAACCTTGAAAACACCCCTTGCAACAAGAAGAGACAAATATGCAAACAAGTATCAATTTTTGTTTTCACCTGCACAGTTATCTAGTTGTAGGAGAAAGTTCTCTAGTAACTTACATAATGATGAAGCCCCATTGGAACCCTCATTTGCAAATAATAGGCATTGGTGTGGTTGTGGTGCTCTTGATACTATGGGCCCACATTGGAAGTAGAACAACTTTCTTGAGCTGCTTCAAAAGGTGGTGTGGGATTCCTAGTTATGGAAGTGGCATGCACATTATCACTTGACACTTGTTTAACAATAGGCTCTTTACCATCACAGTGTGCTTATCCATCCTCTCTAAGTTATGTAAATAGAATGCAATGGAGCCAACTGTGAGATTGGGGTCAGACAGCCATAAACCATTTAGCACAAAGTTCCCATATAGCGCCATTCTAAAGCACATCGTGGATGGTAGAATGGCCCTATGGCCATTCTTTCAAATACATTGTGCATCATAGAATAGCCCTAGGGCAATTCTCTATCGTCTTGTGCCAACTGCTAGTGTATATTAGAATGGCTTTAGGGCCATTATCTACATGTGCATATATAAAATATCAAAATTGAATGGACATAGGGTTATTCTTGCAAGCACAATGTGGTAAGAATGGCCCTAGGGCCATTCTAAGCACATCATGGATGGTAGAATAGCCCTATGGCCATTCTTTCGAGCACATTATGCATGTAGAATGGCCCTCGGGCTGTTCTATAGCACATTGTGCTTACAAGAATGGCCCTAACCCCATTATACAATCCACAATGTTGATGCTTTATGCATGCACATGTACAGATTAGCCTTTAGACCATTCTAAAATTCACCAATAGCTGACACAAGAGACTAGAGAATAGCCCTAGTGCCATTCTTGGAAGCACAATGTGCTTCTAAGAATGCACATGTACAGATTAGCCTTTAGACCATTCTAAAATTCACCAATAGCGGACACAAGAGACTAGAGAATAGCCCTAGGGCCATTCTACCAATCACATTTTTTATATATTTTGCATGTATAGGGTAGAGAATGTCCCTATGACAATTGTGCTATGCACCAATAGTTAGCACAAGATGTATAGGATGGCTATAGGATAATTTTTACATTCACATTTTGGAATTAGAGGGTAGAGAATGGCCTTTAGGCCATTCTAACAGGGGGAATGGCCCTTGGCCATTCTAACATGCACTAGGGGTTATAGAATGTGTTGGGGGTAGAGAATGTACTTTTTAATATGTTTTTATTTTATTTGGTAGCATTAGTAGTAGGGTTATGGTGTCACATCGATTGCATGGGCTTCATCATTGTATATCTCTAGAAACACTTGGATTTCTTGTTTTTTCTACCTCGAGCAATCAAATAGGTCTATTAAATTCTTGTGTTGCATGGTATGTGAGAAAGGATGATCCACTTGGTACCTCTATCTTCCCTACTCCAATTGGTGAGATGTTTAAGATAAATAGTGTAGCATTTATGGTCCATGCATCAACTATACAAGGTGCGGTCTTGGCTATTTGTGCACACTCCTCTCACAAGAGGTATAACTATTCTCCACTACAAAGGAGATAAGTATTTTCATGATGATTGGAAGGACTTGTGCAAGGTGTATCCTAATTCTTTAAAGTAGAGTACTCTACCATCATGCACAATGTGATTGAAAGAATGGACCTAGGGCCATTCTTTGAAACACATTGTGCATGGTGGAATGGTCCTAGGACCATTCTAAAATACATTTTGCTTACAATACTAGCCCTAAGGCCATTCTACCATGCACATTCTTGATGTTTTATGCATAATCATGTAGAGAATGACCCTGGGACCATTCATGTTGATGTTTTATGTGGGTTTAGATTTTTTGTGATAATGAAGTGTCAGTGGTGTTTTGTTGTTATAAATAATATAACCATTATAAATTGAACAAGGATATCTGGTATTCATGACGAAAGATCATTGCTAAGAAGCTTCAACAATATTCCTACATATGAAAATGTTATTGAAGTTGTGGAGGAGTCAGTTACAGGTGATAATGAGAGTTGTTCAATACAAGGCATGTCTAAGAAATCAATGTTGACTGTGGGGTTGGATTTGAATGGATTGCTATTGAAGCGTTGTTTTCAACCATCAACATTGCATCAATCCACTATGGTATGGTCCAAATAGATATTTTATACCTGGATGTATAAATTTTTGCAGACCCTTTTTGAAAGACGTAATGTTGGGATCTGGTCAAGGGCAATGGAGGATAATGTTATTCAAATGGTGAAGGATTTGGAAAACAAGAGGGGAAAATATTTCCTTTTTTCGACATTTCGGGTCAACGGGCTTGTTACACTTATGAGAAGAATAAAATGTTTAGGCTAAACATTCCAGGTGTCAATGCAACTTTTAAGCCATTGGAGAAAATGTCTAAAGCCTCTAAAGGATGTGTTACTTCTGCTAGTAACTGCATCTTCCCATCCAAGCTTGATATAGATAAGAAGTCGAACAACATTCTTCTGAGAGAATTACTGCCTTACTTAATAATGCGGCTTGATGATGCTGAGGATGTACCTAGTGTGATTGACTCTAACCGTTATGGCCATCTCCCCCAGTGTCAAATGACCATGAATGGTTTAACCTTGTTAGTGGTGTTGATGATTGGAAAGAGTATGATGTGAAATGGGCACAATTAAGATTCAACATAGGTAGACTTCCTCTTATAGGACATTTTTGAGGGTAACGCAAAAGCAAATTTGGTTGATACCAGTGGTCAAAGAGGTGATAAAGGAGCAACGATTGGAGCAAGGAGCACAGAAATCCTTAGCCATTGTTCATCTCAACACACAGGAGATGAAATAGGAGATATCCTGTTAAAAGAACGTTCAGACATTTCAATCATGAAGGCACCACAATTGATTTCACTAGCTAAAAGGTTGGGATGCAAAGAAGGAACTGGTATAACAAAGGATCAATATACGAAGGATCAGTATACGAAGGCATTTATTAATAAATTGCTAAACGATCATGGTCTCTAAAATATCAACAAGTAACACAAAGGTACCACTCTATTTGAAATTTTCACCGCAATAGACAATGGTTTATAATGTATATGTATTCTAACTCAAGTGACTTGTTTTGTGCAAGTTTTTCTAGGCTTATGAGTTGATCAAAGAGGTTTTCTCAAAATGATAATGGCTTGCATAGGATCAAGAACTTTGAACCAAGATAGTACTTGGAAGTTTTGAAGTGTATGCAAAGAAATGTATAGACGTGAACACTCACTGCTGACAGTGTTTGTAAGGTGTCTTTCCAAAGGGGGAAAATCACTATATTACATTACTTCTGATATCTCAAAAAATTTAAATAATTTGTTAAAGTTTATGTTCACGACAATCTTAAACCCTTTTGGCAAGAGTTTTGTTAAAATTTAGTATTAGGGAGAGAGAGAACAATGAGAATAAAGGTTCTTCAAAAAGGCCTTTTATAGCTCGATTGAGTTAGGGTTAGGGTTTTTTTAACGTCAAGGAACCCATGTCAACTAGAGATTGTCTCTCCACATAACTCGACCGAGTTTATGTGAATAATATGATTTTTTAAAGATCTCAAGTGACACATGTTAATCATGACATAACTTGATCGAGTTACATGGAAAATGCATGTTTTCTCAATGCATTTCATGCATTAAAAAAACACATGTCAATCATGTATAGGGTTTCCATGTAACTCGATTGAGTTACATGGAAATGCATTTTTTTAATATGCTCTCCATGTCTACATTATCCTAGTGTGTACATAATAATGTATATCCATGCCATGGGTTGAGTAGTTAACTCGATTGAGTTATGTGATAGACATCTATGTAGGCATGATGTAACTTGATTGAGTTACACAGTGGAAATCCACATAGGCATGATGTAACTTGATCGAGCTACATGGTGCCAACAATGTAACTCGATTGAGTTATATGGCGGTGCTTACATGGATGTCCCCACCACATAACTCGGTCACATTACATGGATGACTACTAGTATGTGGCATCTATGTGGATGCCCACCATGTAACTTGATCAATTTACATGGTCGTCAAAACGATGTCCAAAGTTGTAGGGAAAGTAGCTTGATCAAGTTATGCCCTGAGCCTTCATTGAATGACACGATGGAATCAGTAATGTATTAGTGTACAGTAAATGAAACCATTTTGGTATAGTGGAGTGAGATAACCTTGTTGACACTCCTCGGTCATATAAATACAATCAATAGCTTGTACAAAGGACGAGCTATTTCTACATAGAAAAGAATAAACCGATAGTAGTAGTAGCTGACATGGCCCATGAATCTCTGGACTCCCTTGTAGTTTGTTGTTGGGGGTAATTCCAAGATGACCTTGATTTTGCTCTCGTTGGTGAAAATCCCATTTTTGGAAACTATATGCCCAAGAATAAGTCCGTATTTCACTCAAAACTCGCATTTGTAAGGGTTTAAGGATATGCGATAAAATATACACCTTTCAAACACACTTCCTAGACATGCTAGGTGATCTTTCCAAGAAAAATGAATGCACAAATAATCCAAGAAAACTTCAAGAAACATTATTAAAAAGTCCTTAAAAGTAGTATTCATAAGTTTTTGGAACGCGGCTGGTGCATTGGTTAGACCAAAAAGGCATAACTCTGTAAGCATATACACCATGCTTAGTAACAAAGGCTATTTTAGCTTGGTCCTCAGATGAGATTGAAATTTGATTATAGCTTGAGTATCTATCCAGAAAGTTATAAGCCTCCTTGCTTGCAACTCGTTTGAGCACATGTTCTAAATATGGCAAGGGGTATGATCCCTACGCATGGAGCATTCACTTTCTTGAGATCAATACACACTCTAAGCTTTCCATTCTTCTTGGGCACAACCATAATGGGTGAGACCCATTCTAAGTGTTCAATCTCATAAGTGAATCCACACTCAATGAGTTTATTGATCTCTTCCTTGAAAATTCTTGCATATTTGGGATTCATTGGATAGGGTTGCTATTGGATTGGTTTAACTTTGGGTACCATGGGGATGGTGTGTTGTACCACTTTTGTAGGAACTTTCATATCATGGTATGTCCACGCAAATAAATCCCTATACTCCTTAAGGAGAGCTACAAGTTCAGCCTCCTTGGCCTTATTTAAGTCCTTGGCTATGTAGACAAGCTTAGGATCTTCTCCTGGTTTAGCTAAGTCTAATTCCTTAATCTTTACAGGCCTATCATAGACTCCTCCACTTCCACTTATGGGGTTACGTTTGGCATTATCAAACTTGTGTTCCTCTCTATGGTGTATGAATTGTAATGCTTTTGTGTTGGGTGCAAATCAGGCTCATTTTCCTTTCCTTCATTAGCTACAGCTTTAGCCTCTCATTCCTTCTATACGAGTTCACGATTTGGTTTCCTTCTAGTGGAGCGACTTTATTTTGGTTCATCGGAGACTTCCACATTAGCTATATCAATTGGGGGTGGTCTACAATATTGGACCTTTTGTAACTCTTCTCCCTAATCGTCTATAAAGTTTTGATGTAAGTCAACTACACCCATGTACTAGAGCCATTGGGCGGCGGTAGTGATTCTTTCTTGTTGCAGCCTTTTATGATGATTCACTGCATAGCGTTTATGTCTCCACCATCTTTAGAGATGCGCCTTAGCATCTTGACGAGATTTATCCCTTTCTTCAAATTGCGAATCCATATCAAATTCACAGCTACTCCTTGTAGTTTTTTTGGATGTTGTGGGCTCTGTTTTTCTTGTTGTGTTTGAGGAGTTGGTGTCACTTTGAGTCTCTATTCCAAACCCCTCTCATTACTATTTTTTCTTAAGGTTGAGTCATCCCATGTGGACTTAAATTCACTATAACCTATCCCCTCGATGTCAGAAGGTAGAGCACAAATCATTCGTAGTAGGGGCATGACCTTCAGGAGATCCTCACCATCACGTGTAACCCATGTAGATCCTTTAGCTCCCCAGCTCTATCGATTGTAGCCATCATATGTATCCAGTTTAGATCACCTTCAGGCTCGATAGATTGTTTTTTAGCATCCATGTGGGTTGGATTATTGTTTTTGTAGACGAAAACTCTTCTTTAAGGGGGTTAATGTCACATAGCATGTAATATGCTTACGGCTCGGCCAACCACTAGCAGAGTTTGGGCATTAGAGCACGACCGATGTGAGCTAGTGGGGTTCAAGCGTGAGATACTTAGTGGTCAGAATGCTAGAACCTTCGTAGAGTGGAATGGTTGGGTGACCAGGGGGTAGACATATGGCGCCGACCAATGTGTATGGACAAGTGACATAACTAGGTGAGTGTGTATGGACACACTTATTATCTCTATGGTTGGGTGGTGAATCTGAGCCGTCTTCTTTCCCTCATCTCTCCCATGGCTATGGTGAGGCTACAACATAACAGCAAGCGAGGCAGAAGTGCAAATTGATGGATTAAGACAATGTGCACTGTATGGATAGTAGGTTGGTGTAAAACAAGGCCTTGGGTGGGGGCATGGACATTTTTCTGGGAGTTTGTAGGGCGCATTGGAGAGTACATTAGAAGAGGGTGACCAAAGCACATTGTGGGCAAACGACAAACTTGATGCAATTGTTGCACTAGAGTTGTTGTTGTATCCAAATATGGGGGCTATGTAGATGATATCTGTGGTGATGCAAGAAAGGTAGTGCAATGAGTTAGGAAACATTATGCCTCCGAATGTGCTTACTACGAAGACTTTTCTAGAAGAGGAAACATTATGCATATCCTGATGTGCTTACAGAGCCTTTTCTAGAAGAGGAAACATTATTCCTCCTAATGTGCTTACTACAGAAACTTTTCTAGAAGAGGAAACATTATTCCTCCTGATGTGCTTACTACAAAACCTTTTCTGGAAGAGGATAAGCAAGAAGGGGTGGCAGGTGGAAGCACTTTGAAGAGCCTTTTCTAGAAGAGGATAAGCAAGAAGGGGTTGCGGGTGGATTTACTTTGAATGTTGGACTAGACTTATCAATGCCCATTATTAAAACATTATGCCTCTTGATGTGCTACAGAGCCTTTTCTAGAAGAGAGTAAGAAGGGGTTGCAGGTACTACAGAGCCTCCTCATGTGCTTACTATAGAGCCTTTTCTAGAAGAGGATAAGCAAGAAGGGGTTGCAGGTGGATGCACTTTGAAGAGCCTTTTCTAGAAGAGGATAAGCAAGAATAGGTTTCATGTGGATGCACTTTGAATAATGGATTAGACTTATCAATTCCCATTGAAGTCAATACAATCATTGACGGTGCCAACATGGGGGAAGAAGGCATTCGAGAAAAGAAGGGGTTGTGTAAAGGCAAATAGGTGGTGCACACACAACATAGGATTTCAATAAAGAAGGTTTAGAAGTTGATAAGCAAGAAGGTATTTCAAGTGGTGCAATGGAAGAGAGTGCCATGGATGGAGGTAGAGTCACTTTGAATGTTGGACCAGACATGTCAATGCATGTTGAAAGCAATGCAATCAATGCGCATGTCGACATGGGGGGAGAAAGAAGTGAGGTAGATCAAGGGTTATGCAAGGGCAAAGAGGTGCTAGCAGTTTTATATCGACAAGTTGGGAGGAGCCATCAAAGTTGAAGGGGGTGTAGCATCACCAAAGAGGAAGTGGAAGGATAGGAAGCTTATCTTGGTAGTGCGAGATTAGAGGCCCAAGATAGCAAGCAAGCTGTGAGCCTGGAAAAGAAGCTGTTGAAAGTGCTTTATGGAGTTGTGAGGAGGACATGCCTATCATCAATCTCCTTTGTAAGCCTGGTACTTTCTCTACAAAAAAGAAAGCCCTTGGCAACCCTGACCGTAGGGAAAGTGTTATGCCCACTAAAGCTAGTGCTCCTAACCCTCTTGGAGTTGTTATTAAGAGTCAGTCTAGTACTATCATTACCCATAGGGTTCTAAGATCCATAGTCACCTAAAACTACTCCCTCGGTCTTGTTGTGTTCTTTTAAAATCCTATAGCATCTACTAGAAATGTTATGAATATGCATTGATTTTCTTTTTGAGAAATTTGTTTAAATATTTCAGTTGTCTTTTTCCTTTTCCAATATAGTCTATGTCACACATGTCTAGGTCTTTAGAACAACCATCCCAAGAAATTGGTACTCTTTGACTTGAATGGGATGCCACTAAAGCGATGGTATGGGAATGCACCAGTAAACTTTATAGGGGAATGTTTCAAAGTCAACAAACATGAGGTGTCATTAAGAGTTGGGCTTACAAAAATTCTCTCCATCTTGTGCACACACTTCAGAGTAGCCACCTAATCAAGCATTACTTGATATCATCTATAACACCTTAAATGAAGTAGGGGAAAGTGTTTCTCTTCTCTCAAGTGCAATGTGCCAAAAGAAATGAGTACTGCCACCTTTTTTCAACCAAATCAATGTCTGTTTCTCAAAGCATTTGTCGCTATGTCTAGATATGCCATTGATTTTGATCCCTACTACACTTTGTTGATTGATGAAGGGGGTGCTAAAACCACCATAGAATTTTTAGGAATGGTGCCTGAATTTTTGAGAGCATGCTAGTATGATTGCCACCTGTTTCATGTTGCAGGAGAACAAATTGGTATGTCACAAATGCTTTTACTAAAACAAACTCTAACAAACTATAGACATCTGTCTAGAGTACAATGATCCAATTCTTAAGGAAGGTTTTAAATTGGTATTTTCATATCCCACAAAAGTACTGTTTAGGGGCCTTTCCTTATTCTGTGGTTTTTTCATGGATGAGGAATGGGAGAAATGCATTGGCGCATTTGAGGTCTTGGAGTCTGAAGAAGCTGGAGCCCACCAAAGCGCATACAATAACATGTCCCTTGGGGAGGAGGACATTACATACTCCAATCAAAGGGAGAAGCTCGCATACATGGTGGAGTCAGGAGATCATGTTGCAATTATCACTGCACAAAAAAATGCAGACAAATATTGTCCTATGCAAGAAACCCAAGATTATTCTTACCAATTAGGTGAATGATGGATGGGGGAATGTGTTTAAACTTGGTGATGAAGTGTTATATGGTGTATATTATGGGAAAGTGCCAAGTAACATAGTAAGTTATGTTTTCTTGGAGACGGCACCGATGGCCATTGTGCATGCTAATGCAGTGATGGCCATTAAGTTCCCAATACTACAAGTCAAGCACAAGGTGAAGGGCCACAAAATTGTGTAGTACCATGTACCCCCCGAAGTGCACACTAGGATCTTGGACAACATCCACTTCTAATTTTCTTACCTTTTTTCTTTTTAAAAGAACTTATCTGCAAGACTTGTGTATAATTGTTTCTAAAATTTGAATAAATGTTATGGAGTAGTAGTAGCTAGCATCTTATCCTATGTGATCTGGTCTCCAATCATTGTTGAGTAGTTATGTACATAGTAAAAGATGTTAGGCTCACAAGGTTCTTTCACATGCTCCTCTTTCTTCTAGAGATATCCATTATTGTGTCACAAGCTAAATACATGCTAAGTAATGGTAATTCAACATATATACTGAACATTTTATTTGCCATTCTACTTATAATTTAACACATTCATGTGTAGTGCGGTAAATCTCTACTTACTTGTAGACTGCACACTGCAAGCACACTGCAATAGGACTAACACTGCACACTGCAATAGGACTAACATAATACTACCATTAATATTAGGCAAACCTCACACTTCTTTTATGTTTGTAACCTGATCTCTCTCTCTCTCTCTCTCTCTCTCTCTCTCTCTCTCTCTCTCTCTCTCTCTCTCTCTCTCTCTCTCTCTCTCTCTCTCTCTCCCCCTTAATTATTAGAAGAATGCATATTGTTCTAGTACTAAGATAGTACTGCCACAATACTAAACGTCTTTATCTGCATCAGTAATAGTACACATAAGAACCTCTTTTGTGTTAGTCACATGAATAATACTCTCTCTCTCTCTCTCTCTCTCTCTCTCTCTCTCTCTCTCTCTCTCTCTCTCTCTCTCTCTTCTATTTATTATAATAGATTGTTTACTATTTTAGTACTAACATAGTTTTAAAATATCATTCCTATTAGCATCAGTCTGCACAAACACTTCTTTTATGTTGTCACATGCACAATACTCTCTCTCTCTCTCTCTCTCTCTTCTCTCTCTCTCTCTCTCTCTCTCTCTCTTCTCTCTCTCTCTCTCTCTCTCTCTCTCTCTCTCTCTCTCTCTCTCTCTCAGTTATCATAATAGATTGTTTACTGTTTTAGTACTAACATAGTTTTAAATTGCCTTTCCTATTAGTGTTGGTTTACAAAAACACTTGTTTTGTGTTGTCTTAGTACTAACATAGTTCTAAACTTCTTTACCTATATCGAAAATAGTATGCACAAATACCTCTTTTATGTTAGTCACATGCACAATAATCTCTCTCTCTCTCTCTCTCTCTCTCTCTCTCTCTCTCTCTCTCTCTCTCTCTCTCTCTCTCTCTCTCTCTCTCTCTCTCTCTCTCTCTCTCTCTCAATCAATCAATTAATCAATCTATCTATCTATCTATCTTTGTTATTATAATAGACTATATACTGTTTTAGCACTAATATGCTACTAACATAGTACTAAAATACCTTTCCTATCAGTGTTAGTCTGCACAAACACTTCTTTTGTGTTGTCACCTACACAATACTCTCTCTCTCTCTCTCTCTCTCTCTCTCTCTCTCTCTCTCTCTCTCTCTCTCTCTCTCTCTCTCTCTCTCTCTCTCTCTCTCTCTCTCTCTCTCTCTCTCTCTCTCTCTCCAGTTGTTAATAGACTATATAGTGTTTTATTACTAACATAGTACTAAAATAACTAAATTGTTTTTCCTATCAATGTTAGTTCTGCACTAAAATAACTATCAGTGTTAGTTTGCACAAACACTTCTTTTGAATTGTCACCTGCACAATACACACACGCACTCTCTCTCTCTCTACCCTGAGTACTAGTAGGTTTCATTTTGTATTAGTACTAAGCTACAGCCAGTAGTACTACTATACATACACTTCTTTTATGTTGTTACCTGCACACACACACACACTTATTTTGTGTTGTTACCTCCACACACACACACCTCTCAAGTTAACCCAGTCAAGAACATTAATAAAAAACTACACTCAAACAGAGAGAGAGAGAGAGAGAGAGAGAGAGAGAGAGAGACCTTCAAAAATCACATTGCTTTTCATTATGTCAAAATAATGTTTACAAAAAGTGTGTATTGTTGCTTATGATGGTGTATAAGTAGAATGTATACAAAAAATTATTTATCTAAGTCTATTTTGCACAAGTTAGTTCATGTCTATAGCGTATCAAAGAAGCTCTATTTAGTGAACATTTGGCCCGAATTTGTGGGTTCTTGTCTAGTGGTAGCATCTAGGAGTGCATTCAACCTTCTTTCAAAAGCAATCCACGTCTTTGGCATTGAAACTGAAGCTAAATACACAATGCATATTTCATGTGACCTTCATTATATGGCATCCATAAGAATTTTAATGATCGACCTTGCCCACCTTCACCTCCACAAACGGTCACTGTTTTGCTTCATCATCACCAAATTTCCAATTTATCCACTCAACTAAATCATGTGCATTGTCAATTTTTGTGCCATTTACGTCAAGTTACTCTACAATGGGGCACTCTTGATGTGATTTTACAGGTGCACCATCATGCTCACCCTTGCCACTACCAAAGAAGTTATACATCATGCAAACACAAGTAAGAGAACAATACCTGACAATTCCACAAATTTGACGGATTATGTCGTTAACATAATTTAAAGTTTGCAATTTACCTTCTTTCAACAAAGTAAAATAGGTGCACTACATCGAATTGAGAGGCAACACCATCCGAGCAAACCAAATGGCACTTGAAGCATAATCCCTGAGATTGCCACCACTTATGGTGTTCCTTGAAGTAGTGTTGCACAAGCATGTCATGTGTCTTGTCATTAGAGATGTCGAAAACTACTTACTTCTTGGTGTCTCCCTTCTCTTTCTAGTAGCATATGTGAACCATAATGGTGCATTGGTCCATTATGCGGATTTCATTTTGCACCTTGAAGGTGTAGTTTTTAGCAAAGTCAACAACTAACACCACCACATCATCAGTAAAGTGTTTGATGCACTCTTTGAACTGGGAGAGAGCTCATGGAAGAGTGGAATGATAGTGGATAAAGTCGTATCCTTATAAATATGGTTGATCGTCTTCTTGGTGATACCCTTCTTAGTTTGCTAAGTGCGGCGTACTCGTGTTATGGCACCATTAGCATCATTTAGTTCTTCGAGGATAGAATAGTGGCTTCAGACAAGTACCACATGTACCAAGTATGTACTCTAGCTTATGCCATTCTTCATTTTTATCCTTCAAACAGACTACAAAACTCCATAGGTCCCTCATTGATCGGTAAACCATAATGTATGCAATACCTTCTCCTTTCCCTCTACTAGCCTCCACACTTTGTATTCATACACAAGCGCACATGGCCCCATGTAAGGAGATCACCATGAGATCACATCTAATCTCATGGTGTTCACAGTTGTTGTACCTAAATAAATCCATGTGCACATGGTAGAGATAACAACAAATGTTCCTCTCCTATAACCTTTGATGAAGTATGGCTTCAGTTTATGGAAAGCATGAAAGCCGATGATGACTATTGGATATTGTTTCTGACATCTTGTCACAAATTTTGAGCAAGAATCTAGACAAGAATAATTTCCAAGCTTGAAAATTCACGATGGCCAATTTTGAAGTCTTCCATAAAACATCATTGAGGATTAGACCTCACTTGCAAACTCTACTCAACCATCCATCCAATAAAATCCAAGTTCTTTGTAATATTAGGAACTTTAAGTGCATATGCCAACAAGTACTTCATTTTTCCATCGTGCATAGACAATGTCACTTTACCAACATGCAGAATGGGATGCGAAGTATCATTACTTGTTTCTACATAACCTAGTTTTTCTATTTTTTGTGTGTCGCTAAACCACTCACCATGACTAGTCATGTGGTTAGAGGCACTAAAATTCAAATACCATATATCTTTAGATCCCGACACATGTCCTGTTTTGTGAAACTGAGCATATGCTGCATCACAAATAGTTGCTCACTTCTATCATCACCACCCTATTCACGAGATGATACATAGTTGCCTTGTTTGCAACTTTTCACTTTTAATGTCATTCTGATGTTTAAAGCAGGCCTTTGCCATGTGCCCTAGTTTGCAACAATATTGCACTCTCTAATTTCTTTGCCAACCACCTGGACCCCTCTGGCTCCCCCTACCTCTAAACTGGCCTCTTCCACCTACGTATGATTGTTGTTATGCAAATCATTGGACTGTTGTTGTCCATAATTTTGGTTTCCATATCGGCCACCACCTTGGCCTCAACCATGGCCTCTACCTTTGCTTATACCTGAATTGGAGTAGAAGGCATATTTTGATTTGTTCTTACATTGTCAAGAAGATTCATCACCAAGATAATTCTTTTCTATGATCAGCATAGACACTAAGTTCCGAAAGTTGGGAACATTCTACCCGACTGCAATGGAGGTCTTGAATGGCTTGTACTCTTTGCCTAAGTACATGGTCTTGCTTTGCCATGTAAAAAACTCATCACCATCGAACCTTGAGATAACTTCTACATGCTCCATGATGAGAAAGGGGTCTTACCTCAAGCCTTGATTTTAGTGCTCGAGTAATGTATATCCCTTTTACAAGATGATGCTAAGTGATGAGAGATGATGCTTATACAAGGCATGTAGCCCAAAGATTTCATTTTTCAAATTCGATTCCATTAATTTATGTTAATAATATTTTAATGAGATTATAATTAATAGCTCAAAAAAGGGATTAACAACAATAGAAATTGGAGGCTCAAGCTGAGCTTGAAATTGAAGGGGCTTTTACCATGGCCTTTAAAGCACTTTTTGATGTGTAGCCTTGGATAAAGCCCCAGCAACCAGTTCAAAACACGTCCAAATCAATGCAATTTTAGCGACTAGTTTTTCTCCTTAAGGGTCATGTACAGTGGAAGATTTGGTGAGTTGTGAACTCCTTGTAGTATACCCAAGCTACCCTTAAGAGGGTTTGCTTCAATTTGAAGCACAACCTACGAATGGGGCTCTAGTGTAGCTTGACGGCATGCAATACAAAATTCACGCTTTTGTTTTAGTGATTTGAGCTGAATGCTCTTGTGAGTGTTTGCACATGTAGGGGATAGTCAGAGACATTATCAAATGCCCTGTCAAAACAAGGATAGCGTGAAGTGGGAAGACATCTCTCATCGTGACCTGAATACACCTACCACCAGGGTTCTCACTATGCCTTCCAACCTCAAGTGGACTGATAGTTACAAGTGCAACCTTTCCTTAGTCACCCATCTTCTAAAGAAAGGACTACCAGTGAACTAGGGCATATCACTTCCACCCCACGAGCTCCACAACATCTACACCAACCCTGCTAACAAGTTTAGAGCTACCATGATCCTCAAAAAGGTCCTTTACTACATTGCAAGTTGGTAAGAGCTCCCTAAACCATACAGCTACCAAGGTGCTGCCACCCCAAAAAAGCAAGCCTCTTGCAGCACGGCCCTATGGCTCCTTTCTCCTTAACCAAAAAAAGTCAAAGATGGATCAGAGAGAAACACCGATTCTTTTAGGCTCTCCTCAACCCAAAAGCTAAAGATGGATTAGGGAACACCGATTCTTTCGTAGAATTCTAGGAGAGACGAACTTGATGGACACACCCACATGGCCGATGTAGTAGCTATTAAGGCAAGTGGAAACTAGGCCCTCGAAGATCATTCCCAGTTAGGAGGCCCCTCTTCTAAATCATTGCCTATGTCCGAAGTAGTACTTGAAGGTGTCCAACGTTTAACTTTCATGGCAGCATATTCTTTAGTTCCTATGAAACCACACAAAACATCAAGGAGACACACAAATGGATCCAACAGGCACGTGACTCTGTCTCGAGACTTCTTTTTGGATCTCAAACGACAGTCATGTCGCATTTTCATTGGCGACAACTCCACCATTCCGATACACAGTGAGGGCCGGATGGAGATTATTCTCGACAGCAAGGGGGGCAAGCATGCCTCCCGTGTTCTTTACATCCCTGCTCTTGGTTTTCATCTTTTATCAGTGCATGAAGTGTGCAAGACTGGCTTTTAGGTGGAATTTGGGGAGCATTCAGTTGCTCTACGGGACCGTGAGACTGGCCAGGTTGTTTGGGAAGGCAGTGTGGAGAATGCTATCTACAAGCTCTCTACACTCTCCTCATTGACAGGCGAGATTGGGTTTCCACAGAAGGAGCCCACAGTCATCCAGTGTGATAACCAAAGTTGTATAGCTATTGCTCAGAACCAGGTCTTCCATGCCCAGACCAAGCACATAGAGATACAGTATCACTTTGTACGTGAGAAGATCTTGGCTGGTGACATCTTGCTACTTTATTGTTCGATGGAGGACAATGCGGCGGACCTCTTCATGAAGTCTCTACCTCAGGCTATGCTCAGGCGGCACTCCAGCTCCCTAGGGTTGATTTCATAGCCAGGAGCTGAGAGGGGGTGTTAGAAGTCATCTCTTGTCTTTATCAGACACCATGGCCCTCTGTTGTGGGTGTGCCCATCCTTTGTAGGTGTTCTCTCATTTTTCTTCACTCCCCGTATTTTTTTCCCATTTTTCCCTATTTTTACCAGGTGTGGGAGGTAATTTTTTGCACCCTGGCTGATCCAGATACTAGCCGACTACTGGTCACATGACGTTTTGGATGCTGGCCGACTGCCCCTTCTGGTCCTCGACCTCTCACGCATGCTGTGTATAGTTGTGTGGCCGACTGGTGGATGGAGTTGGTCGTGGACATGTAGGCCCAGTCGTTCATCGGTTGCCTTTTCAACAGGCCGACTGCATGTATGGGGCCATATAAAATGGCCCCATGGCCCCCACATCATTGTATCTTATTTTCATTTCGGGATCTTGTGTATAATGCAGAGTTACACGCCTATCTCTCTCCTTCTCTTGTGCTGTTTATTTTCTGCACTCTACTTGCTCTTGTGGTCTCAGATTTGGTTATCATCTCCGCTACGTATTTTGACAAAAGTCAACTACAAACTTTCTGAGCAGCACAAAAAGGACTTCAAGAGAGCCATAAAAACCATTGATCAACTAGAATAGCAGATTGTAGAGATGAAAGCCAATCCCCAACCGCACTTTGGCCTCCTCGAGCTATAGCACTGTAGTCTCTAACTCAACTTACTCTAGCATAACATCTACAATGACGAGTACATTCTCACATCCACTTTCTCAACCATCCTCTCCAAGGTACCATGGTCCTCCCAACCCACCATAGCCACGTTGTTCTTTCAGAGTACCATCTCCTTCATCAGAATACCATCTCCTTCATAGAGCCCTCCACCTTCTTTTATCTCCCCCACCATGTTCTCTACCACCTCAACTTCCAGTCCTGGTGCCGAATCCTCACCTTTTCTTTCTGTTTAAAAGAGGGCAATTTCATTGATTTATTTGTTCCCAAATACTTCTACTCCTACCTTGCCTCAACAAACCTCATATTACCAATTCCATCCAATACATGCATACCCAAGGCTGGTAAAAGCAATGAGAGCAGCAAAATTTACAAGCCAAATAGCATCTTAGTGTTGTATCACATGTTCTAAATCTTATGAAGAATAGCTAGCACCATCTATCAACACCGTCTATTTGGCCTACCCCCAAGAAGTTCCTATGAATATGATGAATATTTTGAGCCATGAAAATGACAACAGCAGTCGTTTTAAAAAATTGATGAAAATTTGGATTCTCGAATCCAATCCAAAATTTCAGACACTGAAGTTTCTATCATGATAATGAAATTTCCATCCAAAAAAGAGAAATTTTGGTTCAAATTGAACAAAAATTTCACTTTTATTGAATAAAAATTTAGTCCATCCACGAAAAAAATTCTGTTAAAAAATTCCATCAACGAAAAAAAATTTCCATTAAAAATTTATGTCGATGGAAAAAAATTCCATCGATGAGAATTTGGATTCTAGAATCCAAATATCCGTTCGATGGATTGAAATTTCTATCAATGAAAATTTCAATCCATTGATGAAAATTTTAATCCATTGACAAAATTTAAATTCCAGTGGAATCCAAATTTTGTTGATGGAAATTTTTTCCATTCGATGGATTTTTTTTCCGTCGCCCCAGAATTTTTCAACGAAATTTTTTTCATTCGAAGGATTTTTTTTGCCATCGCCCTAGAATTTTTCAACGGACTAAATTTTCGTTCATTATGGACCAAAATTTCTCTTTTTTGGGACGAAAATTTTGTTGTCATGATAGAAATGTCAATTTGTCAATGAAATTTTGGATTCCAGAATCCACTTTGTCAACAAAGTGGATTCATGGATTTTGGAATCCAAATTTTCATCAATTTTTCAAAACGACAACTGTTGTCATTTTCATGGCTCAAAATCTAATTGTTATAAACTAAAAACTGTGTTTTTACAAAGACTATAACTTTAAATCGAAATATTAGATCAAAATAAAGTAAATTGATAAATTATAGTACTCACTACTATCTAAAATTTGACCATTTGGATCATTGGATTTCTATCTAAATCTAGAGACATCTTTGCTTTCAATAAACCTCTTCTATGGCCATGGACTCCATATACCTACCTGTCTTAATATCAAAATATGCCTAAATTCAACCATTAGATCAACTTTGTATACAAAGAAAATTTATTTTTTTAGACAATTCACTAGCCCCATGTAAGAGAGTTTCATCAAATTATATAGGGTCTAAAAGCAAAGTCAATTTTATCACCTATCAGTTTATTGATAACACACTACTTACAACACGTAGTGTAGAAATGTGTATTGGTACAAAACTTATCCATGATCAAGGAAAAGTGTGATGATCTAGAGATGCTTAAACAAAGCAAAAAAATAAAGAAAAGTGGAATTCGTTGACGTGTGGACATGCTTAATTTGCATGATATAGAAATTCTTGTGTATGGATTTGAGTTAAAAAAATTATGGACACGTGCACTAAAAAACAATTGATATTTTTAAGCAAAAGGTCCAATGAAAATCCTAGTTGATTGGAAGAGTTTCCTCTTCTTTGTAATTATTTTTTCAATTGGACATTTTTGGGTTTAGAGTAAAATGTAAGTAATGTCTTATGCATTCTTTTTTCACAAAAGTAGTAGTTTTTTTTAAAATGTTTGACATGAAAGTGTTTCTTTTGTCTCCATAAATTTGAAAAAAGAAACATTTTAGGGTTTTTTTTTCTAAAAACGGAGTTGAGTTGTCGTTTACATGATTTTGTTGTCTTTTCCATGACTCGCTGTTATTTGTTCTCTGCTGCCTTGCCCACAGTTATGGCTTCTATTTCTATTCCATCTTGGAATTCTTGCCTGCTCTGTCGACGTCTTGACAAGCCCTTGTGATCTTGTTACAGCCATCACATTTGGTGGCTTTTCTTGTTCTTTACCTGCCCCATGGTCCACTTTTACCATGTTTACGGTTGCATCAGCTCCTGCTGGGTTCGCCTCCCTTTGTGGCCTTGCCTCTTGTAGTTCCTGCTTGATGGCACTGAAACATGGGGCAATCATTTTGTCTATGCCCTAGACCATTGCAATAGAAGCTCCCCTTGGCTCAGATCTTCCACCTCCTCTTCCATACAGTTTGTTGATTTGAGGTCTTGTGGCAACCTAGTTGTGCTGGGGCTTGCTACTACTGCCTTTCCATCACTCTCGGACAGAGTATTGTAGAAACACGTCTCTGCGGTGTGATTGTTCCTTCGACAGATAGTGCATATCTGCTGTGTGTTCTTCAACTGTCACTCTTCCTTCATGTGACCTTGATTGTTATGCCTTGTGCACTAGACTTCCAGTCTGAGTCTGGATCCTACATGTCCTTCGGCAATCTTGGCTAGGGCGGCTTTTAGTTCTTCTTGAACATTTACTGCCTGCTCCTGCCTTTCTTTTTCCGGGGCTTCCACTCTTCGGCATCCGACACCTAGCTAGATTCTGATTTATGAGGTGTCTTCTCTAGAATCTGATTCAGAAGTTTCTTCCTCCTTCTTCTTCCTTTTGTCCTTCTTCTTCTTCTTGGGGTCTTTGCTTGTTTGCTTCAAGATCTCCTCATCTCTGATTGCTCCCGCCACCACTTGTTCAAAGGTGAGGGCATCCAAGTCATATGAGGCCACTATTGTCTGGAGCTTTTTCCTTAGTCCTCTCATGAACCATTGGCTCAGTGTGGCTGGAGCAACTCTATTGGGCTGATCTAGGTGCATTAGCAGTGCTCAGAATTCAGCTGCATAGTCCTCTGTTGGCCTCTTCTTCTGAGTTAGCCTATGTAGCTTTTCCAATACTTCTGTGTTATGGCCTTTTCTTTCCTGAATCTTTTCACAAGAAGGCCTTCTTCTTCTGAGTTATCCTTTACAGCTTTTCCAATACTTCTGTCATGCCCTTTTATTTCCTAAATCTTTTCAGGAAGGCCTTCTTCAAATCTTCAAATGTCTGGAAGTGCTCTAAACCATATTGTGCATACTAGCTCTAGTGGCCTTGCCACCCAAAGTTGTCATGAAATACTCTATCTTTTGTGGCAATGGAGCTCTAGTGGGCCAAGAATGCCGTTTTGAAGGTGGATTTGGATCCTCCTCACTCTTGCCCTTGAACTTAGGGTACTTGAGAGACATCCTTCCCACAATTGCGAGTTCCTCTTCTTCTTAAGCTTCCTACCTCCTATTTTGTAGTTCCTGGTATATTGTCTTATTCGACAGATTTTTTTTTGCCAGATTCACGTTTCAGGAGCGTTACGGGTCCCGTTTCGTCACTACAAGGTATTTTGACAGTTTTCTAGAAGTTCTGGTAGAGAACTGTTTCTGCTCGAAATCTAGTTATTGCAGTGCAGTAGTGCATTTTGAAAGAGTGCAGATAGGGTTTGCACATATATTGTTGATACTGGGTGTATGTACATGTACTCTAGTCATATTTGGTAACACACAGGCTATGCTGCTGAAGTACTGCTACTATAGCAGTTACAGGAGATACTGCTGTATTACAGGTTACATACAGAAGTTGTCTGTTTGCAGGTTATTTGATTGCTGCAGGAAAACATGTCTGACGAAATTAATTAGATTGTTAGTAAGAAGCTGGATAAGAATAACTTCCATGCCTTGAAGTTCAGAATGACCAATTTCCTAATAGGTAAAGGATTTTGGGATTATGTAAAAGGAGACAATGAGGAGCCTCCAAAGTTATCTGAGGAGAATGCCACTCCTACAGATATAAAGGCATTCAAGGATTGGAATCAGGGTATAAGAAAAGTCATGTACTAGCTTTCAATTAGTGTCATCCACATGACCAGTCATGCTGAGTGGTTTAGAGATATGCAAAAAATAAAAAAACCATGTTATGTAGAAACATGTAGTGATATTGTGCATCCCATTACGCATGTTGGTAAAGTGCCATTGTTTATACAAGATGGCAAAATGAAGTACTTTGCTAATGTACTTCATGTTCCGAATATTACAAAGAACCTGGTTTCTGTTTGATAGATGGTTGAGCAGGGTCTGCAAGTGAGGTTTAATCCTCAAGGATGTTTTGTGGAAGACTTCAAAAATAAGTGTCGCTTGGTTGTAAAGGGTAACATGAATGGCAAGATGTTTACTTTGGATGTAAACATGCCTGAGATAAAGGCAGCCATATTTGCGCATGGAACAAGTGTCACTATAGATATTGACATATAGCACAAGCGCATTGGTCATGTGAATGTACAATGACTGAAGTCTATGTAGGCCCAAAATATTGTTGCAGGTTTGCCAAAGTTTAAGGTTGACGGTATGCATAAGGTATGTGAAGCATGCCAACTTGGTAAGCAGGCCAAACATGCTTTTCCACATGAAAAGCATGTCAGTGCAAGGCCATTGAATGTCATACATTCAGATGTATGACATGGGGACCGATCAAGACTACAACAATTGCAGGTTGCGGGTACTATGTTACATTCATTGATGACCACACTAGGAAAGTGTGGGTTTATTTCATGAAGGAGAAAAGTGAGGTGTTTGCTCACTTTCAGAGATTTAAAGCCTTGGTCGAGAAGGAAAAAGGCATGCAAATAAAATGCCTAAGATCATATGGTGGGGGATAATATTTCTCCAATGAGTTTAGCGATTTCCTGATAGAGAAAGCATGGAATCAAGAGACAGTTTACGTGCAGGTACACTCTGCAAACAGAATAGTGTTACAGAAAGGAAAAACAGGCACATTGCAGAAGTGGCACGTACCTTGATGGTTGAAAAGAATATGCCACATTACTTTTGGGAGAAGCAGTAGCAACTGCTATGTACATTATGAACATGACACTCACTGCAGTTGTTCATGGTATAACTCTTGAACATAAGTTTATAGGCATAAGACCGGATGTGTCTCACTTGAAAGTGTTTGGGTGTATTGCATATGTACATGTTCCTGATGAAGTGAGACACATCCGGTCTAACTCTTGAACAGAAGTTTATAGGCATAAGACCGGATGTGTCTCACTTGAAAGTGTTTGGGTGTATTGCATATGTACATGTTCCTGATGAAGTGAGAGCAAAGTTGGATCCAAAAGCAAAGAAATGCATCTTCACTGGTTATGCTATGAAGCAAAAAGGTTATAGATGCTATAACCCGACCACTCGTGAGATGTGAGTAAGCGGAGATGTTGTCTTCGAGGAGATGAGTAGCTGGTATGTGCCTGGTGAAGGCAACAGAAGATGCAGATGTAAGAAGTGCTGATGTTGCACCACGTAGAATAGCAATCACAGGTGCTGAGTGGACCTGGGGAGTCCTCGAGCAGTGGATCCAATGTTAGCCCATGGTCAAGTAGGTTGAGGAATGATGCAGGTACACATGTATCATGAAAAGGGAAGGAAAAGGTAGATTAACCTTTTGTTCCTAATCAGTCAGCAGGTCACTCATATGTGGATGGTGACTCTAGTGGCTCTGAGTAGAGCCTTGATGAGAAGCTTGGCATTTCGTCTATGGTTACTTCTGGTGTAAGGAGAGCCAGGAATGTTTTGAGGACACCTGGCAGTGATCCAGGTGTACGCAGGTCTACAAGGGTTAGATACCTTGTTGACAGGTTGAGATATGATGGATATACAACCCATGATTATGCTTACATGGTAAAAGCAATACAGGAGGTTGAGCCCACTTTCTTTGAGTAGGCAATTGAAAATAAAAATAGGAAGATGCCATGGATGAGGAGATGGCAGCATTGGATGTAAATGCAACATGGGAGTTAGTGCCTTTGCCTAAGGAAAAGAAGGCAATTGGATGTAAGTGGTGTATAAATTCAAGCACAATGCTGATGGTTTAGTGAGCAGGTAGAAGGTAAGATTGGTTACCAAGGGCTATGCGTAGACTTATGGCATAGACTATGAGGAGACATTCAGCCCGGTTGCAAGAACGACAACCGTGAGAGCTGTTATTGCTATGGTTGTAGAAGGGTTGGTCTTTACATCAAATGGATGTAAAGAATGCTTTCTTGCATGGTGATTTGCAAGAAGAAGTGTACATGATGCAGCCACCAGGTTATGAAAGTGATGCACACCCAAATTTTCTGTGCAGGTTACGTAAAGCCTTGTATGGCTTGAAGCAAGCACCCAGAGCATGGTCAAACAAGATCGGGGAGTATCTTGTTACTATTGGATTTCAGATATCCAATGTAGATTTTTCACTATATATGAAAAAGATAGATAGAGGGATCATGCTATTAGTCATCTATGTGGATGACTTGATTATCATTGGTGATAGTGATGCAGACATACATGATGTCAGGATGCTTTTGAAGCAGAAATTTGAGATGAAGGATTTGGGTGAGCTGCGGTATTTCTTGGGCATAGAGGTGGTGAGATCACCTCATGGCATTTTGCTATTGCAGAGGCAGTATGGCTTGGACATGTGAGGACCCTACTACATATACAGGCACATAATGGGTTTAGAAGCTTACTCGGAGTGCAGTGTGTGGAGTTGAACTCGAGGGGGAGTGTTGAGATATCAAGCTCAACTAGTGCTACGTCGGACATTGATGACCCACCTGGGTGATAGCTTCCGAATCTACACCACTGGCATGGTTGGTGAGATTATGGGTGATATGTGGCCAGTGGGATGACAGGCTGTGTGACAACCATTTTGGATTACTAGAGACTGACACAGTTATAGCTCCAGTTCATTTAGTCGGGTTCACATTATAGACCGACCCTTGTATGTTGTAGTAGTTGAGTACTAACCCATATAGTGTGTACTCTTATCTTTATGTTATGTTGGTTGAGTAGAGAAGAAGAAGATAGAAGAAAATTCAGCTATCCATCTCTCTCTTGTGTCTTGCTCTCTCTTGTGTGTGTGTATGTGTGTATTTGCTTGCTAGGACTTGAAGCTCTCTCTCTCTCCCCCACATTCTCTTTACCCCCATTCATGTAGGGAAGGTGGAGTAGATGTAGGAGAGGTGGAGAGGATTGTGGATCTAGGCTCCTATCTCTATGAGACCTATATTATGAGGTCCACACCCTCGTGTGTGTGAGCCTAAGTCTAACCTCTTGGTGATTAGTACATGCTTAGTGTTACTTTATGAATCTTGCTCTTGCACATGGTATACTCATGTTATGTGTGTTCTCATGATCATAGGGGGGGAGAGAGTAGTTTGTCTGTTTGCTTGTGTGTGTGTGTGTGTGTGTGTATGAGAGAGAGAGAGAGAGAGAGAGAGAGAGAGAGAGAGAGGAGTTTGTTTGTTATCTTATTGGAGAGTTCTCTCATGAGATTATCATGAGAAGCATAATTTCATGAGTTATCATTTAGTGTTTCGTTGGAGGGCTTCTCATTTAGTGTTTAGTTGGAGGGGGGGAAAGAGTAGTTTGTGTATTCGCTTATCAGAGAGATTGTCTTGGCTTACTAGAGAAGGATATCTCATTTAGCGTTTGAGAGAGAAGTTTGTCTTTTCGCTTATGAGAGAGAGAGACAGATTGTCTTGGCTTATGAGAGAAGCATAATCTCACGAGTTCTCATTTAGCGTTTGAGAGAGAAGTTTGTCTTTTCGCTTACGAGAGAGAGAGAGAGAGAGAGAGAGAGAGAGAGAGAGGGGCACCTGTAGCCCCCTACCCACTTGATTCCCTGCATGAACCAAAAAAATATGATTTGCGAGGATTTTATTGGGTATATTTATTGGACATTATTCCACCTAATCCCATTGCAAACAAGATATTGGTGCTTGAATATTCCTTTTTTTTTCGAAAAGCAGATATTATATTAAATATAAACAAGTATAAAAAAAGAGAGTTTTGAACGGAGAAGTCTAACTCTCAGCTTGAGACTTATTTGTCTAAGGGGTGTCGGTTGCAACCGAAAGCAAAGTTCCAGGCAGCAGCTTTTGAGTGATTGAGCAATTTGTTGGCGTCCGCCACCAAAGCTCAGGAAACGAAGAGCTTCAGAATATTTTAATTATTTTCGATCTTTAACGTGAGGGAGAGGAAAATGTAAGGGTTGATTTGCGCACGAAAAAATAAAAAAATCGGAAGTCCTTGCTGGCAGGGTAGATTTCCATTTGAACGAAATAAGATTTTTCCTAGAGTAGTTGGTCCTACTCCCCTTTGGCTGGGGCGGGCATATATATTCTAAAGGAAGGGGTGCACGCTAAGTAAATGGCCACGTCAACTCCACGCGGCAGGCTGGAGGTGCGTTTACCCATAGTGAACTTTGATTATATTACTAGTGGCATGACTCGTCTTCGACGGCGGTCAAGAGTATTCTTGCTTCTTGCAAGCATAAAAACACAGACTCGTCCCCGGGGGGAGTAGAGATAGCTTGATATTTGATAGTGGCGAGACTCGTCTCCGAGACGGGTAGGAGCTACGCACCTCGTTAAAGACAACTTCGCCAAGGAGGCATCTTTGCATACAAAAAAAGCCACATAAACATCTATCACACATGAATACTCACATTGGAATCAATGAATTGAATGAGACATGTATGGAGTAGCACACTTGCACATCGAGAGTGTAGTCTAAAGCACTACTCATGTGCTTCCACAAACTTTTCAAAACTTTTGCAGCAGCAAAGGTCAATGCATGTAAAGACTGGCTTGACCAAGCCACAACAAGCAAAAGAAAAAAGAAGGTTATATTAAACTTTGACAAATAGACATAATGCCAATGATCTGAAGACTATAGGGAGATATGATTTCTATAGGCAGCTTAACTCAGCCATGATAGCTCACCCCAAGGTGGATGCCAAAAACTGGAGAGCTTTTTGCTCTCAACTATGATGTAATCAAGAAGCCCTATCTTAGATAGTTCAAATTCTCTTCGGATGGAACAAAGGGACCGAAGGTGACTATCTTATAGTTCAAATTCTCTTCGGATGGAACAAAGGGACCGAAGGTGACTATCTTATAGTGAAAGAGCCCACAATGATGCATTATTTTACCATAATTAGAACTATGTGGTGATTTCGAACCAGCAAGTGGTGTTTAGGGGCTTCAAGAGATGTTAAGTGGGGGTTCATCAGTGGTGCATGATAAGGAGAAGATGCCCAGGTTTGGCAGAATGAAGATGGCCGGGTTTGGCATTCTGCCAAACCTGGGCATCTTCTATTATGCCCGGAGCAAGTTTGGTCTGGTGGATGGTAGCAAGGGGATGGGTGTTGCTAATGCGAGAGTTGTCTTCCTCAATGGCCACCTACTGGCCATGTCTGAAGATGACCTTCCCTATGTTCTAAGTATAACTAGACTATAGGGCGATATGATTTCCATAGGCAGCTCAACTCAGCCATGATAGCTCACCCCAAGGTGGATGCCAAAACCGGAGAGCTTTTTGCTCTTAGCTATGATGTCATCAAGAAGCCTTATCTTAGATACTTCAAATTCCACGGGAGGCATGCTTGCCCCCCTTGCTGTCGGGAATAATCTCCATCCGGCTCTCACTGTGTATCGGAATGGTGGAGTTGTCGCCAATGAAAATGCGACCTGACTGTCATTTGAGATCCAAAAAGAAGTCTCGAGACAGAGTCATGTGCCTGTTGGATCCATTTGTGTGTCTCCTTGATGTTTTGTGTGGTTTCATAGGAACTAAAGAATATGCTGCCATGAAAGTTAAACGTTGGACACCTTCAAGTACTACTTTGGACATAGGCAATGATTTAGAAGAGGGGCCTCCTAACTGGGAATGATCTTCGAGGGCCTAGTTTCCGCTTGCCTTAATAGCTACTACATCGGCCATGTGGGTGTGTCCATCAAGTTCGTCTCTCCTAGAATTCTACGAAAGAATCGGTGTTCCCTAATCCATCTTTAGCTTTTGGGTTGAGGAGAGCCTAAAAGAATCGTTGTTTCTCTCTGATCCATCTTTGACTTTTTTTGGTTAAGGAGAAAGGAGCCATAGGGCCGTGCTGCAAAAGAGGCTTGGTTTTTTGGGGTGGCAGCACCTTGGTAGCTGTATGGTTTAGGGAGCTCTTACCAACTTGCAATGTAGTAAAGGACCTTTTTGAGGATCATGGTAGCTCTAAACTTGTTAGCAGGGTTGGTGTAGATGTTGTGGAGCTCGTGGGGTGGAAGTGATATGCCCTAGTTCATTGGTAGTCCTTTCTTTAGAAGATGGGTGACTAAGGAAAGGTTGCACTTGTAACTATCAGTCCACTTGAGGTTGGAAGGCATAGTGAGAACCCTGGTGGTAGGTGTATTCAGGTCACGATGAGAGATGTCTTCCCACTTCACGCTATCCTTGTTTTGACAGGGCATTTGATAATGTCTCTGACTATCCCCTACATGTGCAAACACTCTGACTATCCCCTACATTGAATGCTCCCCAAATTTTGTGCTTTTTGTTGGCATCAATGTAACCTTCATACTAGATGCTTTGCTCAAGGGATGACAATGGTGATACAAGTAGTGATGGCTTGGATGGAACGAAGGGACCGGAGGTGACCATAGCCCGCAATGATGCATGATTTTACCATAACTAAGAACTATGTGGTGATTCTGGACCAACAAGTGGTGTTTAGGGTTCAAGAGATGTTAACTGGGGGTTCACCAAAGGTGCCTGATATGGAGAAAATGCCCAGGTTTGGCATTCTGCCAAACCTAGGCATCTTCTATGCCCAGAGCAAGTTTGGTCTAGTGGATGGTAGCAACAGCATGGGTGTTGCCAATGCCGGAGTTGTCTTCTTCAATGGCCACCTACTTTGATGAGTGCAGCCCAACCCTACTCTTATGCATGTCAAGCAAATCTTTTGCTTTTGCAAATGCTACCACAATGTAGGCAAAGGTCAGTGCATTAGCAAAAAAGCCATCATGCTACATAAATTCAAAGCAGTTCAGTGCTTGCTCATTGTGGTCCTATTGGGAATATCCTGCAATTGCAGCATCTAAAACATGATGTTAGATCCATTTTAAATAGGTCAATGCTTACTTAGAAGGAGAGGCCTCGTGCTGCATACAGTCAAAGCAGTTCAGTGATTGTTTGTTGTGGTCCTATTAGGCATATCTTGCAACGATAACAATTGCAACATGATGTTGGATCCATTCAAAACAAGTCAATGCTTACTCATATGGCAACCTCATCATCATGAATATGTTCCACTTCTTAGCTGCTCGCTCCTATTGTAAGATCCCTCTGCCCCTCCTCACGAGGCAGGGTTTCTCACTCGGGCCTCACCCTTGAATGTCCGGGCACGAGACTAATTGGTGGTCACTCAAAAAAAAAAAACGAAACCGGGAAAAATTCCCATGCCCGGAATGCAGGGACGATTCCACCTTTATGAATTTTTTTTTTAAATAAAAATTTTTCTAACGTGAACAATTCTACGCTATCCTTTAACTGAATAAATCAGATAGAAGGAAACTATCACTAAATATAATTTGATCATTTTAGTAAATTCAACGCTTTTTTCCTGATCAAGGTCAGGCACAGCCATTGATCCACTTATTTGAAAAATTTAGGCTGGTCAAGACCTCAGCAAGCCTTGCCGCGTGAGCTGTCCCTCGAACACTCCCCGCCAGCTGTTGCAACCGAACTTCCCTTAGATAAACATATATGCCAAATGCTCCCTCCAGCATTCTGGCGTAAGACAGTCTTTTAAGAAGGCAAGGTTTCTATGCAAGTTTACAGTTTTGATTTTGTTTGAATACCATGAGTATATCGTAAATCCGTATCTCATTACTTCTAGATCCAGTTCTCAATTCTAAACAGAATTCCTCGAATTCTGTTAACTTGATCCTTAGATCAAAATCATAAATCTTAACTTAGTTTCAGATTCGCTGGGTGATTTGGGTGCATTTTTCCTGAACTGGTACATCGTCATTGATTGAAACTGATGAAGGAATTAGGTCTTGGTCAATAGTCTGAGTCAGAGTTTAGGTCCTAAAATTATCTTTCTCGAAGGTACTATCTCAATTTCTCTTTTTTTTTTTCTAAAATTTATTTCAATGAATATTTGTTTACTAATTTCAAAAACATGGATTTCTTGGGGAATATTCATTTAGGTCGATCTCCGATTAAAATTTATCTTTATGCATACTTCTATGCATTAAAATCAAATATGATAAAAGTAACACTTTTATAATAAAAATTTATCTTTTATGCATACTTCTATGCATTAAAATCAAATATGATAAAAGTAACACTTTTATAATAAAAATTTATCTTTTATGCATACTTCTATGCATTAAAATCAATCATGATAAAAGTAACACTTTTATAATAAAAATTATCTTTTATGCATACTTCTATGCATTAAAATCAATTATGATAAAAATAACACTTTTATAATAAAAATTTATCGTTTATGCATACTTCTATGCATTAAAATCAATTATGATAAAAGTAACACTTTTATAATAAAAATTATCCTTTATGCATACTTCTATGCATGAAAATTAAAAATGATAAAAGTAACACTTTTAATATAAAAAAAATTATCCTTTATGCATACTTCTATGCATGAAATTTAAAAATGATAAAAGTAATCACTTTTAATATTAAAAAAATTATCCTTTATGCATACTTGTATGCATGAAATTTAAAAATGATAGAAGTAATCACTTTTAATATAAAAAAATTATCCTTTATGCATACTTCTATGCATGAAAATTAAAAATGATAAAAGTAACACTTTTGATATTAAAAAAAATATCCTTTATGCATACTTCTATGCATGAAAATTAAAAATGATAAAAGTAATACTTTTAATATAAAAAAATTATCCTTTATGCATACTTCTATGCATGAAAATTAAAATTGATAAAAGTAACACTTTTGATATAAAAAAATTATCCTTTATGCATACTTCTATGCATGAAATTTAAAAATGATAAAAGTAACACTTTTAATATAAAAAAATTTATCCTTTATGCATACTTCTATCCATGAAAATTAAAAATGATAAAAGTAACACTTTTGATATAAAAAAATTATCCTTTATGCATACTTCTATGCATGAAAATTAAAAATGATAAAAGTAACACTTTTGATATAAAAAATTTATCCTTTATGCATACTTCTATGCATGAAAATTAAAAATGATAAAAGTAACACTTTTGATATTAAAAAAATTATCCTTTATGCATACTTCTATACATGAAATTTAAAAATTGATAAAAGTAACACTTTTAGGTTAAAATAATAATCTTTTATGCATACCTCTATGCATGAAAATCAATTATGCATAATATAAAAATCAATTTCTCTATGATTACAATGAATATCTTTCAATTAATCTAGGATGATAATTTCTAGAATATGGTAGAAAGTCCTCTTTTCATGCTTTGAATGAAATTATTTTATGCATAATTTTTATAAAAATTTTGCCATAGCTCCGCTGCTATGACTGATAAATCTCAAATTTTCTAAGGGATAAAGCTTATCATTAAGGAAATAAATAGAATGATCCCTAATTGGATCATTAATCCATAATGTATTGAATCATCAATATTCATGAAATACATAAGCTAAAAGCATAGAAAAAAACCATTAATTTGGCCTCAAGCATAGATTAATCTTGGATTAAGGAAAAGCTTTATGAAAAGCTTCATTTGCATTGAGAATGGGTCATGAGTATGACCATTTCTTGAGTGAGTGAGAGAGAAATTACATAAAAACCATTAGAATTAAGCATAAATAGAAATTTATGTAATTCTTAACTATCATTAATCAAATTACTTCAATAGCATTCATCAAATCATGTAACTCTTCACTACCATTCATCAACAATTAACTTCAATTGCATTCAAAAAACCATTCCAATTAAGCTTCTCAAGCTTGAGAGGGGCTGAGAAGAGAGAAACATTGAGAAATTATAGAAAAGATCAATATTCACTATTTACCTTACAAATTGCTTGATTCTTTATTCACGGTAGAGGCCCCCAACCAATCAATTGGTTTAGTATGTTGATGGAGCCACCCACGGGGATTAAAGAAAGAGGGAAGTGTCAAAAACTAGTGAATTATTAAAGAATTCACAGTTCTTGGCTTAGGTGGAGTAGAGTAACAATGCATAAGACACTATATATTTTTTTCAACAAGGGGGAGGCTTCTATTTATAGGAAAAATTGAGCTCCTAACCAAACAAACTGATTCTAGAATTTTCTAAATCAGTTTGGTCAATTTTTGACCATTTTTAGGTCAGTTAAGCTAACTTTTTGGAACTAGACTTGAATGAGGAGAGAGGAGAGATGAAATATCTCAATTTTTATGAGTTTAAAACTCATTCAAGCATGTGAAATATGCACCTCCTTTAAAGAATTCCCCTTCCTTACATATGTGTCAAAATGGAATCATTTACCCAAAATATCTTATATTTTTAATATTGCTCTTAGTTTTTTTACTAATAAACCTTGTACATTTTCAACTCTTCATCTTGTGTGAGCATTTACTCATTTTTTGATACCCAAAATATCTCATATTTTTTATATTGCTCATAGTTTTTTACTAATAAACCTTGTACATTTTCAACTCTTCATCTTATGTGAAATATGCACCTCCTTTAAAGAACTCCCCTTCCTTACATATGTGTCAAAATGGGATCATTATATTAAAAATATCTCATATTTTTAATATTGCTCATAGTTTTTTGCTAATAAACCTTATACATTTTCAACTCTTCATCTTATGTGAAATATGCACCTCCTTTAAAGAACTCCCCTTCCTTACATATGTGTCAAAATGGGATCTTTATATTAAAAATATCTCATATTTTTAATATTGCTCATAGTTTCTTACTAATAAACCTTGTACATAGTCAACTCTTCATCTTATGTGAACATTTACTCATTTTTGGGTATCTTCTTTTACAAAATTGGATTTATCTCCTCCCTACACATGGATTGATCCAATTGGCCCATAGGAACCTTAATTGGACCATAATCTAAAATTTTTAAAAATCTAGACCCTTAGGCTAAGGTCCTTTATACCTATTTCCAATTAATCCCAATTGTACATTGGAAAATTCTTTTTGAATTTCTGTTTCAGGGGAACTTATTTTAATAAGATGAGTTATTTTTCTATCCAAAAATATTCGTAATCTGAATATTCTCTCTCTAGAATAATTTTCTCTCTCTAGGCTAAAACACTTAGAAATAAGATCTTTTATATATCTGAAGAGGGATTAGATTACACGGGAAGATGCTGGACATCTTGAGAGGCTGGGGAGGAATCTTACATTCTCTCCCACTTGAAAAATGCGAGATGTCCTCATCTCGCAAACTGGGGATAATCCCGTAAATAACAGATCGGCTTCATTCTCCCAGGTGGCATCCTCAAAAGGATAGAAGTTCCATTTTACTAATATTTCTCTGAGAATTCTGTTCTTGAGAATCTTTTCTCGAACATCGAGAATTTCTTCAGGTTGGAGTTCCATCTGTCCTTGGGTTGAAGAGGTTAGGATTTCATCATCAAGCATATGATTTGGGCTTGGCACATATTTCTTTAGAAGGCTGACATGAAAT
The DNA here is from genome assembly GCF_041138505.1 of Cibotium barometz. Lineage (NCBI taxonomy): Eukaryota > Viridiplantae > Streptophyta > Polypodiopsida > Cyatheales > Cibotiaceae > Cibotium > Cibotium barometz. The sequence goes on from NC_141076.1 coordinate 49,683,255, forward strand.
ACATTATGAACCTTGAGATGAGGAGGCAAAAGGAGCTCGTAGGCTAAGTCACCTACTTTCTTTATAATCAAATATGGCCCACAATATCTGGGTGATAACTTGTTGTACTTCCCAAGAGATAAGGAACTTCTTTTGGGCCGAACTCGAATGAAGACCATATCTGCTTCTTTGAATTCTCTATTTGTCCTCTGCTTATCCGCATATTGCTTTTGTCTATCCTGGGCAGCTTTAATATCTTTACGAATTGACTGCATCTGTTGCTCCATGTCGTCAAGCATCTGTCTGGACATCTCGACCTTAATCAATGGGTCAGAGACCAAGTTAATGGAGTTAAGCAATCTTGCCCATATAGAGCTTTAAAAGGACTCATCCTGATACTTTGGTGATAAGAAGCATTATAGGCAAACTCGACTAGATGCAGATAGCTTAGCCACTTCTTGGGTTCCCTGCCACACAGCATGTCTGAAGTATATCTTCAATTACTTGGTTTACCCTTTCAGTTTGACCATCGGTCTCAGGGTGATAAGCTGTGCTGAGATCCAAGAAAGTTCCCACTACTTCGAAAAATGTAGTCCAAAACCTTGAAGTAAATTTGGGATCTCGGTCACTTACTATTCTCCTCGGTAGGCCATGCAATCTGAAGATTTCTTTGAGGAACACTCTGGCCACATCCACTGCAGTGTAGGTTTCTTTTACTGGAATCAGATGGGCAACTTTGGTTAGTCTGTCGACTACCACGAAGATGGAGTTGTAACCTGATTGTACTGAAGGTAATCCAGTAATGAAGTCCATACTGATACATTCCCACTTCATCTGGGGGATGTCCAATGGATGTAACTTCCCAGGCATTTTTACTCTCTCAGCTTTGACTTTCTGGCATGTCAGACATTGACTTTCTGGCATGTCAGACATTGACGTACATGATTTAACACATCCTTTTTCAAACCAGGCCAAAAGAAGCTTTTCTTTACGGACATGTAGGTCTTGATGAAACCTGGATGTCCTGCAATAAGGCTATCATGGGCTTCATTCAGAATTTGGTCCTTGGTTCCCTCATCATTGGGAATGCATAACCTGCGATTATAATACATATGCCGTCATCCAGGCTGTACCCTTGAACTCTGTTCAACTCCTGCGGAGTTTTGCTTTCCTGCATAAGTAGGGTAGCAATAGGGCCAAAGAATCTATCCTGCATGATCTTCTCACTTGCTTGAATGATCAAAGGATTTGATATTACAGTAATTGCAAGCAAGGAGGCTTTTCTGCTGAGAGCATCTGCTACCACATTCTCTTTGCCTGGGCGGTACTTGATTTCAAAATCAAATTCCTGCAAGGTCTGCATCCACCTTCTTTGGCGCATGTTGAGGTCCTTCTGAGTAAAGATCCACTTTAAGCTCTGATGATCTGTCATCAAAGTAAATCTTTTACCCAGTAGGTAATGTCTCCATAACTTTAAGGCATAGACTACTGAAAGCAATTCCAAGTCGTGGACAGCATAATTTCTCTCATGCGTTCTGAGCTTTCGGGATTCATAGGCCACTACATGACCTTCCTGCATGAGTGCACCTCCCAGGGCAAAACCACTTGCATCAGTTACTACCTCAAAGGGTAGAGAGAAATCTGGCAGTTTCAGAATGGGACTGGTTACCAAGGCGGTCTTCAGCTTATCAAAAGCACTTTGGCACTTGGCAGACCATTGAAATGGGATATTCTTTTTGAGAAGGTTAGTCAGGGGGGAAGCTATGAGAGCATATTTTGGTATAAAAATTCTATACCAACCAGTCAATCCCAAGAATCCTCTGACTTCTTTCACTGTCTTTGGTTCGGGCCAATCTATGACAGCTTGGATTTTTGCGGAATCTGGAGAAATTCCATCTTTGGATACCAGAAAGCCCAAGTATTCAACGTGGTCGGTAGAGAAAGTGCATTTGCTCTTTTTGGCAAAGAGTTGATGCTTCCTTAGAATCTCAAGAACTTTTCAGACATGAGTCTCATGGTCGGCTGCATTTCTTGAGTAAATCAGAATGTCATCAAAGAAAACTAGAACAAAGTCATCCAAGTATTCTCTGAGGATGTCCTGCATTAGGCGATTGAATGTAGCTAGGGCATTAGTTAATCCGAATGGCATGACAGTAAATTCATAATGTCCATAGCGAGTATTGATGGCTGTTTTTGGTATATCTGGATCATTGATCCTGATCTGGTAATACCCGGATTTGAGATCTATTTTTGTGAAGATCTGGGCTCCATTTAGCCTGTCCAAAAGCTCATCAATCCTTGGGATAGGATACTTATTCTTAACTGTCAGCTGATTTAGACCTCTGTAGTCCACGCAGAGTCTAAGCGTTCCATCTTTCTTTTTCTGAAAGAGAACTTTGTTCCTATGAAGGTCATGGAAGGAAATGGTTCCATTGTGACAGTGTATGTTAGCTTGATATTTGTGGAGCCAATCCATTCCAAGGATTCCGTCAAAAACTCCTAGAGGTAAGACTTTGAACTGACAGTCGGTTACATTACCATCTAGATTGAACTGGATAAGATCTGTCTCATGGTGAGTGAAAAGAGTCTTCCCACCACTGGCCAATTCAACTTGCATAGGTTTCCCTGATTTCTGTTCTAAGACTAGCTTACGCAAGCATCCAGGGAAAATGAATGAATGAGAACTGCCTGAATCAATCAAAAGCTTAAAAGGCTTACCCTGATACTCTGCTGGAGTATGGATGACGGAGAACTGCTGGTTAGGCCCTTGATTTTCAATTGCAGCATAGATCTGCCCTTTTTCCTCTTCTACTACATCTGAAATTGTGACTGCTCTGGCCGCTGCAGTCTGAGGTAGAACTCTTTCTCTTTTGTTGTTCCAATTCTAGGAAGGAGTTCTAAGATTACTCTGGATAGAGGCAGATGGCTGGGCTGGAATTCTTCTGGGGTTTCCCTGGCTAGGGCGAGACGGTCCCTGATTAGACTGGAATGAAGGGGTTGGTCTCTGAATTCGGGGTTCTAGACTTCCCTGTCCCCTTGACATGGCAGGAGTCGGGCAGTCTTTTAACTGGTGACCAAAACCCTGGCATCCAAAACATCGGTTTTCAGTTCTGAGCTCATCATTTTGATTTTTTGAAAGTGGTGAGGTTCCTGAGAAAGTACTCTGGGGGAAGGGTCTTCCTTCACTTCTGAATCTTCCTGCATCCTGATTCTGATTCAAGCCTTGCTGCCTCTTTGGGGGTGGAAAGCTGAAAGTACTTCCCTGGGCTTGGAATCTCTTAAAGTTAGAGGGTGCAGGTTTTGGTGGGACCTTTACTACAAAAGCTTTGGTAAAATCTTTTGCCATTCTTACTGCTTCAGCCATGGACACTGGCTTGGCATTTTTGACCAGTGTGTCCAAGGGTTCGTTCATTCCTTGAATGAACCTAGCCATGAGTTGCTCTTCATCAAGAGGTGGTGAATATTTGAGTAGAAGGGCAAAGGCCTGGTGATATTCCTCGATGGTTTTGCTCTCCTGCTTTAGTTCTAAGAATTCGTTCATTTTGGTTTCTGAAAATCCAGGAGGGAAAAATCTCTTTCTTAGATAGGTTTTTAGATCATTCCAGGATTGAGTATTTCTGTCCAGACGATTGGTGTCATAGTGGTTCCTCCATGCTACCCTGGCTGTTTCCACTATTTTCAGCCGGCCAAGAGCCATTTTGCTCCGCTGATTGTATCCTGTGACGTCAAAATACTCTTCCATGGCTTCCACCCATTTCTCCACAGCCTCGCCCAGGTTCTCCCCTTCTCCTTTGAAGGGTCCTGGCTGAGTCTTATGAAGAGCCTTGCGAACATCAAGGTCAAGTCGTCATCTTCAGAGACAGGGTCTGGCTGACGACCACGGTTTCCTCGTCTCATGATTCTGCCAAAATTTATATATTAATAAATTTTTATTTTGATATTATTCATGAGATCCTAAGACTTAAGAGTTCGAAAAACAATTTCTTAAACAAGACAAGATCTTATTGGAGATCTATGACATATGTCCGATAACAGATTTTTCTTTATCAGCAGATCGTCCGCCGTAAACAATCCTTTATACAACAGGATTTTTTTTCTCCGGAAAACTTTTTTTTTATTTATATAAAAGTTACATTATGTACATAGAGCAGCTCGGCTCCAGAATTCAAAATCTCCTTAGGAAACGCATATGACGACGGTATTGGGCCATAGCCATGCCGCCCTGATACAAACGTCCACTTACTAACAAGGGAGCTATTATATTCCATTTAGGAATAAAACAACTAAGAAGTTTGTAGACTTGGCATGCAAGCCTGAAATTCCGAGGCGTTGAATGATATGAAATGACGCCACGTACGATTTTTAGTTTTAACAAGATCATTGCCAATGATAGGTTCTCCCACAGCATTGCACGGCGGTCGCAAGAGGTGTGGACATATTGCCCTGCAAACCACTTATGCTGAATTCTCTCCGCTGTGGGTTAGGAAAATATAAATCCTCGAAATGGCGTGCGAGTCTTCTTCGGCTTATTCGAGTTGAAGCGGAAGAGATGAGATGCTCGAAGGCAAACGCAATCATATCTTGAGACTGGGTGAGGTCGGGAATACTAGATAAATAGGGGACTTCTATCTATAAAAACTATTTCTTTGATTAAAATTTCTTCATTAAAGAAGCTTACGGAATGAAAATACATTATGAAAATGCTTTTTCTGAGTTCTTATTATCAATTTCAGATAAGAATTTATTTATCCTTATTAGCTTTCAATTTTTGCTCTGATACCAATTGTAAGATCCCTCTACCCCTCCTTGCGAGGCAGGGTTTCTCACTCGGGCCTCGCCCTTGAATGTCCGTGTTACATATCCGTAACGCCGCTATACGGGCATTACTACAAGAGGGGACGGCCTCTGGTTCACCACCCAGCCATAGAGGAAGAATGAGGATTGCCCCTCATCCCCCAGGCTATATAGTGTGTGGCCTGCCGTCCACACTAGCCTGGCTGCCCATGACTCCGCATGGGCGTCCTCTCCCACTGAACCCCGGACATGGCCATCCGGTCTGCCGTCGGTCCACAGGCATTACAGCCTACGTGACATTACCCCCCTTAAGAAGAGTTTTCGTCCTCGAAAACAAGCTGGGGAAACCTTTTAGAAATTGCACTACGGCGTTCCCATGTTGCTACTCCTCATCCCTATCTGTCCATTTAACAAGTACCTCCTGGTACACTTTATGTCAGGTTTGTCTGTCTCGATACCCAAGAATCCTTTCCGGTTCATGTGGTATCTTTAGTGGAGTGATCAATTCCACCAAAATATTTAGAGAAACTACGTTCTCTATCCCGTGAACTGATTTCTTCAGTTTACTAACATGGAAGACAGGATGAACTTGAGAACTCTCCGGTAACTCAAGTTTGTAGGCTACGTCCCCAATCTCCTTAAGGACCTTGAAAGGACCGCAATATTTAGGAGAAAGTTTATCACACTTTCCCGTTTTCATGGTTGCTGACTGCGCAGGAACCTTTAAAAATACAGCCACCTTCTGCAAAGGTCACTTGTCTGCGTCCTTTATCGGCAAATGTGTTAGCGCGATCCTGTGCGCTACGAATGCTCTCGCGTGCAGCTTTGAGCATATCATTCATATATTCAAGGAACTCCTTGAAGTGACAGATTGAATCTTCTCCTTTTCCAGGCCTACAGCCATCGGAGATCTTGGCTGGAATCCATACATTAACATGAATGGTGTAAATCCAGTCTCGTCGCTGAGTGTTTGGAGTTGTTATAGGCAAACTCCAATAAGGGCAAGTACTCTTCCCAACTAGATTGCTTCTTATCAACATAAGAACGCAATATATTCTCTAGAATTTGGTTAACTCTTTCAGTTTGACCATCAGACTCTGGATGATCTGCCGTACTCATACTCAGAGTAGTATCCAACTTTTTGAAGACTTCCCTCCAAAAATGACTGTTGAACTTTCTATCTCTATTCGACACTATATCTGCGGGCAGGCCATATAGCTTGTAGAGATGTTCAATAAAGAGTTTTGTCAACTGTGGCGTTTTTACAGTTTTCTTCGTGACAATAAACTTTGCCATTTTAGTTAACCTGTCCACTACCACCCACACCGAGTCATTCCCTCACGTCTTGGGTAAACCGGTAATGAAATTTATGGAAATGCTTTCCCATTTCCCTTGAGGAATCTCCAGCGGACGGAGTAGTCCTCCAACCTTAAGACGTTCATGTTTATTGACCTGGCACTTACTGCATTTCAACACATAAGTTTGGACATTCTTAAACAAACTAGGCCAATAAAACCATCTTTTTACTAGTGCATAGGTCTTCTGAATCCCAGGATGACCCGCACTTGGAATATCATGACTTTCTTTAAGAATTTGGGCCCGAAAGTCACTAATAGTTGATACACATACTTTACCCTTGTAAAGTAAGTACCCGTCGTCAATGGAGTAATTAGCATATTTCTCTCATCGACGAAGTTTAGCATCATCCTTTGAAACCGTGTCAGAAAACAAAGGTGATGAAGGGCCTACGTCCGAGCTCTCGGGCTCAAATCTTACCCCGAAGACTCGGCTAGCCTCTCCGGACTAACTCTCGCTTCGTTACCTACCGCACCTACGGCCAGTCTCTCCAGACTAGCATTACGTGCTGGCGAGGAAGGTGGGCGCGGCTGTGACAAAGTGCGTACGCGTACAACGCGCCAGACCTCTGTAAAGACGGGATCATGCTCACACAAGCCATGATTTGGTATTTCAACCAAAACCTTAAGGCAAATTTCATACCTTGATTTTGCATCATGTCATTAGCACAAAAGTTAATGTACTGGAGAGCACTCTAGTAGCGCAAGTTCTTAGACTATGCTACTAGATACTTGTAGACTACGCTACCATGTTGCATCACCAACTTGTTAAAACTTCTCCTTGGAAAGCTCTACGGCCATAGGAGAAATAAACTAGAGCCAATCTAATCATGCATCACAAGGATTAGTTCCAAGGCTGAGAGATACTTTCTCTCTTAGAGTAACATCTTTGCACAAGCATATGCTCTAGAATCTTGTTGAGTTTCTAACTACCATCAATCTACGGATGGTTAAACTCCACTCTAACTCAGAGTAAATGTAACTTTTGAAAATTTCCCTTCAAATATAACAATCAAACTTCCTATCTCTTATGCCATACTATATATGCGGGCAGACCATATAGTATGTGGAGATGTTTGATAAAGATTGTTGCACCACTACTACGGGTGTCTCGAGTTACATCCAATCACTTACAACTCTTTGTTGCTATTACCAGACACATCCCTTCAAGTATTGTCTGGACTCACACAACTATTCGAGTTTATGTGATATTTGAGGATATCCCTCCTTTCCCTCAAGAAAGGTTTTTGTCCTCAAAAACTCTACTCTCAAGCAGACTACGCGCTAGTGTCATAGGTCCAAGAATAAATCTAGACCATGTTTAATATCATATGTTATATTCTTGAGTCCTTCCAAGAAACTTTTAAACATCTTGCAACGAAGATGTGGTATAGTGTCTACACACATATGGTGGTACTATTGATAAAACAGATCAGTGGGTTCACACTTGTAACAAAGTGCTTCATTGTTGCATATTATTACCCTTCATAAGCGGTTACATACTTATGAATCATGTGGGTGGGTTGTACCATCTATCAAGAAAATTCCAAACTACAAATAACCACATTATCAATCCTCAGATAATGACTGAGCTTTTTGCGAAGCCATAGGTTGCTAGATAATTGATGGTAATTACACAAGCCCAATGTCTCATTACATCATACATTCAATATAAATGCAAACATCACAGTACTTCGTAATGATACCAGTGTTACATATCCGTAACGCCGCTATGGGCGTTACCACGAGAGGGGACGGTCACCACCCAGCCATAGAGGAAGAATGAGGATTGCCCCTCATCCCCCAGGCTATATAGTGTGTGGCCTGCCGTCCACACTAGCCTGGCCGCCCATGACTCCGCATGGGCGTCCTCTCCCACTGAACCCCGGACATGGCCATCCGGTCTGCCGTCGGTCACAGGCATTACAGCCTACGTGACAGTCCGCGCACGAGACTAATTGGTGGTCACTCACAAAAAAAAACGAAATCGGGAAAAATTCCCATGCTCGGAATGTAGGGACGATTCCACCTTTATGAATTTTTTTTTAAATAAAAATTTTTCTAACGTGAACAATTCTACGCTATCCTTCAACTGAATAAATCAGATAAAAGGAAACTATCACTAAATATAATTTGATCATTTTAGTAAATTCAACGCTTTTTTCCTGATCAAGGTCAGGCACAGCCGTTGATCCACTTATTTGAAAAATTTATCAGGGAATTGTCTAACTATTCGAATCTTAGCGTAATTCTAAAGTTTTTCAGTTTGATTATTAAAACTCCACTGATTCCAGTCTAACCCCATCCGTCCCATGGGTTAGCCACCACCCTACCACTGGAATCGGTGGAACCAAACAAGTACTTACCCACCCATAATTGAAATGCCTTTCTTAACTTTAGCTTTAGAAAACAGATACGCACACACTCCTCTTTATTAAACTTTAATAAAAACAATCCTTGATAAACAATTTACGGGTTATACATGTCATACTTCAAAATTTCTCATTGAGTCTTTGTTTCTCAACAAAACAGTATCACTCTAGACTCTCCGTTGAGACCAGCGAGTCAACAACGAGATCTAGTGATAGATTACAAAAAACATAGGTTCCTCATATAATATCTTCCTCGACATACGCATGGATGTTCTTGGCACCGCGAGCCCGTGCATCGCCTGGTCAGAACCCTCCAGGATCCTCCTTAGGTGTCTTGGCACTTCACTCAGGGACCGCTTCGTCGGCCCTCGTCCATCGTACCGAAAGCGCACCATTTTAACCATACTGAGGCTGGTCAAGACCTCGGCAAGCCTTGCCGCGTGAGCTGTCCCTCGAACACTCCCCGCCAGCTGTTGCAACCGAACTTCCCTTAGATAAACATATATGCCAAATGCTCCCTCCAGCATTCTGGCGTAAGACAGTCTTTTAAGAAGGCAGGGTTTCTATGCAAGTTTACAGTTTTTATTTTGTTTGAATACCATGAGTATATCGTAAATCCGTATCTCATTACTTCTAGATCCAGTTCTCAATTCTAAACAGAATTCCTCGAATTCTGTTAACTTGATCCTTAGATCAAAATCATAAATCTTAACTTAGTTTCAGATTCGGTGGGTGATTTGTGTGCATTTTTCCTGAACTGGTACATCGTCATTGATTGAAACTGACGAAGGAACTAGGTCTTGGTCAATAGTCTGAGTCAGAGTTTAGGTCCTAAAATTATCTTTCTCGAAGGTACTATCTCAATTTCTCTTTTTTTTTCTAAAATTTATTTCAATGAATATTTGTTTACTAATTTCAAAAACATGGATTTCTTGGGGAATATTCATTTAGGTCGATCTCCGATTAAAATTTATCTTTATGCATACTTCTATGCATTAAAATCAAATATGATAAAAGTAACACTTTTATAATAAAAATTTATCTTTTATGCATACTTCTATGCATTAAAATCAAATATGATAAAAGTAATACTTTTATAATAAAAATTTATCTTTTATGCATACTTCTATGCATTAAAATCAATCATGATAAAAGTAACACTTTTATAATAAAAATTATCTTTTATGCATACTTCTATGCATTAAAATCAATTATGAAAAAAATAACACTTTTATAATAAAAATTTATTGTTTATGCATACTTCTATGCATTAAAATCAATTATGATAAAAGTAACACTTTTATAATAAAAATTATCCTTTATGCATACTTCTATGCATGAAAATTAAAAATGATAAAAGTAACACTTTTAATATAAAAAAAATTATCCTTTATGCATACTTCTATGCATGAAATTTAAAAATGATAAAAGTAATCACTTTTAATATTAAAAAAATTATCCTTTATGCATACTTCTATGCATGAAATTTAAAAATGATAAAAGTAATCACTTTTAATATAAAAAAAATTATCCTTTATGCATACTTCTATGCATGAAATTTAAAAATGATAAAAGTAATACTTTTGATATAAAAAAAATATCCTTTATGCATACTTCTATGCATGAAAATAAAAAATGATAAAAGTAACACTTTTAATATAAAAAAATTATCCTTTATGCATACTTCTATGCATGAAAATTAAAAATGATAAAAGTAACACTTTTGATATAAAAACATTATCCTTTATGCATACTTCTATGCATGAAATTTAAAAATGATAAAAGTAACACTTTTAATATAAAAAAATTTATCCTTTATGCATACTTCTATGCATGAAAATTAAAAATGATTAAAGTAACACTTTTAATATTAAAAAAAATTATCCTTTATGCATACTTCTATGCATGAAAATTAAAAATGATAAAAGTAACACTTTTGATATAAAAAAATTATCCTTTATGCATACTTCCATGCATGAAAATTAAAAATGATAAAAGTAACACTTTTGATATAAAAAAAATTATCCTTTATGCATACTTCTATGCATGAAAATTAAAAATGATAAAAGTAACACTTTTGATATAAAAAAAATTATCCTTTATGCATACTTCTATACATGAAATTTAAAAATTGATAAAAGTAACACTTTTATGTTAAAATAATAATCTTTTATGCATACCTCTATGCATGAAAATCAATTATGCATAATATAAAAATCAATTTCTCTATGATTACAATGAACATCTTTCAATTAATCTAGGATGATAATTCCTAGAATATGGTAGGAAGTCCTCTTTTTATGCTTTGAATGAAATTATTTTATGCATAATTTTTATAAAAATTTTGCCATAGCTCCGCTGCTATGACTGAAAAATCTCAAATTTTCTAAGGGATAAAGCTTATCATTAAGGAAATAAATAGAATGATCCCTAATAAATTGGATCATTAATCCATAATGTATTGAATCATCAATATTCATGAAATACATAAGCTAAAAGCATAGAAAAAAACCATTAATTTGGCCTCAAGCATAGATTAATCTTGGATTAAAGAAAAGCTTTATGAAAAGCTTCATTTGGATTGAGAATGGGTCATGAGTATGACCATTTCTTGAGTGAGAGAGAGAGAGAAATTACATAAAACCATTAGAATTAAGCATAAATGGAAATTTATGTAATTCTTAACCATCATTAATCAAATTACTTCAATAGCATTCATCAAATTATGTAACTCTTCACTACCATTCATCAACAATTAACTTCAATTGCATTCAAAAAACCATTCCAATTAAGCTTCTCAAGCTTGAGAGGGGTTGAGAAGAGAGAAACATTGAGAAATTATAGAAAAGATCAATATTCACTATTTACCTTACAAATTGCTTGATTCTTTATTCATGGTAGAGGCCCCCAACCAATCAATTGGTTTAGTATGTTGATGGAGCCACCAACGGGGATTAAAGAAAGAGGAAAGTGTCAAAAACTAGTGAATTATTAAAGAATTCACAGTTCTTGGCTTAGGTGGAGTAGAGTAACAATGCATAAGACACTATATATTTTTTTCAACAAGGGGGAGGCTTCTATTTATAGGAAAAATTGAGCTCCTAACCAAACAAACTGATTCTAGAATTTTCTAAATCAGTTTGGTCAATTTTTGACCATTTTTAGGTCAGTTAACTAGACTTGAATGAGGAGAGAGGAGAGATGAAATATCTCAATTTTTATGAGTTTAAAACTCATTCAAGCATGTGAAATATGCACCTCCTTTAAAGAATTCCCCTTCCTTACATATGTGTCAAAATGGAATCATTTACCCAAAATATCTTATATTTTTAATATTGCTCTTAGTTTTTTTACTAATAAACCTTGTACATTTTCAACTCTTCATCTTGTGTGAGCATTTACTCATTTTTGGATACCCAAAATATCTCATATTTTTTATATTGCTCATAGTTTTTTACTAATAAACCTTGTACATTTTTAACTCTTCATCTTATGTGAAATATGCACCTCCTTTAAAGAACTCCCCTTCCTTACATATGTGTCAAAATGGGATCATTATATTAAAAATATCTCATATTTTTAATATTGCTCATAGTTTTTTACTAATAAACCTTATACATTTTCAACTCTTCATCTTATGTGAAATATGCACCTCCTTTAAAGAACTCCCCTTCCTTACATATGTGTCAAAATGGAATCATTATATTAAAAATATCTCATATTTTTTATATTGCTCATAGTTTCTTACTAATAAACCTTGTACATAGTCAACTCTTCATCTTATGTGAACATTTACTCATTTTTGGGTATCTTCTTTTACAAAATTGGATTTATCTCCTCCCTACACATGGATTGATCCAGTTGGCCCATAGGAATCTTAATTGGACCATAATCTAATTTTTTTTAAAATCTAGACCCTTAGGCTAAGGTCCTTTATACCTATTTCCAATTAATCCCAATTGTACATTGAAAAATTCTTTTTGAATTTCTGTTTCAGGGAAACTTATTTTAATAAGATGAGTTATTTTTCTATCCAAAAATATTCATAATCTGAATATTCTCTCTCTCTAGAATAATTTTCTCTCTCTAGGCTAAAACACTTAGAAATAAGATCTTTTATATATCTGAAGAGGGATTAGATTACACGGGAAGATGCTGGACATCCTAAGAGGCTGGGGAGGAATCTTACACCTATGCCCTTGAGCTACATCTTTTCATTGAATGCATCTCTTGAAAGCACTTCATTTAATGCTTACCTTTGCCTTGAAAATCCCATCAAAATAATTTAGTGCTTGTCCGCCTTTGCCCATTGGGCATATCATTTGATTAGTGCTATGCAAGAGACAATATGTAGAGAAGGAAGCTTTTTAAGCACTTGTGCTTTTGCAAGCACGCCACACTGGGCATATCATTTGATTAGTGCTATCCAAGAGACAATATGTCGAGAAGGAAGCTTTTTAAGCACTTGTGCTTGCAAGCACACCACATTGGGCATACATAACCGCTAAAGCAATGCACATGTCCACCATAGCAGTGGTGAATACACACTATTTTCAGCAGCCCCCTGTGGCCATCTCATCATGCTTTCACAGGCTTTCAAGCTGCACAAGCACAAGTCATTACATCTAGAGAGAGGTCCTCTGGTGCATCCATTCAAAATAACTCACTACCTACTCGACTTGGCCCTATTGATAATATCCTGCAATTAGTGCACTCCAAACAACATCATCGCAAGTGGGGAGCTCATCAGGCACTTCTCATGCATTTGTGAGCACACCAAACTTGGCATACACCAATAATGCATCTGTTTCAAAATTATTGAGAGCACCATGCTAGACATAAAGTGCAATAAAGGTTGTCCAAGAGACAACATCATAAGGAGGGAACTCAAGCATTCCCCCAACCATAGCTGCCTCAAGCATGATGGCACAACAACCATACCGCTTCTGTACACATCAACATTCACCAAACAGTAAGCTTCAATTATCTGACTCCTCGGCCTTCTCCCTCCACACTGGACTTGGTCACTTGGCTCATCCCACCACAGCCCCCCCCCCACACACACACACACACACTCTCTCTCTCTCTCTCTCTCTCTCTCACACACACACACACACACACAAAAACAGAGACTATCTTAGCTCTGGTTTTGCCCATCACCATGGGTTTCCTCCAAGCAGAAGTGGTTGGAGAAAGGCAGCTATTGGTTATGGTGAAACATAACATGCACCCCTTCTACCATAGTGTTGTGCATGTATTTCTCATGAGAGTCACATTGAGATGATCATTCTAGGACATGTAGGAGAAGTTCACATGGCAGACTGTGGGGGTAATCTTGGGGGGAGGGGGTTGGGGATTTTGGTCCTGGAGGAGGACTTCCATGCATAAGCCAAGGTGATCTCTGTGGAGGTGAAGATGTTGGGGAGTCTGAGGATTCCAGTGCTGTGGCCTATCATTTAAAAAGTTGTTCACAAATGCACATGTTTTTTGGGCAACGCTAGCTTGGAAACCATGACATGTGGCTCCATTGGGGAATCTCTAGGTTATTACACAATGCATCAAGGTCTCGGTGCATCATCGAATAACCTTCTATGCATGGAGTGCTTCAAGCTCCGTCTTCTCTTGGGAATGCTCGTTGACTATGCAGGCCAATGAATCCGCCATTTTTGGCGTATCTCTGCTAAGGCCTCTTCTACCTTTTTGGTGAATTTTTCTTCTCGGGCCTGCATCTCAGCCTTTTCCTTGGCCATGCTCTCCTCTTTGTCTTGGAGCTGCTTCTTGAGCTCCTCTTCATGCTCTTGAGAAGCCTGTGCAACTTCTTTGAGCTCCTCCACTTGCCGGGCACTGTGGTCCTTTTCTTCCTGGACCTGTTGCATTTGCTGGTGCACCTCGGCGACCTTGGCACCCATGGTTTTGAGTTCTTCCTTTAGTGTCGTAATCTGGGGACTAGTGCTCTTGTAGTAGAATTGCCTTCTCAGGGTTGAGGGTGATGGAGCAGCCGTCCTTCTTGATTTTTGACAGCTCTTTGGCCACCCTCAATGACCTTGGATGGATCACTACCCTCCTGCAAAGGTACCTCTAAGATGGGGTCCTTGTCTGCTACATGTTTAGCCTCCTCAACATTCCCTATTGATGGATGAGTGACCTTGATTACCACGTTTTCTATGGTTCACTGTCATCGGCGCTGCCTTTTTTGTGGTATCCAGCATGGAGGCTCACGCTTCTTCTTCACCTCCAGCTTCCTCCATGAAGTGCTCGTTGAACTGGTGGGACCTAGGCTAGCTGGCCTCAACGTCGACCTTTTCATGCTATTCGGCGTGGAGGCTCACAACAATGCCGGCCCTCCAATCATCCTCTCCTTCGTCACCCCACCAACTTCTCGTGGAGGCTCATACTTCTTCTCTACGTCAAGCTCCCTCCATGAAGCGCCCATTGAACCGGTGGGACCTAGGCTGGCTGGCCATCGGTGCCACTTCAGCGCCAACCTTTTCGTGCTATCTGGTGTGGAGGCTCATGACAATGCCAACCATCCAATTGTGCTCTCCTTCTCACCACCAACTTCTCGTGGAGGCATCTTCTACTCGGATCTCAAAGCCATGACGTTTGAGCGCTACGATGTCCACGGGACCCAAGACTATGTGATGGTCACGTGCATAGGCTTATGCTGCAGAGCAGCCACACTCTTCTCCACCTTTAGCTCCCTCCATGAAGTGTCGCCATAGTGTAATGGTGAGCTCCGCCATGGTTTAATTATAGGGTCTTTCCGCCATAGCGTTATGAAGACCATGACGGTTATGGTACTGGTCAACGTGGGCGAAGTTGGGGACGTCCATGTAGAAAGAGCTGCTTCCCTGTGTGCGAAGGAGGGGAGGTGTGTGGGAAGAAGGTGGGGAGGCCGGGCATTCACATCCTAATGACTACTTCGTATAAACGGTTTTGCCTTCACAATAGTAGCAGTGTGGCAGAACCTCCCTTGCCTTCACAATAGTAGCAGTGTGGCAGAACCTCCCTTGCCTTGACTTGAAAGTTTTTCGAGGATCCGGCATAGCGGCAATGTCTCCAAAGAGCAGGCAGAGGGGATGATTGAAGAGCGATCCAGAGGCTAAAAGAGCTGAAATGCAAGAAAACGCTTGTGTAGTTGGGAGAGGTTGCTGTTGAGAGGAGAGAGAGAGAGAGAGAGAGAGAGAGAGAGA